>NC_059104.1:120066645-120378677 GCF_020740685.1 Jaculus jaculus
AAGTGCAGACAATATTGAACTTTGAGACTTAGCTTATGAGCCTTCTAAGGGGAAGGAAACACTGCAGAGGACTTTGTTGGAACTGGGCTACTGGCATAAGTGCTGGATGCATCTAGCTGCCCAGGCCCAGAGAGTTTGATCAAGGTTACATTTGTTATGGACTGATATGCTTGTCTAGAGATATTGGACTGAGAGATTTAATATTTTTAAGCTGGGAAACTTTAAGCAAGTTAAATTTACTTCCGCAGAGACTGGCTTTAGATTACTAAAGCTGCTATTGTCAACACATTAGCAATCTTAAGGAAGATGGTCCAATTGCTTCACATTAAAACAATGAAAACTATCCCTGAGGAAAGACTACCATAGAAATTCAAACACTTTTGGAAAGAGTTGACTGGAGAAGGAACCTGCTTTTGAAGGTTATGATTTATGTCATCTGTGAATTAAGAATAGGGCTGTGTCCCACACATCTGGTATTGGTTTCAGAAGTATGAAAAATGTGTGGAGTGGATGAATTGCACACAGTTCCAGGAGTTCCTGCTGAGATGTGGCATGAGGCAGGGCATGATGCCCTGATAGGCTAAAAGAGCCTTTGGAAGATAGACCATGGTTTGCATGAAGACCTGAAGATGTTTTGGATATATAAGGACTATGCCAGGGCTACCATAGAGCACACTGTTGGCCTAGGATGGAAGTGTTCTCTGGCTACTCTGCCCAGCTGGAGGAGCAGAACTAGAAAATCTACAGACCATTAATGTCTGATTGTACTGAATTTAAACTGCAGAAGTTTGATGGAGGTTGAGTCTGCATTGTTTTAGTCTATCTCTGTTTTGCATTATACCAGTTTAAAATGTTTACTCTGAGCCTTCATGTGTTAGAAGTATTTAACTTGTTTGATTTTACAGGTCTTAATGTCTTAAATTGGTCAAGATTGTGGGTACCTTTGATATTGAACTGAGTACAATTTACAATGTGTGATGATTATAAATCTATTTGGGGCCAGGGGTGGAATGTGGTGGTTTGAATAGATGGCCCCCAATATATTCAGTTTTTTATTGGTTTGTAGTTTGCATCTTTAGCCACCTGGCTGGAGGAGTGTCACTGGGTGGATCTTAAGGTGTGGTGGTGGGTTTCAGATTTCAATCTAAAAATATGCAAAATGTGTCTAGCTGGAGCACCTGAAGTGTGCTGTGTGGCTTTTGCTTTTTGGCTTGTTCTTCTCTCTCCCTCTCTCTCTCTCTCTCTCTCTCTCTCTCTCTCTCTCTCTGCTTGGTCCTGTGAAAGCAGGCTAGCTTCTTCTGCCATTATGGAACTTCCCCTGGATCTGTAAGCTTCAATAAATCCCTTCCTCCATTACTGTGCTTGGTCTAGAAGTTCATCTCAGCGAACCTGAAGCTGTCTGCTACAGCAGGGGAGGTCATATGCCTTAGACGTATAAAGTATGCTCTTGTCTGGATAAATGTATATATTATTCTCACCAAACTTCCCTGAAAGTATTACATTGAATGTTCATACTCATGTATTAAGGCAGCTCTCACTTCTCGTTAGAGAAGCTTCTCTTTTCAGATGCTAATGACCACTAGGATGCCCTAAAGGCAACATAGTGCTAGTAAGAAGGGATGGAGGAATGTCCAGCACTGAAATATCTCTATCACATCTTCCAAGGCTCAGGGTCCATTGTGGAAGAGGTGGCAGAAAGAAGGTAAGAACCAAAGAAGGGTACCACTCTTTACAATGCAACTGTCCAGTCAGAAATAGGAGAAAAAGATGATACCAAATTAAAAGTTGAGACTAATGGAGAGAGGGAAGGGATGTGATAGAGAGCAAAGATGCTGAGGGGAAAGCGGTGGAGGGGAGTGAAATTTTATGTTTTATTGTCTGTAAGTATAAAAGTTGTCAGTAAAAAAAGCAATGAATGAAAAAAATACTATTTTTTTTTTTTTTTTTTTTTTTGGTTTTTCGAGGTAGGGTCTCACTCTGGTCCAGACTGACCTGGAATTAACTCTGTCATCTCAGGGTGGCCTTGAACTCATGGCAATCCTCCTGCTTCTGCCTCCCGAGTGCTGGGATTAAAGGTGTGTGCCACCACGCCCGGCTAAAAATTTATTTTTAAAATGACCCATGGAACTAAACAGAGAGTTCTCAAAAGAAATACAGATGAGGGCTGGAGAGATGGCTTAGTGGTTAAGCGCTTGCCTATGAAGCTTAAGGACCCCAGTTCAAGGCTCGGTTCCCCAGGTCCCACGTTAGCCAGATGCACAAGGGGGCGCACGCGTCTGGAGTTCATTTGCAGAGGCTGGAAGCCCTGGCGTGCCCATTCTCTCTCTCTCGCTCTATCTGTCTTTCTCTCTGTGTCTGTCACTCTCAAATAAATTTTTAAAAAATTTAAAAAAAAAAAAAGAAATACAGATGGCATATAAACATCTAAAAAATTTGTTTTACATCCTTAGCCACCAGGGAAATGCAAATTAAAACTACTTTGAGATTTCATCTCTCTCCTTCAGACTGGCTACCATCAAGAAAACAAATGACAATAAATGTTGGCAAGGGTGCGGAGAAATGGTAACCCTTCTCCACTGTTGGTGGGAATGTAATCTGATATAGCCATTGTGGAAATCAGTGTGGAGATTCTTGAGACAGTTAAAAATAGATTTACCATATTATACAGCTATATCACTCTTAGGCATATATCCTAATGACTCTACTCATTACCTTAGAGATACTTGCACAACCATGTTTATTTCTGCCCTATTCATAATAGCTAGGAAATGGAACAAGTCTAGATATCCCTCAATAGATGAATGGATAATAAAGATATGGTACATTTAAATAATGGAGTTATATTCAGCAGCAAAGAAAAATGAAATTATGAATTTTGCAGGGAAATGGATGGATCTGGAAAGGATTGTGTAAGTGAGGTAACCCAAGCCCAGAAAGTCAAACATACCATATCTCATATGTGGATCCTAGCTACAAATGTATAGATGTGTGTGAGCTGGAACCAAAAATAGGTAGCAGAGGCCAGTAAGCTAGAAAATGTCTATAAGGGAGGAAGGAGAGGGAAGGACTTAAGGGGATGGTAAGAGAAGAGAAGATTACAAAGAGAGAAATGGCTTAAGGGGATGTAAGAGAAGAGAAGATTACAAGGAGAGAAATAGCTTAAGTGAGGAGAGGGGAAGAGATTAACAGAAGGGTGTGGGAAGGGTCAATCAAAATTCAAGATATTCCTAATAAGACATATGAAAGCCTACTTTTTTGGATGATAGCACATCCAGAAACCAAAGATTGTTACTAGAAAATTGTCAATGCCAGGGATGGAGTACCTTCCCATTAGATGTTGGCCAGGGAGTCCCTGTTGTCGACAAATCCTTACAGGCTATTGTCAAGGCCCTTGGTTTCCTATGAATAACAGATGGTAAGCCCCATTGCTGAATATTTCACATGCTTGGGCAGGAAATTCACTGAGAAATCAAGTTGATGCTGAACTGAAAACCTTCTCCCTGTAGCAAAGCCAACTTAAAGCTATGGAAAAAACCTTCACTGTATGCAGCCCTATGGGATATAGAAGTCATCAGCAGTGAAAACAGTGGATACTGGAAGATTCAGGTTTGGCCAGATAGCCCAAATGACTGAACAAGAGCAATAGTGGCATATCTGCTCTTGAGGAAACCAACTGCTCTCTAACTGGCCACTGCTCTATGGGAGGGAATACATACCTGGTACTGAAAAACCTAATCTAAAGCCTATGGAAGGGGTGGTCATGAGCCTTAGGAGTATAAAGCCTACTCTTGTCTGACTGAATGCATATATTATTGTCACTAAATTTCCCTACAGCATTACACTTAATGTTTATATTCATATATTAATATTACTCTCACTTCTGATTAGAGAAGCTTCTCTTTTCAGATGGTGGTGACCACTGGGATGAGCCAAAAGGCAACACAGTGCTGAAAAGAAAGGATGGAGGAGGACTTCTGGCCAAGATGGCAACTGCCTAGCTGTGCTGCAACGCTAGGGAAAGAAAGGCAAGACACTAAGGGTACACTGGGGCTTTTAGGGGAGAGCAATCTCCAGTAGATTGTCACTGAGAGTGCACAAGGGGGAGGACAGGGAATCATGGATCCCCTTGTGGGCGGGTAGCCCACCCCTCCCCCCAAATAGCCGCCATGTCTGCCACTGCTGCTGCCACACACCAATCGATCACTGCGTGCAGAAGCTTAGACAGCTCCACACACTCACTCATTTACTGCTCCGGCTCGTGCATTCAGTGACTCCTGGCAATAAGAGAGAATCCCTTATTCTCTCAGAAGTGGGTAGCAGACCCCTCCCCATATACACAGCACAGCTGTGCACAGATCAATCCCTGAAATGGAAGCTTAGACTGCTCCACCCACTCACTGGCATACTCCTGCCGCTGCACCTTCAGCGAGGACTTATTTCAAACATCTCTATTCCACAAAACTGGATAATATGGAAGAGATGGATAAATTCCTGGATGCATACCATCTATCAAAGCTAAACTCAGAGCAGATTAATCATCTCAACGAACCCATCACACTCATGGCGATTGAAAAAGTAATAATAAAAAAACCTCCCCAAAAAGAAGAGTCCAGGACCAGATGGCTTCTCAGCTAAAGTCTATCAAAACTTCATGGAAGAACTCAAACCAATCTTCCTCAAACTGTGCCACACAACTGGAGAACAGGGAAAGTTACCCAACTCCTTTTATGAAGCTATTATCACCCTAATTCCAAAACAAAGCAGAGATTCCACAAGAAAAGAAAACTACTGGCCTATTTTCCTAATGAACTTAGATGCAAAGATACTGAACAAAATCCTCACAAACCGAATCCAACAACACATCAAAAGCATCATCCACCTTGACCAAGTGGGATTCATCCCAGGAACACAGCGGTGGCTCAACACATGGAAATCTGTCAATGTAATATACCACATAAACAAGACTAAACGTAAAAACCACATGATCATTTTGATAGATGCAGAGAAGGCCTTTGACAAGATACAACATCACTTTAGGATCAAAACATTGGAGAGAATTGGCATAGTTGGTGCATATCTTAACATAATAAAGGCAATATACAAAGCTCTGAAGGCCCAAATAATTTTTAATGGAGAGAGACTGGAGGAATTCCCATTAAGATCAGGTCAAGACAAGGTTGCCCACTCTCACATCTTCTTCCTAGCTCAAGCAATAAGACAGGAGAAGGAAATGAAAGGGATACATTTTGGAAAGGAAGAAGTTAAGTTAGCTCTATTCACTGATGACATGATTGCATATGTAAGAGACATGAGAGATTCCATCCCAAAACTCCTGAAGGTGATTAACTCCTATGGCAAAGTAGCAGGACATAAAATCAATGCACAAAAATCAGTAGCCTTTCTATATGCAAATGACAAAGATACAGAGAAAGAAATAAGGGACATAGTCCCATTTTCAATAGCAACAAAATAAATGAAATACCTTGGAATAATGTTAACCAAGGAAGTGAAAGATATATACAATAAAAACATAAAAACACTCAAAAAGGAAATTGAGGAGGACTTGAGAAAATGGAAAGACCTCCCATGTCCCTGGATAGGCAGAATTAACATTGTGAAGATGACAATCCTACCAAGGCAATATTCAGATTTAATGTAATTCCAATTAAAATCCCTACAGTGTTCATCACAGAGATAGAAAAAGTGATCTCAAATTTCATATGGAAAGGCAGAAGGCCTCACATATCCAAACATATCCTCAGCAAAAGAAATACCTCTGGAGGCATAACCATACCTGATCTAAAGCTATATTACAAAGCTATAGCAATAAAAACAGCATGATACTGGCATAAAAACAGGAGTATAGACCAATGGAATAGACTTGAGGACCTGTACTTTGTGCCAAGAAACTATAGCTACTTGATATTTGACAAAGGCCCAAAAAATACAGGCTGGAAAAAAGACAGCATCTTCAACAAATGGTGTTGGACAAACTAGATAACCAGATGCAGGAAACTGAAACTTGATCCACACATTTCACCATGCACTACACTCAAATCCAAATGGATCAAAGACTTCAACTTAAGACCAGAAACTCAAATACTACTGGAATAAAATTTAGGAAGTACTTTCCATGATGTAGGAATGGAAAAAGACTTCCTGAACAAAACCCCAGTAGCTCAAAACTTAAACAGTTACTCAACAAATGGGATCATATGAAGCTGAAGAGTTTCTTTACAGACAAGCATACAATAAACAAAGCCAATAGATTACCCACAGAATGGGAGAAAATATTTGTGGGATATCCAACTGATAGAGGCCTAATCTCTAGGATGTACAAAGAACTCAAAAATCTAAACAGTAAGAAGTCAAACACCCCACTCACAAAATGGGGCAAAAAGATGAACAGGCAGTTCACAGAGGAAGAAATACAAATGGCAAACACACACTTAAGAAAATGTTCATCATCCCTAATCATCAGAGAAATGCAAATTAAAACAACTATGAGATTCCACCTTACCCCAATAAGGATAGCAAACATTAAAAAATCAAATGGAAATAAATGCTGGGGAGGATGTGAAGTAGGAACACTCATCCACTGTTGGTGGGAATGTAGAATGGATGGTACAACCACTTTGGAAAGCAATATGGAGACTCCTGAAAAAGCTGACTACAGAGATACCAACAGACCCAGTTATTCCCTTACTGGGCATCTACTCTAAAACCTTCAAACCACAGGCCAGAGAGATTTGCTCAACCATGCTTGTAGCATCTCAATTTGTAATAGTTAATAGCTAGAATCAACACAGTTGCCCATCACTAGAAGAATGGATAAATAAAATGTGGTATATCTACACAATGGAATTCTATACAGTAGTAAGAAAAAATGACACAATGAAATTTGAGGAAAAATGGTTGAACCTGGAACAGATCATTCTCAGTGAACTTACCCAATCACAGAAAAAAAAAAAAAAAATGCCACATAGTCTCACTCATCTACAGCAGCTAATCTGAATCTACCCAAGATACCTTACACACCCAGCAAGCATCTCATGTACTAGACACTAGGATGGATGGGGAGGGAGGAGAGGGCATCAAAGGGGTGGGAAACCCTAATCTAGACCCAAACGGCAATGGTACCATATAATTCTACTTCCTAAACAGCACACCAAATGGCTGAACCTTCACCAGGCCCTTATAGGGAACACCTGAACCACAAGACACTGGAAAGTGTAGGATCAAGGTTAACCTTAATCTTCTAAATCTTCCCTTCCTCCCTCTCCCCCCCACTCTTCTCTCTAACTCTTGTATATTAGCTATCTTTTTCCTCATTTTCTTAGTGGGCACTGATCTGTAACTCCCAGTACCAGCATGGGACTATCATCCACAATGAGCTTTTGATCAGAGAGACCTACAAGGTTTCCTAAAAGACAGACAGATTTCTATCAGAGTACTTGATGACCCACCAAAGGCTAGTGATAAGACCCTACTGCTGAAGACACCATATGTAGTTGACACGTAAAATAGAATGACATGGCTGGAAGCTAGAAGAAAGGCCGTTCCCAGTCAGTCAGTGCATCTAGTGCCAGAAGGCACTACCTTGGCAAATGGGGGAAAATGACCAATATCTGTCCAAGCAATTCATGGTCTAACCTACTTAGCAGCAAATAACCTGTTGTGATGCCCACATAAGTGCAATAGTGGCACACAGCCATGGTGGGAAACCAACTGTTCTTGTTTGGTTAACTGATCCCCTCAGTGGTATGGGACCCATAGCTAGAGCTGGAAAGCAAGTCAGATCCATATGCAAACATTAGCCCACTCTCCAATATCAAGCTACCATCAATCATGGGCTACAAGAAGGCCTACACCTATTAAATTCTCTATACAAAAAGTAAGGGTTATCTCATTTGTCCGGGTGCTAACTTACTCTCTATTGGAGAATCTGCTTCTCTTTTTCAGATAGATGTAGATCATAAGGAGAGAGCCACCCCATCATACCTCAAAAGACCCTGGCTGAAACTAAGAAAAACTGGCAAAACCTGCAAGTCTTCCTACAACTCTTAGCTGGGCATGTTGGCACACGCCTTTAATCCCAGCACTCGGGAGGCAGCCGTAGGAGGATCGCAGAGAGGCTGAAGCCACCCTGAGACTACAGACTTGCAGGTCAGCCTGAGCTAGAGTGAGACCCTACCTTGAAAAACAAAAACAAACAAACAAACAACTCTTGCCTACAACACCTATATCTAGCTGCTAGCATTCTGAGAAGGGACTATGGAAAGAAGGCTGAGGTTTTTAAAATACAGTATGCAAATTTTCAATTAGCCTTCCTGTTTTCATATAATACGTATAGCTCAATGCTGTCTGGGTTTCACCAACTCTGATTCCCCCATTTTATATTCTTCCAGTGAACAAGCATCCTGTCATCCCTTAAGGGTGAGGAGGGACAGTCTAGTTGCACAGGACTGAAGAGAATGGCTCGATACTCACCTCTACACTTTGACAGTGTTTTGTAATGTCAATTCCTAGGCTATTTTGGATTTTTTTTTCCCCCAAAAGCAAATAAAGTTGCTTCTTAGTTAAACCCACTGGCAGTTTTTAGCATTTGCTTTCTTTTTAAAAAATGCCTAATGAAATTATTTATTTATTTGAGAGAAAGAAAGAGTGGACATTCCAGGGTCTCTAGCCACTGCAAACAAACTCCAAATGCATGTGCTACCATGAGCATCTGGATTAGGGAGAGTGGAGTTGTAAAGGGCAAAGTGGGAGAGGAGAAGGAATTATCATGGTTTATTGTCTGTAAGTATAGAAGTTGTCAATAATAGAATTATACATTTAAAAAAAGAAAATGGAAGCCGGGCGTGGTGGCACACGCCTTTAATCCCAGCACTCGGGAGGCAGAGGTAGGAGGATCGCCGTGAGTTCAAGGCCACCCTGAGACTACATAGAGAATTCCAGGTCAGCCTGAGCTGGAGTGAGACCCTACCTCATAAAACCAAAAAGAAAAAAAAAAAAAAGGGTGGATTATAAGTAAACATGTTAAGGGAAAAGAGACCAAATGTAGAAAAACAATTACCACAAGTTTTCTTTTGTAAATGGAGAGCATTTTTTTCTTTTACATAAAGGATAGACTGTATGATGGTTTATATTGATTTCCAACTTGACAGGACCTAGATTCACCTAGAAAACTGGCTGCTAGGCATGCCTTCAAGGACTTATCTAGACTAGGTTAGCCTCTGGGATACCTGTAAGAGATTATATTGATCAACTTAATTAATGTGTGAAGACACACTTAACTATTGGTGGTACTATTTCATGACCTGGGGTCTTGAACTGTAAGAAGGAGAGCTCTGACTACAAGAAAGAGAACTGTCAGAAGGAGAGTGATGGTTGAGCATTCATCACTCTACTCTGTGGACTAAACTTGATCAGCTGCTTCAAATTCCTCGTGCCATGACATCACCCTCTTTTGAACTGGAACCTTGAACTATAAACTGAAATATAAAACTTTACTTGCTTAAATTGTTTCTTGTCAGGTATTTGGTCACAACAATGAGAAACTAACTAATATAACTCAAAGTAGTAGAAAAACTATTAGGGAAAGTTAGGAGATGGGGAGAGGGAAAGAAAAGGGGAAGAGAAGTGAGGTTACTTAGGAGGAAGCACTATCTATGCTTGTATGGAAATGTCACAGTGGTATTCATTGATATCTACAATTTGCATGCATTGCAATTTACAGAGAATTGTCTTCTGAAATATTAGTACTAGACATACTGATATGTTCCACATTTATTCCATTTCCAAGATATGTCATGCCCTCCTCTAGAGTGGCATTTGTTTTAATAGCCAGGAGATATTATTTTAGTTAATACTACCCTTGATGCTTCAATAATCAGAAGCAATGGGTTCATGAAAATCTCCAATCTTTGGAATGCACTATTTCTTATTCCTGTTCCCAATGTCATCTTTTATTTGTGGACACCACTTCTCAGAACACAAAGGGCCACTGCCAGTTTCTAGGTGTCATCAAGTTGTCTTCTTAATGTTGTACTCTTAAAATTGGTAAGTGTTAAGTGTAAATACAGAGAAACACAGGTAAATCAGAGTTCTGACTACCTCACAGAACATACCTTGGTAATGGAAGGACACTGCTTAATTTTTTCTTAATTTTTTCTCTGCCTGGGCACAAACAGGTATGGTTCCTCTATTTCATGTGGCAGAGAAATTTCTTTTCTCAGTCCAGTTTT
Source organism: Jaculus jaculus (assembly GCF_020740685.1). Taxonomy (NCBI): domain Eukaryota; kingdom Metazoa; phylum Chordata; class Mammalia; order Rodentia; family Dipodidae; genus Jaculus; species Jaculus jaculus. The sequence goes on from NC_059104.1 coordinate 120,076,893, forward strand.
ATGGCAGAAATTTAAGTTATTTACATAGCAGCCATTGGAAAAATGACCATGATTATGTTATTGTGTGTGACAATGTATTGGCCCTTAGACTAATATTGAGACACTCACAAAAAAATCCATTTACCTTTGAAGGAAATGGAACAAGGAGGTGCGTATGTGACCTAGTTCTAGGAAGTGCTACATAAGGGCTGCATGAAGGGTTAGGAAGGGGTTTTCCTACCAGGTTGCTTCACTCATCTGCCCTGCTTAAGATCCTTCTGTGGGGGCTGGAGAGATGGCTTAGTGGTTAAGCGCTTGCCTGTGAAGCCTAAGGACCCCTGTTCGAGGCTTGATTCCCCAGTACCCACGTTAGCCAGATGCATAATGGGGCACATGCGTCTGGAGTTTGTTAGTGGCTGGAGGCCCTGGCGCGCCCATTCTCTCTCTCTCTGCCTCTTTCTCTGTCTGTCGCTATCAAATAGATACATAAAAATAAACAAAAAAAATTTTTTTTAAAAAAAAAAAAGATCCTTCTGTGTTGGAAATATAGAACTGTGGCAGCTTTCTTGGGACAAGGAAAGAAACCTCTGGGGACAAAGTTTCAGCATATAGAGAATAAAATGAGAATAACTGAAAAGAGCCTGATGTTCTGGGTTTGAAGCTTGGTGATTACACAAAGAAGAATTAACTAGAGACAACTTGTCAAGTGAACAATAAATGTCTGGCACTTTAGGCATTGTTTGATCATCCACTTATTTGTAACCACATCCTCTGAGAGAGCACAGTGAACATCGTGGAGAGACTAACTTTCTCCCAGATTGTGGCAATCTTTTCTCTGAATCTTTTCTTGCCATATTGCTATAGGTTTGCATTTTTTTCTTTCCATTATTAAAGTTTTTAGAGAAAATTTAGGAAATCCTGCACTAAGGACACTAACAAGGGTTCACTTAAGTTAAAATTCCTCTTTTAATTTTTTGATGAGTCTATGGAATAGATTATCCTCTCTATCTATTGTTTGTTCTTCTCTATACACCATGACTCAAATAATCTCATTGTCTCTCATGCAGCTAGTGCCTTTAAACAGATTTAATAATCACTAATGCATTGAATGCTCAATTAAAATCAATGTGACAAATATTTTTCATATGCTTAATAAGTTCAAGCTCCAGTCTAAGCACCATGACAAATACAAAGATGGAGTCTGATTCCTGCTGCTCTAAACTACATGAGCAAGTTGAGCTGATGATACATACTCACTCATCTCTAAGACAAGTATGACTGTGACATAGGGGATTTTAAACAGAAGCAATGCACTTTCAAAATAAGAATGAATTAATTTTTTCTCTGGGGGCATCACTAAGTATACAACACAAAATATCATGTCATCTATAACCAGCCTGCCAACTCTGAGCTCTCTAAACTACTACTAGCAGAACATATTCCCACACAAGCTGCTTTGAACAATGTAAGACAACAAGAGAAGAAATTTCTGCAGCACACACCTGAACCCATGCTGTGCTGGTACAGGTAAGGGAATCTGACACAATTGATGCCACCACCCTAAATATTTGTTCATCTGCAACAAGAAGCTAGCAAAACCTCCATTTGGCTTTGTTGTGTGATTTAAAAAATTACGAACTTTTCAGTACAGAATTTAACCTATAGAGGCTTATAATTCTGTATTGCTATTTTTGTCATTTGTAATTACAATGTGAATAAGATTCTGTGTAGTCAGGCCAGCATACCATACACACACATACTGTTGCAATTACCTTCTTGTTGCTGGGATAAAGCACCTAACCAAAAAGAGATGATGAGAGGAAAATTTTATTTGTTTGTTTGTTTGTCTGTTTGTTTTAATTTTGTCTTACAGTCTTCAGGAGAAACTTAATGATAGCAGGGAAAAGCATAGTGTGATCAAAGACTACATATCACTTCCTTGCCACAACAGGTGGAAAACTGTTGCAGGAAAGTGAGCTGAACTAATGCTGGCAAGCTAGGGCTAATAAACAACAAGGTCCATCCCCAGTGGTACCATCTTCCAAATTGCCATTAGCTATAGATCAAGCACTCAAAACCATGCATCTATGGGGAACATTCCATTCAAACTACCATGTATACATGCACAATGAAAAGCAAAGACAAGGAATGAAATTTACAAAAGAAAGGGAGGGATAGATGGAAAGGGGAGAGCCAAATAAATCTACCAGGGCACATTTTTACTTTGATTTCATTTCAGTCCAGGTTCATTTCCACAAGTGTGTGTGTGTGTGTGTGTGTATGTGTGTGTGTGTGTTCATAATACAATAGCTTGCTATCATATAGCTCAACCTTGCCTCAAATTACTATATAAGCCTGGCTGACTTTGAATTTAACACTTCCTGTTATCAGCCTGCTTAGTGCTAGAATTTCAGGTATACACCACCTTGCTCATATACATTGTTTTTTTTTTTTTTTTTTGTGGGTAGGGGGGTGTGAGGTAGGGTCACACTGTAGCCCAGGCTGACCTGGAATTCACTATGCAATTTCAGGATGGCCTCAAAATCGTGGTGATCCTCCTACCTCTGTCTCCAAAGTACTGGGATAAAAGGCATGCACCATCACACCAGATACATTGTTTTTGTTTGTTTGTGGTCTTTTGTTTTTTAATATAATCGTGTTATGTACTGAAGGCTGGCCTTGAACTTGAATTTCTGTTGCTTCAAACTCCAGAATGCTGGAATTATAGGTGTGTACTACCATGCCAAACTTTGCTTATAAATTCTTTGTATTACTTGGCAAGAAATTGAATTTTTTCCTATAGTATCACCAATATAAGTGCTTGCAGCCTTTAATTTAGATCATTGTTTCTAAACTTACTAAATTTTAGAAAACTAAAAGGCTACAATTTTACACATGTTTTAATATGCTTTATTTTTTATTTTTATATCAATTGAGACAGGATAGGACAGGGAAAATTAAAGAGATATGGAAAAGGAAAGAAATCACTCAAAGCAGAATCTAAGCATGTCAAACTTGAGCAAAAATAACAGTCAAAGTTTCCTAGAGACAAAACTCTCTTAGGCTTCAGAGATGGATTAGTGGTTAAGGCACTTGCCTACAAAGACTAAGGACCCAGGTTCTATTCCCCAGTGCCCATATAAGCCAAATGTGTAAGGGGTACATGCATCTGGAGTTTGTTTGCAGTGGTTGGAGGCCCTGATATGCCCATTTTCTCTATCTGGCTCTCTTTCTCCATCTCTCTCCCTCAAATAAATAAAATATTTTTATTGTTTTGTTTTTTTTAGTTTTCATAATTAACAACTTCCATGATTGTAAACAATATCCCATGTTAATTCCCTCTTTCCTCCCACTTTCCCCTTTGAAACTTCACTCTCCATCATATCCCCTCCCCATCTCAATCAGTCTCTCTTTTATTTTGATGTCATCATCTTTTCCTCCTACTATGACAGTCTTGTGTAGGTAGTGTCAAGCACTGTGAGGTCATGGATATCCAGGCCATTTTATGTCTGGAGGAGCACGTTGTAAGGAGTTCTACCCTTCCTTTTGCTCTTGCATTCTTTCTGCTGCCTTTTCTGCTCTTCTGCAATGGACTGTGAGCCTTGGAAGGTGTGATAGAGATATTGCAGTGCTGAACACTCCTCTGCCACTTCTCAGCACCGTGATGCCTTTTGAATCATCCCAAGGTCACTGCCATCAGAAAAGAGAAAGTCTTCTAACAAAAAATTGACAGTAGCATGAATATATGGGTATTAACGTTAAGAGAAGTGCTTACTGGGCAGTTTGAGGAGCATAGCATATACATTTGGCCAGACAGCAGAGTACTTTTAAAAATCATCCTTTAAGGCCAAGCATGGTGGCACACACCTTTATTCTCAGCAGTTGGGAGGCAAAAGTAGAAGGATCATCATGAGTTCAAGGCCACCCTGAGACTACATAATGAATTCCAGGTCAGCCTTGGCTAGAACAAGACCCTACCTTGATAAAATAAAACAAAAAACAAGAATCTCTTTAAAAATCAAGATTCTCTTTGTTTTTTTAACTATAAATTTCTCAAAGATGTTAAAACAACAAATTAACTGTGCTTATTTATGTTCATAATATTTGTAACCTTGAGTTTGCTCATAAAAGCATTCTTCTGTCCTCACTAAACACATTAAAAATACATGTCACAAACCACCTTGCATTTTCATTGGCAAAATGAAATTTCTAGATAAGAGAAATAAGTAAACCATGTATTTTTTACTTAATTTTTAAATTGTCCTTAAATCTAAGTTTTGCTTAATCAGCAAACCTTATTGTAAATTACATCCTTTGAACAATGTAACTTAGAAACACACACATATGACAGAATGGTACAGAAACTATATATATGTTACAGGGTTACAAAATAGAGGGGGCTTTCCATCAATGGTGGAAGAAGCTATTTACTTCTATATATCCAAGCAGAGAGGAAACAACTGCAGCAAGCAAACACCAACATCAGCAAGCATGAACCAGTGAGCTCAAACTGATCTGAATATACCTAGTAGGGCTGGACTCAGATCTGCCCCCAAACACAGCTTAGGGATGAACCCCAAGACCTGTCCCCAGTGACATGCCCCTCTACCAGGGTTGTGCCTGCTAGGGCCTGAAGTTGCAAGTCTATGAGGCTATACATCTAAAGTATCATATTCAAATGACCAGAATTAACTTCTTTAAAAGTCTATAGCCCACATCTCATGTGTTACTATTGTCGCTAAGTATCTTGGCACATTAGGGTCATCAGGTCTCAGTCTTTCTGTCAGTCTGTTTGTCTATCTATCTATCTGTCTCTCTCTCTCTCTCTCTCTCCACCTCCCCTCTTTGTGCCTATGCTTAAATCTACAGACTGTATTATCTCTTATCTCTACATAAAAAACCTTGCTAACTTTGTCCCAATCAAACGTGTCCTGAAATTCTTTCCTGTAGCATAGTAAAGAATCTACCTTTACATGAGTGGCAGTCCTTCATGCAGAATTTTCTTCAGTGTGCAGATAATTCTGGGTACTCTGCTGGGCTATAGTTCCCTGATGCTGCTGACCGTATGTCCAAGAAAACAGTAAGCAGTTGTCAGTGAAAAAATAGCTCAACCAAAGTATTCCTGGTTCTGTTCTTCTGGCTCAAAATCCCTTGGCTAGAGATGCCATAGGCTCCAGGGGGACCAAGTACTGCTGTTATACTAAATAACTCATCACTCTGGCTTCTAAATATTTATGTTTATATCCATAGATTAATGCTATTCTCAGTCTCAGAGAAGCTTCTGTCTATAGTGGGCAGAGCTTAATGCAGAGACAGAGAGCAGGTAAAAGTGTGAGAATAGGTGACTATTGTGTGCTCAGGTATAAAAAACATAATCTGCATACTTCTCCAAAGGTTCAGGAACATTATGGTACTGGAAAAGGAAAGAATGTGATAAAATCCAGAAGAAAGGAGTAGTGCTATAGTAAGCTGTCGTCTGAACATGACTGTTACATTCACAAACTCACAGTATCTATAGTTTCCTGCATAAAATTGAGTTTATCAATATTCCATTATGGATGGGAGAGGTATTTACAAGATGCAACTCCTGCCAGAGTACCTATTGGTAGTTAATGATTGCTAGAGCATAAAACATTATATTCTTCAGTGATCTGGCCACTAATAATTTGTCCATGCTCCAGTAAATAACCTGCTATCAATCCTCATACAAGCAACACAAATTTAACTAAGAGGACCACAAAAAAAGTAGTGAAAGTAAGAAGAGGCTTAATTGAAAAGAAGGGGTTTAATGGAAGCAGGAGGAAGATAAGGGAGTATAATGGGAGTGAATAAGATCAAAGCACCTTGTATACATGTATGAATTCATTAAAAATAAAAATTTAAAAATAGCTAGTTTGTTATTCATAATATACAAAAGACTATGAGTACTATCCCATACATGGCTACACTGGAAAGTTCCACAGATAGTCAAGAGGCAGAAGGGAAAGTGGGAAATTATAGGCAAGATCCTTTATCTGGTCTTCTCTGCAAGCAATGAATAAGGTAAAGTAAACACACTTATTTGAATAATTTCAGCAGATACCATTGTTAAGGAAGCCCCTACATGTCTAGAAGCTGGCCCTGAGTGTTGTAGACACAGAGGGCATGAGGTCCACATTGGTTGATTTGTATCTGAAGCTCATGCTTGAGATGGAATTACTGGACCCCCGAAAGTCCAGAGGTTTACAAGGTTATGTTATAGTTAGCTACACATTGCTTAGATGCACATTTAAACTAGACACAGTTTATGGGAGCAAGGGATTTATTTCAAGTTTACAGATCCAAGGAAAGTTCCATTAAATGATAGAAGAAGCTGGTTCCCATTCACAAATCCAAGGAGAGAAAGACCATCAACAGCCAGAACAGCCAGAGCTCAAAACCTCTGCATACCTGTAGGCTATAATTCAGATCTGTCCCAGTGATATGTTCCTCTGTAGCAGTAATCTTCCTGCTAGGGGCTGAAACTGCAAATTCAGTTTTAATAAAATACCTCACTCTGTGGGGGACATACATTCAAACTACTGCAGTCAGCAAGGCAGATGTGCAAGTATAGAATATAGAAAATAAAGGTCAAATTGCCAACATGAGAAGTGGATAGTAGAAAAACAGGATGGCAGGAATGAAGTTGGTCATCTACTATGAAAATTCAGTTAAGAGGAATAAGCTCTCAACTACAGAGTAAGGTGACTACATTTAGCAATAATTTATTATGAATTTCAAAATAGATCAAAGGATTTTTAATGCTCCCAACATGAAAATTTATAAATTGGTGAATAGGCTAATAACCCTGATTTGATCACTACAATTGTATAGATTATTAAAATCACCTGACATAGCCCCATAAATGTGCATTGTTTCTCAGTATCATGTAAATTAATAGTAATCATAAATAGAGATTGGGTTATTGAAGAGCTTCACGATTACAAAGAATAAAAATGAAGCTAGGCATGATGATGCATACCTTTAATCCCAGGACTGGGAAGGCAGAGGTAGGAGGATTCCCATGCAGTTAAGGCCACCCTGAGATCACATAGTGAATTTCAGGTCAGCCTGGGCTAAAGAGAGACCCTACTGCCCCCACAATGCATGACCCACAATACTCATGGGGATGACCTGCATCCCCAGTGAAGAGGGCCCCTTTGGAAAAGGGGCAGGGATGAAGGAAAGGATGGTACCAACGTATGTTGTTTATATACTAAATATGTCCTTAAATAATAAAAATAATTTTTTTAAAAAATGAGATTTGCCTCATAAAACATTCTGCTAAGGACCTTGGGAAGGTTTTTGCCTATTTATGCACTATGTTTCAGATGGCAAAAGCTACTGGTAGAGGAAGGCACGTTCACAGATGTGGTATATTACTGAAAATACCACTCTCCATTTCGAAGGATGAGTTTAAATGTGCCTGTCTGAATGCTCAATGCTCAGTTCCTGTGGAAAGGACACCAACTCTAGATTTTTAAATAACCTCGCATAGCAACATCGTTTATAAGGGTATTTTTATTTGTTTTCATTGACTTCGAGCAGTTTACATGTACGAAATCTTTTAACTTAAATTCATACAGGACTCCATTCTGGGCCTGAAGATTTCTGACATCTTCTCTCATCACTTGACTGGGGAAGTAAAAGCTCTCTATCATAGCCAAAGACAACATGGCCACCAGAAATGGAAAAGTCATTTTCCCCAAAAAGATAAAATTAGATTCCCTAATGATCCTGTTATCAAAAGGAGAAATAAAAATAATGACTTTCAACTAATGTCAAAGTTCATTTTGCAATGAGAAACAATGTGTAAAAATTCAAGGGTAAAAAAGAACTGCTATTATGAAGACCCAAAGAGAGTTAGAGACATTGTTGACCTCCAGCAAAACAGGTGTCAGAATGGCTTTGTTACTGGTGAAAAAGAACAGTATGTTTTTAATAAATAAGAGAAGCAGTTACATGAAGAATTCACGCAGCATTTCTGGGGTATGTAACTAAATTAATTCAAAGAGGATGTGTGTAGTTTGGAAAGGACTTAAAGAGAACAATTATAATTTGGATAGAAAAAAAATTTTTTAAGAACACTTTGGCTATTAGTGCCAAAAGTTAATTGGGATTCTCAGGTGTCGGCCTCATGTATTCCCTGAAGAGGTAAGTGGGCTTACAGTGTGGTGATGCTCTTGCCCAAAAATATTCTGTCTACTTGCTACAGTTCTTAAACTGTAACCAGTAGAATAATATTCATACACTAACATAAGAAATAATATATATAAACTGATAATCTTATGAATGTACAAGATACTAACCTAAAAGAAGCCAGTTTAATATCTCTAATGAGAGAGTATTTACTCCTTCGTGATGATGGTGATGATGATGATGATGCAGTGAAATGTGGTAGGAGTGATGGTAGTCATTATTTATTGTTCACATATTATGAGCTACATATTATGACAATAGTTTGTAAAACATGCTAACATTAAATACTGTGTTGTATTGGAGAAGTTGGAGCTTAAAGTACTTACAGCATTTTACATAACATTTCCCTACTGGTAAGACAGATCATTGAATGTGTGAAGACATGTTTTAGACTGTGTCCCTTCCTATTGAGCAGGAAACATGTGGTCAGAGAAACTAAGTAACATGCCAAGGTCATATGCTTGCAAACACAAGAGTGAGATTCTGAATACAGGTCTGTATAAATCCAGAGACTTAACAGTTTCACCATCATGCCACAGATCTCTCTTGGAAACACCACAATGCCACATGCTCTCTTGTTAACACTTACCACCATGGAACATGCTCTCTTGGAGACATTCACAGCCATGTCACAGTCTTTTCTTGGAGACACTCATCACCATGCCGCACTTCTCTCTTGGAGGCACTCACCACCATGCCCAGTGCTCTCGTACTGACATTCCACACCATGCCACAGTGCTCTCTTGGAGACATTTATAGCCAGGTCACTGTCCTCTCTTGGACACACTCACCATCATGGCACAGTGCTCTCTTGGAGATGTTCACTGTCATGTCACAATGCTCTCTTGTTGACAGTACAGGACAATTTTCCATGCTCTCCCTCAAGTTTCTACTGTAGAATTGCTGTATATGGAAAATATGGCATGCTCATAATATTCTTTGAATAAATATACTTGAATTTATCCAATAGCAAGCTGCATCATAAACAAATTACAATATGAAAACAGTAGAAATTCAATACCATGAAAAAAATCTCAAAGAATAAATATTCTCCTTTGCCACAATTTCCTTCCTTTATAGCTATCTGTGTAGCCTTAAACATGTTTTCTCTAACTCTAGTCACTGAGTCATAGCAAATGCATTTTACTTCGTTGCTTTTGTTATGACAAGGAAATGGCACAGACTCAGAGTCCTATCTACTAAGTAGTGGACAGAGACAACAGATGGACTAGTCACTGCACCATACCGTAAACTGCCATCAACAAGGAATGTCACTCACAGGGAAACTGGATTCCCACCAAGGCCTCTGCAATGAAGAATTTAAAAGCTTTTCAGGCTTTGATTCACCTTTGAGCCTGGCTTTAAATATTTCCGCCAAGATAGCTATGCTTAAACGTTCAGTAAACCATGCTTTTCAAGAAGAAAGGAGGCACAGAGCACCCAAGAAGTCCTGAAGGAAGAGGAAGTAGACTGTGAAATTCACAAATATAATTATCAACTTAATAGTGTGTGCATTCCGTTCTGATTGGTGTATAATCACTTAACTAATAGAAAGAAACTAATTTGCCATTATAGCTGTTTTGAGATTACATTTAAAGGCAAAATCACAGTGCGCTGGGAATTGCAGCACAGACCTACTCATTGACTGGATGTTAACTTTAAAAGAAAAGGATACTTCTCTCTCATTTCCCCATTAATAGTTGCTACAAACAGTAACTAAACATGAAATTAGCACTGAAGTCTTGAAACAGCAATGACTACATGGATGTATTGGCATGTTACTGGTCTTTTGCAAAGATCAAAGGTTAAGAGGCCATTACTAAACTTTAGTGAAGCCTTGCTTATGGAATTAGTCTTTACTGAGCTAAATAATGAAAATCCTAATCACAACTGATCCAAAGAAATGAAAATGCTGACAAAATTCCTTTGTATTCACTTTGTGGTTAACAAGGAAATAGATCTGTTCAGGAGTCTTTATATCCTTTTGAGTATAGAACATTAGGTCAGAATTTTAACAAATAAAGGGTTATGATAAACAAGATGGACACAGTATCATACCCTCATTATTTGGTTGTGATTAATTTATGTAGACTGATATGATCAGTAATTATTCCTATCTATATGTATGCAGTGGCATCTCATTAAATCTGTAGTATAAAGTAAAATATTTCAAACTTACCCATATGAACATTTTTGAGCCAAATAATTATGTTATGAAGATGCTGCCCTACACCCCGTAGGTCAGATTTTTAGCATCATTCCTAGGCTGCGCCCTCTAGTACACATACTCCTAACTCACAAGTTTGAACAACTAAAATACTTCTGAATAGTGCTTAACGCCCCCTGGGTGACAAATCAGCCCCTAGTTAAGACTAAATAAGACAACATAACCTTAGCGGAACTCACCAGTCAAGAGAGAAGTACCACTGCATATAGCATTAGAAGATAAGTTTCCAACCCTAAAAGCCCAGACATTTTTGCACTCATTTTCTTCTTACATATGTTCAACACTATAATTTGGGCATGGGGGAGCATGATAACTTAATGATACTTCCTCCTAATCTTTAAAGAAACTAATTCAGTTAAACAGAGAATAAGAAGGCTTGTAACTCTTCTTATTCTTTTTCTTTTTCCCTCCTTGGTGACAGCACAAAAACAGGATTTAAAGGAGAGAAACAACTGGCTTGAGTCATCCTCATGGATCCTCAGACGCAATGGTCAAGTGGGAAGGTTACTGCAGGAAGTTGTTGTGGTTTCCCTAGCTGAAGGACTCCTCAAACTCTATCTGGCCAAACCACATGTGAGGAAACAAGCCTTGGAGGTGGAACTACTCCAGCACTATAGCTCTAGTGGTAAAGCTAAAAGGCAGGTATGTGACCCTCTGATTCCTCCTTTTCTGGAAATGTTTCTGAAACAAATAGTTAATATCACCTGGGAAGTTCTTGACCCTATTACCCAGTAGCATCCATAGTTTCATAATTAGTCTTGGGAAAGAGACACAGAAAAAGGTATTAGGCCAGGCGGAGCATGGGGGCGGCTGCGGAGGGTGTCTGGGTGATGTGACACGAGCAGCCAGCTGGAGGATGCCCTGTGGAGACAGACATCAATTAGCTCTGTCCGGACATGTTCTCCAAAATGGCCATGTACCTGACTGGGGAACTGACAGCCACCAGTGAAGACTATAAGCTCCTGGAAAATATGAATAAACTAACCAGCTTGAAGTACCTTGGAATGAAAGATATTGCTATAAACATTAGTAGAAACTTAAAGGACTTAAACCAGAAATGTGCTGAACTGCAACTATATCTGGATCAGATCAATGTTCATTGAGGAGCAGGTAGCAGCTCTGGAGCAGGCAGCCTACAAGTTGGATGCTTATTCAAAAAAACTGGAAGCCAAGTGCAAGAAGTTGGAGAAGCGATGAAAGACCTACTTCAATGGATAAAGTGTTTTGTTTTTTTTTTTTGTAAATATGGAATTAATATCAATTGAATCCTGAGGCTGATGAACTGACACACGTCCTCAAAAGGAAACTATACCAGTCATCCCAGGGACATCTGAATGCTGGATAAACTGGAGGACTGGGTGCTCGTGAGCCTCCTTTGAGGCAGTATCCCACAAAAGTTCACACTTATAACTACCTTTTACTTGAATGGCTTCATCATCCGTTCAAGACTGAGACTCAGTGTTCAGGGTATACCCAGGCTTGCCAGTAGAATCAAATGAGAGCAACTGTTTTCTGGAGGTGTTGATTACTACATTATTTTCTTAAATGGCTGGCTTGTTGTTTTCTATTAATGATGATAATGATTATTAACAAGATTCTAAATTAAAAAAGGAAAACAAAAAAAGAGGTCATATGTCTCTGAAAAAGTACATTGAAAAATTAGCACATCACTATATTCCAATAATAAGCCTAAAGATTATATTTTTTCCCAATTTATGTCATACAGGAGCAACTTTATTCTTTGGGGAAATAAGCAAAAAAAAATACTTTCCATGTTCTCTTTACTCTCTGTTTCTCAGACATACAATGATGAAAAATAGCAAATCAAATAAGAATAAGTAAATTATGATTCACAACTTAACTGCTCTTTGAAATCACTTGCTGAACCCAGCCACCATCCAAGGAATATAAAAGAATTATGTCAGGTATGAGGCTTGGAAATCTGTCATTTTAAAGCTCAAATAAATGGTCTGGTTTGAGCTCCAAACTGGGTATCAATGAGTTTATCATCCAAGGGCCTTTTAAAATTCCTTCTAATCTAAAATTCCCTCATTATGTGTATCTAAACACACTTGAGTGGCATTTTACAATAGTGTCAAACTTGAGGAATTACATAGGAATGTAATGTCTCTCTGTCTTCACAATTACACCTGGGTGCAGGGGTGTCACTGGAAAGAAGGAATATTGCAGACTGAAAATGAAAAGACACTTGCATCATGAAACCATCTTCTAGGGGGTGTCATCTTGAGTTATCAAGAAGGGAAAGGATTAAATATCATAAATTGTGTTTTTGCTAGAAAGTGATATAGTACTTATGCATGTACTAAATCTTTTTCAGATCCATATGTATATGAATGTATATGCAATACCAAGGACTAGACCAAGGACACTGCATATGCTAGGCAAGTACTATACCACTGAGCTACATTCCCTTTGTACATTACTGTCCAATAGAGAATAAACATCTTGAAGGACAACAGGAAGGTGGCAAGGAGGACTAGTTGATTATGGGAAACTTTAAATAGATGTCAGGGCATAGAGAAAAGATATAGGTCTTGGAATTAGATAGACTGAAGTTAAAACTCCAAATGTTCTTCACATATACATGGCAGAAACATCTCATAGCCACATCCCCCCCCCCTCTTTCTCTGTCTCTCTCCACACACATAAATACACTCCCCAGTAAAAAGATTAATAATGACACTTTTGTAGCACAGCACTTACAGACAGGAAATGCTCAGAGGGTTATATTGATGCATGCCAGCAAAAGCCCCCACACATGGCTGCTATACAAGCTAATGTCAGTGTGACCACAAGCATATCAATGCAAAGAAAGTGTACCATGTGCATGATTGTGTTTTGAGTGGGAAAAATAGCCAGGAAATGTCCATAACATTTTTAAGGCAAATCTCTTATGCAAAAGTCAGGGTTTGTTTTTTTTTTTTAAAAAAGAGCTTTTTATGACCCAAAGTCATAAACATCTTTTGTGAGTTAAAAGCCAAGGCTCCAAGCAGCCACAAGCTCTCTATGTAACTGTTAGATTTACAAGTATAAGATAAGGTGAGCCTGCAGAAGAGCTAGCCACAAACTAACTGCCAGCCACAGCCAAACACCTTCTAATATGAGGAAAAGTCCTTTTCAGGCACTAAAATCCATTTAGCACTACTGTCATAGACCAAAGTCTGCAAACAAAATTATTTCCAAGGTCACCTGAGCCAGCTACCATCCTAGCTATATCTCTACAATGGATGAAGTCTGTCTTGACAGCTATCTGCTGCCATTTCTGCCTTTATGTAATTTTTCTGATACCCTCTCTCCACTTCAAAACTAAGCTTTTATTGAGTGCCCATTATGTACAAGATGCTGTTAGAGAGAAACAAAGATGAATAAGCCTTGGGCATTGACCTCAATATATCCACAATACCCAAACAGATAATGACAGAACAAAGTGAGAAATATCTAAGAGAAAAGAACTGAAGTCAGACCAAGAAAGGAGCTTAACTCTGCCAAGGAAATCCATCAAGCATCATAGAGGAGAGAAAGACATGAAAGGATCAATATGTGCTTATGTCACACAGAGTGGGGGAAAAAGAACCAGACAGTAGTCCCATGGTGGGAGCTATGCTTGAGGGACTGATCACATTCTATGCAGTATAGGAGAGCGACACACTGTGAGACAAGAAAAGCACTTTGGAGAAAGATTGTCAAAATCTTAGATATCTATCTTTAGACATTCATTCACAGTTTCTACCTTTTTGTTCATTCCCATATGATCATGCCCAACATGATGTGTAGCCCATGGTTGCCACTGAGCACAGCTCTTTGTAGTGTCCTTAGGCAAGTCTTCACTTCTTAATGCTTCCATTGCCAAAGGATTCCCAGTATTTGGGCTCTGATTTTTCAGAGAGTAACTTCTATAGCACTAGAAAGGCTATTGGACCTTTGCTATTTTGCTTTTTCCTTTAATTATTCTTTTTGAGACACAGCCTCCTATATCCCAGACTGGCCTCAAACTCACTATGTAGCTGAAGATCACCATGAACTCTGAGCCTTCTAACTCTACCTCCTGCACATTAGGATTAGGATCGTACATGCACCACCATTCCTGGTTTATGTGATGCTACCTAGGAATGAAACCCAGAGTTTCATGTATATAGGCAAACAGCCTACCAACTGAATAGAATCCCCACCCACTGACTTTTATGTTTTCGAGTGGGCTTATGTGGACCCAAATAGTAAAATTGTAATGGAAAATGTTAAAGCAAAATGATTCTACCATTCTCAACTATTCTGAGGGGTCACTTCTTTCCGCCACTTATCTGTACCTCTAAACTAGAATAGCAGAAGTCAACTGTGTGCCTGCCCACCACTCTGATCTCTGCTTGATTTCTACTAGAAGCCACATCAATGTTCACAGCAGTTCAAAAGGCTCCTCCTCGCTCATGCTATGCATTCACATGACACATGAAATTCATAAATAGGACACACTCCCAAATGGAGCCAACCCAATGGGATGAAGCATAAATAAACACGGCCTGAGACTTGGTAAGGTTAGTGGGATGCTGCATGTTATCTCTAGCCCTTTTCCAAACATATGAAAGCAATTGAAATGAAAGCAATCCTGTTGTTGTAAATAGAAATAACCTGGGACCCATCCTAACTTGTATAATAAGGAAATTATTTGTGAACATTCCTACTTAGTTACCTCTATTACATCACATATGGGATGTTCTCCTAAGTGATCCTGGCACTGTAGTGTGATCAGCTTCCATCCTAGAGAACCACTGTCTAAGTTTTCAACTAAGAAATAAAGGCTTACACTTGTTGGTAGTACACTACATGTCAGTAATGCAAAATTGTCCAGCTAAGTCTTAAGATTATCCAGGAGATACATTCCAAGATATCTAGTAGATTCTTGCAACCACATGTTGTATCATACTCTATAACTAAATGTCTTTTCTATCTTAACTAAGCACTGTGGAGATAATATACAGTTTGAAGACAGAAACACCAACATGAATTTTCCTTCTTCACAATTTTACAGAAGACTCATTCTTAGCATAGACCTTAGCAACCTTGGTCACAATGTTTATTTGTCTGTTTGTTTTGTTTTGTTTTTTCTTAAGTCAAGAATTTTCTCCTTTCTTAAAGGAAGTACTTAACAACAAACCCAAATTTCTAGGATTTCTAGTCCCATGTTTGGTGCCACTACTACTAAGGGGAATAGTTAATATAGGCCTTGCAACATTAAGACAGTCCACTGAAAAGCAAAATGTCTGCTGAGTGACTAAGGGGAAGGTAATGTCCAAAAAGTAAATATTCTGGACAAAGAAGCGACTCACCTCCTGGATAGATAGAGAGGAGCAGCACCCAACTTAACTCAGAATGATACTAAATTTAAAATTTACAATTTATTTATTGAATTTTCTATTCAATAATTCTAGATTGCAGGTAATTGTTGATAACTAACATCAGAGAAAGCAAAACCATGGATAATGGGGGACTAATGTGCATCACAAAACAAAGCAAATGATCTTTGATTCTTTCATAAAAATATCTTTTACTTGTAATTTCTAGTGTTAGGAGCTTTAAAATTAGCATTTGATTTAAATAAGGTAATATATATTTTATTTTACTTAGCATATGCACTAAGATTCTTCTTGAATGTTGAGGTTTAAATGATTATTTCTTAAAATACAAATTAACATTTTTATGAGTACTGCTTTCCTTGAAGAAAATGACTGTGTAATCTCTGACAAGTTCTCCTATGCACATTAGTCACCTTACTGCAAAATAACATTCCACAAGCAGTGGCTGGCTACAGGAAATATTGATTTCCCAGCCATGTGTGTGCATCTGTGGAGCAGATGGGTCTGCTGCAGGTCTCCTCCACATTTCCTTCCACTCATACAGGTAGAGTACTGTGTGAAAGGTGCTTAGTCAAGACAAAAGTTAAGAACCAGAAGCAACACTTTTGAGGCTCCTGCTCAACTCCGCCATTTATCTCTTCAGCTCACATTCCATTGACCATAGATATTCATGTGGACTAGCCTAACATCCAAATACCATTTTACTTATCACAGAAGTCAGGAAGACCTATTTGTAAGGAAAAGTAAAATTTAACATAGTCAACCATCTTTGGTATCTATTTTCCCTCCTGTCTTGCCTCCAAGAAAAACTGGTAGTTTCATCTACTTATAGCATCAGATGAAAACTTGAAGATATCATGGTAGTCTCTAAATGAAGTATAAAGTAACCCACATACTCATGTCAAATAGTGAAACAGAGACAAGACAACTACAATGAAAGCATAATTTAAAAAGAAAAATAGGCTGCTTAGACCCTTGGAGCTTGCTGCAGAAGCAGACCCCTTGTTCTGCCTTCCTGATCAAAGTGCCCCTGGGTCTCCAATTACAGGATATCCTGCATCAAAGGGTGCCCACAGTGTAGAAAGGTGGCCAGACAGGAGAAGATAAACTACCTCTCACACTTCAGTCAAGCCACAGCTGAACCCACACAGGAAATGGGGAGAGGAGCAAGAGTGCTGCTTCCATGCTGTTCCTGATAATCAGTGCCAGAGTGTAGAAGACAGACCCTGGGGACACTCAACACCTACCAAAGTAGAGATCCAGAGGCTCCTAAGAGCTTATCACTGAAGCAAACTTAAACCTCACCCACCACAGCTCAGCAAATTTTGTGGAAGAGGGGGTAGAAAGATTGTAAGAGCCATAGGTTGAGACACCATGCCCAGTAGCATTCCCTTCCCCTAAAAATAACTGACTACTGCTCCCACAACACATAAACTACAACCCCATGGGGAATACCTGCAACCCCACTGAGGAGTGTCCCTAGCTGAATAGGGGCAGGGACAAGCAAAAAGCGGGTACCAACACATGATGTATCCATACGAAACATCTTGGTAATAATAACAATAAACATTTAAAAAGATAATATTCAAGACAATCACTCTTTAAAGGGTAAATGTAAACTGGGTATTGTAACTCATTGTTCCAGAGACTAAGGCAGAAGGGTTAGCATGAATTCAAGTCCAATCTGGACTGTTAAAAACAATAAAAAGAGGGCTGTGAATATGGCTTAGCATTTGAGGCACTTGCCTGCAAAGCCCAAGAACCCAGGTTCTCCGGGACCCACCTAAGCCAGATGCATAAGGTGGTGCATGCATCTGGAGTATTTTCTCAGCGGCTGCAGGCCCTGGCATGCCCATTCTCTCTCTCTCTCTCTCCCTCCCTCTTTCTCTCTGTCAAATAAATAAATAAATAAAATAAAAATATATTTAAAAGTAATAATAAGAGTACTAAAATAAGAGAGAGAAGCTGGGCATGGTGGCATACACCTTTAATCCCAGCACTCGGGAGGCAGAAGTAAGGAGGATTGCCATGAGTTCAAGGCTGCCCTGATACGTAGTGAATTCCAGGTCAGCCTGGGCTAAAGTGAAACCCTACCTCAAAAATCAAAAAAAAAAAAAAAAAAAGAGAGAGAGAGAGAGAGAGAGAGAGAAATAAAGTGGACATATAAGTAGAGGGGCTGAATACCAGGGGTAGAAAGGTCTAAATGGGACCAGGGCAGGGTGACAGATGACAGGAAGGGGTGGAAGAAGGGTTAATCAAAACCAAAGGTATATTGAAGAAGCCATATGGAAACTTACTTTTCTGTGAGAAAATTATAGTAAGTTTCCATATGGCTTCTTCAATATATCTTTGGTTTTGATTATATATTTGTAGTAATATACATAATACATATATATACATACACACACACACACACACATATATATTAATGAAAGAATTTGGGCAGAAGTACTTTTCAGAGATGGATAATTGCTAATGCTTGCCTAGAAGCCATAGGTTGGTTGTTACTCTAGTACAAGGGATGGTATTCCTCCCAGTGAGTTGATAGGGAAGCCCCTGAGACCCCCCCCCAAAAAAAAAAACAATACAGACTATTGACAAGGTTCTTGGTTTCCCACAAGAACTAGATGGTAAGACCCTATTGCTATGGATAATACATGCTTCAGTTGCAGGACACTGGGAAATCATACTAGAGATAAGCTGTCACAGTGCTGGAAAGTACTATGTAATCTCTTGGGGAGAAAATTCATTGATGGTCTTAACCAGCAGTAGACTCTGAAAGTTACACAACTGGCCAGCCAGACAACATGTGCCCACTAGTGCAATTGTGGCATGTTTGTTAATGGGGTAACCAACTGATCTGTGATTGGAATTAAAGTCCACTGAGAATGATGAATAAATAATGCTGAAAAGTAAAACTTTGGTATTTAGCACTAAATGATTTCTCCATTTCATCTTTTACTAGCTAAAGACTTAAAATCATTCTCTTTTTAAAACCTGGAATACTAGGATTTGAGATCTCTATTTTCTATTTCATAAGCAATCATTCTTTGTATTTGTTTCCCTTTTAAAAATATCAAGACTGGCAAGATGACTTGGCAGTTAAAAGAGCATACTTGCAAGGCCTGCCCAGGTTCAATTTCCCAGCAACCACATAAAGCCAAACACACAAAGTGGTACATGCTTCCAAGGCTGGTTTATAGTAGCAAGAGTTCCATGGTATGCCCACTCTCATTCATCCCCCTCCCTTCTCTCTTCCTCTCTCTGTCTCTCTCCTTGAAAATAAATATATATTTTTTAAATTTTCTATCAAATGCAGCTAGTTAAAGATAACCTATGCTAGGCATATTCCAGTTAAGGGTCTTTCCAGCTACAATCACAAGCTTATCAGGTGTAGTATCTGCCTTCCAAGTTACTGCTTCTGCAGTAAAGCTACTTTATGTTGATCACCACCTTTGCACTTTCCTTTTAGTAGTTTCCCCACTACCTTCAGAATTATCCTGAAGCAATTTCCTTGTTTGTTTTCTTTTTATACAATTCCCAACTCCTCATACCAATTTCTATATTAGCTTGCTGCAAAAAAACACCCTTTGCCAAAATCAATATATTTCTTGCTGGAGTAGCATGTCAACAATTGCTACATGGTGATGAAAACTTAGGCTTTGTTCTCTGGGTTCACATTTGGGGATGAGGTTAAAAGGACAGCTACCATGCATACCATGTACTCTCGAGGCAGAAGAGAAGAGGAAGAGGCACTGCCTCATACTTCAGGCCTTCGTCTGGAAGTGGCATTCACTTCCTCATACACTCCACTGAACATGCTCACTGAGATGGACTTGCTAAGTTACTCTTCACTGGGAATAAGGTGGAGTAAAATGTATGATTTACTGAAAAAACCAGACTAACAAAACCACACAGAGTGGAAGTTATGCTAGACCAACCTGAAAACATTAGTGCAATAACCAAGATTTTATGAGATCAATTACTCACTCATAACTCAGCAAAGAAGTACTCCTTGACTTTGTGTTTTGAAACGTCATGCAAAGACATCACCAAACTGAACAATGTGGGAAACTGTAGAAGTAAAATTATAACAGGAGCAACATAGTCTCGTGAATTCATACAATATTAATCTGTATGGGTACATTTTATGTGTACTGGTACAAGCAAATTGCTGAGTCCCTCCAGGTCGCATTTGTTTTAATCAAGGAATTTGCATCACAATCAGTAGAAGCATCAGGCAGAAAAAAAATTGGTACAGAATGGTTGGCCTTTCAAGTTATCCCTAAACAATTCACAGACTTCTGTAAATGCAGTGTTTCTGCTTGAACTGGAATCTTCCCTGCTGGACTGAAGGCTTCAGAAAGACAATAGAGTCATGAGCGCCCTCTGTGGGGAAATAAAACGTCTGGCTACCAGCTTAGAGACAATTTCTCCTTCTACCTTTTGCTTCTTAACCTGTGCTCTGGGAGGAGAGACATGCAGAACTTGAGAAATATAATTCATAATATTTTCAGATGTCATTTTCCCTGTGTCTGAAACTTGTTTGCTTAAAAAGTGATGAAAAGAATCCTGCATTTCAATTCTCCTTGCCTAAAAAAGAATAGATATTAATCTGTTACTCTCTCATCCTAACGTTGTCATAAACATCTACATTCAATTTTATTTTTAAGCAGGAATAAATATTTTACCCTGGAGCAGAAGCGTGAATAATTTGCAATTTAAATTTTGTTTTTTATTGATTACAGGTCAGCACAATCACCAAGAAGAAATATCTAAGTCATTTTCTAACTCATGATAGTTCCACCATGATTACACATTTTATTAATCAAGGTCACAACCACCTCACTTTACTGGTGTCAATGAAAACGCAATGCAATGTGTTAATTAAGAATCACCATGGCAATGAAAACAGATCTCATCTACGCCGCTGCCTGTGTTAGCATTGTTTAAGTTCCCAGCGCCCTCTGTTGGGCAAAATGCACCTGGTACAGGCTCCCCTTTCCATCAGCCCTCTTCCCTGGACTTCCTATGAAGCTCAAATTATATTAAAGCTAAAGAAGTCACACCACACAGTGACTATAGGATCTGGTCTTATATTAAAATCTTAGGAGGAGAAAAGATTCATTAAAGCTTTATTGTATCTGTATGGATTGTTTTCAAGTATTACATTCTCCTTACTGGACCAAATCTCATTTTAAATGTGATTGCTTCTGAGAGAAAGTAGAAACTATAGGAAAAGAAGTCCCAGGCTCTATTTCAGACCCTGACTTTTCTTCGATCTCTTAGAGATGCACACTGCTTTGTTCACTCCATGGGCCTAACACCCCCCAAGAAGATCCAGAAGGCCTATTAAAGTGATTTATATGCTCCCCCTGTGTGGTTGCGAGCCAATTCCATCACTGAGGTGGAGTGTGGCAATATTATGTTGCAGTGGAGAGAGTGGCTTTTTCTGGTATTAGCAGCTATAGAAGCTAGAAAGTAAGTGCTCCTGCATTGGCAAAAGTTTATGAGAGTTTTTCTGGCTAGCCTTCACCCCCATGCCTGGGATCTTACCCTATGGATCCTTGTCCACAATGCCTTTTTTCCTTTCTCCTCTCTCTCTCTCTCTCTCTCAATCTCTCCTGTGATATCTCTGAGCTATGAAAGCCCTAAATTCTTCTCTCAAAATTCTAAAAAATATGTAATTTTTTAAAGTGAAGAAATATATCTACATTTCCTGCACTCAGAAATAAAACATCTTTGGTCTACAAATAACTTAAGAATTATGGGTTTTACCAAAACATGATATCATCTACTGGCTTCTTGTTTTTCTCAAAGGAAATATATCTGAATCAGAGCATAAGCTTCTGAAATATCAACTAAGCCACCCAAAGTACAATCTCCATTGTCAACAATGAGATAAAGGCTGAATTATGTTCCCCAGCATTTATACGTGAAAATCTATCTTCAGTACCTGGGAATATGATGACAGTGTGTTTCAAGAGGTAGTACCCTTACAGGAAGAGACAATTGAAACAAACCAGCACACAAAGAAACAAAGAAAGGAAATACAGAAGGTCATCTACAAGCTGCCACTGCTAGCATCTTCAAGAAACTATCTGCATCTCTTTCCAAAACTGTCAGCAAATACATTTCTGATTTTATAACACCCAGTGTGTAGAAGTTTGTGTGGCAGTCCTAGTCTAAAACTAGGACAACACATGAGGCTGGGGGTTGGAGAGATGACTGACCAATTAAAGCACTTGCCTGCAAACCTAAGGACCCTAGTTTGATTTCCCCAGTACCCATATAAAGCCTGATGTACAAAGTGGAGCATGCATCTGGAGTTTGTTTGCAGTGGCTAGACACTCTGGCATTCCCTCTCCCACCCCTTGCAAATAAATATTGCTTTTTAAATTATGCTGTCATTCATGCCTGCTCCATAGTATCAAGAAAGCTGTCAGTGTTTCTCTCAGCCAGGTCCTCAGGCCATTAGCCTCATGACTCAGCCAGTTTACAGAGCCCAGACATACATGTCCATGTTTAAGATAGAAGAATTTGAAAACTGCCCTTCTTTTCATCAAAATGTAAAAGATATGACTATTATATTTTTCATGTGACTCCACTGTGTTATAAGAAGCTGAAAACTTAGAGGCTTAAATACAGTTTGTTGGCTAAGAAAAATAGGAAATCTAGGGATTGTGCCAACTTCAGGCAAGGTTGGATTTACAGACCAGATGACACTATCTGAACTAAGAACACATATTTTTTTTGTTGTTTTTTTCTCATGTTTTATTTGCTGCTTTTTCCTGGTCTTCATAACTAATCCTAGAAATTCCAGGCTTTTCCCTGTTGACAATAAAGTGGATGTTAAAGTACTAGCCCCATATTCTTTCATGATTTAGTCCAAGGAGGGCTGAGGAGAAGCTCAGTGCTAAACAGCTTGCTATGCAAGTATGAGGACCTCAGTTCAGATCCCCAGCATCCTTGTAAAATTCTGGATGTGATGATACAAACCTATCATCCCAGCACTAGGGAGGCAGCCCTGGCGCTGACTGACTAGCTAGGCTAGGTGAATCACTTAGCTCAAGTTTCAAGGACAGATCATAGCTAAAATATAATACAGAGTACAATTGAGGAAGATACCCAACATTGACATTTGGCCTCCACACATATGTACCCACACACATATGAACACACATGCATACATGTACACATACTGCACAAACATACACATGCAAAAACAAAGAAATAAAGATTTATTTTAAGAATACCAACTTCCTATTTCCCTGGATTCTTGAATAAGAACAGGTATGCTTCTACGTTAAACATATCCTCCTGGTATATTGTATTAAGTACTTTTCATATACCTATCTCAGCACAAGCACTAGCAATGTTTTAATATTGTTTGTTATCATTATGGTAAAGAATATCAAGCTGCCTTTTATTAAGTACCTACTTTGTGCCCATGAGTTCCTTGAATCATCACTCTGCTGCAACAGAATAATTACTCTGCTTCAAACACTCATGGAATATGTTTAAACTATTTTTTAAAGCTAATCAAATCAAAGCAGACTGTTGAGATAAAAGATTGAATCTGGAATTTAATATACCCTTCACAGTTCTGACAACTTTATACTCTTAACCATGCTCTTACTCCATTTGATGCCATGTTAGCTTTGGGGAGTTTTCATTTGTAAAATATGAACACTTGGGCTGGAGGGATGGTTAAGGTGCTTGCCTGCAAAGCCAAAGGACCCAGGTTCAATTCTCTAGGACCCACGTTAGCCAGATGCACAAGGGGGCGCATATATTTGGAGTTCCTTTGCAGTGGCTGGCGGCCTTGGTGCACCCATTCTCTCTCTCTTCCTCTGATAAATAACTTAGTAAACAAAAGTATTTTTAAAAATATGAACACTTTTAGCTCACTGCTTTCATTTCAAAAACCTCTCCAGCATCAATTTGACCCACAGCCAACCAATTCCCACTTACGATGACTATGCCTCTCCTTTCTCCTTCAACTCATGAAAGGTTAATGCTTAAGGAACAAATGTCTTTCTCAAAAGCACTAATTTTAATACATAAATTAATGCCCTTGCCTTACTAATGAGATTTATTTGAATTCTATAGAGCCACTAAACCCCTCTTCTTTAAAAGGTTATCTACTTTTTAAATTTCTCGGAAATTCTATTATGTAGTTTTAGTCTGTTTGAAGTATCTTTAAGAGCTAGTCTTCAATATATGCTCATAGTGCAAAACACTTCACAATAAATAGATAGCGGTAATGACAATAGACAAGGATCAAAATGAGGTCCCCATTTCACATGCTGTTTCTTCTCCAGAGATCTGTTTTCAGTGTGCAGGTCAGATGAAATCCATGGAAAGTCCCCGCTTGAATCAGAAGTGGGCTGGCACTGTCAGCAGCAAGCAGAGAGGAAAGTTATGGGCTCTGGCCCCTTTAAAGATCAATAATCAAAAGACTGCATATTCATATATAATAAATGCTTTTCTCA
The DNA here is from genome assembly GCF_020740685.1 of Jaculus jaculus. NCBI lineage: Eukaryota > Metazoa > Chordata > Mammalia > Rodentia > Dipodidae > Jaculus > Jaculus jaculus. Next base: position 120,101,180 of record NC_059104.1, read on the forward strand.
AGGCCACATCATCTAAGAAAGGAATTTGGAAATAAAATGATGCCTCCTCTAACTAATCGAGGGAGTTCTAGTCTAGTACATAGTCTATTTTCTCTCATAAGCATAAATGTCTTCTGAGAACATTGCTGAAGTTTCCTTCTTGTTGCTAGGACAAAGCCCCCAAAAGCAGCTGATGAAAGGAAAGTTTGCATTTGGCTTAAGGTCCCAAGGGAAAGCTGGCAGGGAAAATGATAGTATGAGTAGAGACTGGGCATCATCTCTTTCACAGCAAATAGAAAACAGCAGCAGGAGAGCAAGCCAACCTCTGGCAAGGAGGAGCTGGCTATTAGACCCTAAAGCCTGCTCCCTACAAAACACCTCCTACAGCATGGCAACATTTTCAAAATTGTCACCAGCTGAGGACCAGCATTCAAAACACATGAGTATATGAGGAATATCTGACTCAAATCACCACAAACATTAAAAACTGTATCTCTCCAATATCATATGTACCATATTGTATGACAATATTCATTGATTCAAACGGAAACCCTGCTAGTATCCCATGAAAATATGGCTCTGTTATTCATTGTTAGATGAGATTGGCCTGTGGCTAGAGAATAACCACAACATAAAGGAGCTGGGTTAATCAGTATAGGCTAGGCTCCCCTGCAATAACAAAAATGTTTGTAAGCTTAGCACAGAAATGACTCGTTTCATATTCATATTCATATTGCATAACCCTATGTGTAAACAAGTTTATGTTCTCTACACAGACCAAAACTGTTTGAGGCTCTATCTCTAGAAGCTCTGCCCTCTGAATCATACAGCCTTCTTATTGCTGCACCAGGGAAACAAAATGCCACTTGGGCTTTTGACACTTCTGGTCAGAAGTAATACCTGTGGCTTCCATGAAATTCATCAATTTGACTGGAGCCCAATACCTATGGGACTCTGAAATCTGGTCTGCCCCACCAGTGCCTAGATCTTGGCCACAGCTAATAGTGCCATTAGGTGCACACCAAGCCCAGACCAGGGCTTTCTGGACCACAGCCCCTATTTCCCCTTCAAGGAACCTTCAGACCCTCAGCCCTCCACATAGAATCATCCAAATACCCCAAGAGTCTATGGGACTTGTACCTGTGCAGTCATCTCTGCACTGCAAGTATGGCTCTGGCTCTAGGAGGACAACCTGCGGAAATACATTGCTTGCAATGGCCAGCATGGTTGGGGTGATTTTATAGAAATGTTAAAAAAAAAAAAAAGATTGACATTTCAAATATCAACATGTTCATTTGTGAGTGATTATCATTTACACTGCATATAAGATGAGTGCTGAGATACTATCCATTATCTGACATCCCTTGGGTTTGAAGCATGTGAGTAACCCTCTCTACATGTGCTCAATTCAAAACACCTCTAGTCTATAGCACCTCAAATTCTAGAAAGCATTCTTTATACAGGCATGCTGGGGGAAAAGGCTGTCCTTTTGGGTGCCATTTATTGTGTGACAGAAAAAGTCTTTGGAAAGGTGATTACCTGTCGCCATCAAGAGATCATTGCTGTTCGTTCTGCATCCTGAATTTTCCTACTGGTGCCTTTTTGTGCCTCCAGTTGTGGAGGTGATACTGAAACTTGTCCAGCTCTGTCTCAAGCTATGTCAGACAAAGACCACTGTATGAGAGCTACTCTTCATTCTCTATCCCTGGGCCCCTTCCCCCAGCCATCCTCCTTGCTGTGTCTATGTGCCGAGTTCAGAGATGCATTCAAAATTGCAAGCAATTTCATTCTGGAAATGCAATGATTATAGCCTGGGGAGTTTAAAAGAAACAGTGGATGATATGCTATAATTCATGGACACTATAAACTTCTAAACAGTACATTTAGCATGACCAAAAATTGAACTATTTCTCATATTTGCCTTCATATACTGTTGTCAAACTTGCATTTGTGGTCATCATGGGGAAAAAAAGCACAGTAACAAATTTTGTGTACAATCATTAGAAACTAGTCAGGGTGATGGGATGGATGATGGAGTGTCAGGAGATGTGGTGTAAATAGCACTGAACACAAGGAATTACAAATATGCAGTGGTAAGATTCATGTCATTTCAATAAAAACAGCTGTCATGGACCCATAGCTTGGGGAGACAATCACTGCTTTCTCTCCTGCTGGCAAATATGAAATTAGCAAAAAGGTAATTCCTAGGCCTGAATACAAAGTGATGGAGCCTAGATGCTGGAAAGGGATCTTTACTTGCATTGACTAGACAGCAATAAAATTTCTAAATATTTGTTCTCTGTTATTCTCCATCTTCACTGATAAATAATGATAAATTACATGAGCATAATAAGACATTTATTTTTAATTAATTTGCTTATATTTGTAAATAATTTTAGAACAAATTGTTTATACATGGTAGAAGTTTAATAAAGTAGAACAAAAGCTCCCACCCAAACCCTGGAGTATATATGCTTACATTCTCACTAGCCAAAACTAACCTATTTGCCTTAAACAAATTCATGCTGAGTTTTAAAGAGTATAATCTTCTGAATATAGAAAAGTAGAGAATCAGATATTAGTGTGTACTACTAATGTCTGCCACCCACAAGGAAAGAATTGGATATGTGGATTCTTTTTTTTTTAATTTTTGTTCATTTTTTATTTATTTATTTGAGAGCGACACAGAGAGAAAGACAGATAGAGAGAGAGGGAGGGAGAATGGGCGCGCCAGGGCCTCCAGCCACTGCAAATGAACTCCAGATGCGTGCACCCCCTTGTGCATCTGGCTAACGTGGGACGTGGGAAACCGAGCCTCAAACCAGGGTCCTTAGGCTTCACAGGCCAGCGCTTAACCGCTAAGCCATCTCTCCAGCCCGTAGATAACTTATTCAATATGGCCACTTTAAGAATCCACATATCCGGGCTGAAGAGATGGCTTAGCCGTTAAGCGCTGGCCTGTGAAGCTTAAGGACCCCAGTTAGAGGATTGATTCCCAAGGACCCACATTAGCCAGATGCACAAAGGGGCACACGCATCTGGAATTCGTCTGCAGTGGCTGGAAGCCCTGGCATGCCCATTCTACCTCTCTGTCTGCCTCTTTCTCTGTCTGTCGCTCTCAAATAAATAAAAATAAACCAAAAAATAAGCTATCTAAGTTTATTTATGAGTTACAATTTGTGTCATTTTGTTTTACTTCCAATGGATACATGAAGACATAAAAACAGTACATGTTAAGGAATACATTGTGACGTTTTAATACATACAAGCATTGAATAATGTTCAAGTCAGATTAAGCATACCTGTGTGTGTGTGATGGTGAATCTTGATCATCAACCTGAATGAACTGAGAAGCACCGTGGAATTAGTGAAGACCAATGGTGAATATATATGTGATGTTGTTTCCAAAAGAGATAGCTAAGAGAAGAGTAACCCCAAGTGTGCATAAGTGAATATGACCATCACATACACTGGCAGCCAAATAGAAGGAGAACCTATTCATATTCTCTCTCTGTCTCTCTCTCTCTCTCTCTCTCCCTCCCTCCCTCCCTCCCTTTCTCTTTCTCTCTCTTTCTGTCTCTCTCGATAGATAGGTAGATAGATCATTCTCTCTCTTTTTCCCTCTCTTTCCTTCTTCCCTCCATCCCCTCCTTCTCTCTCCTTCCTGTTTGCTTTGAAGTTAGCTGTTCTCCTCCTAACCCTGCCATGAAAAACTAAAACCTATGATACCATGAACAAACATAAATGCCTTAACTTGTTTTGCTCATATTTTTTTTTTGTCACAACACAAAACTCCACACAGAAAATTGGTATCACAGAAGTGGACCCATGACTATGACCAACTATTCCAGAAGACTTTGGAACAGGTATGCAGGGAAATTTTGAAAACGTTTGAAGACACAGATGAGAGAAGACCTAAAATCCTACAATAAGACCTTACTGGACAATTCTGGAAACTCAGAAGACTAGATGCCAACAGAAATATGAATATTAAGGCTATACTCATGGGGCTACAATAGGAACAAGGATGCTATTGTAAAGGGACATGAGATCATCAGAATTATACTATGGCATAAAACTTGTCTATATTCTGTTCATGACCTGACCATTGATTCTCTTCATTAAAGATGCTAGAAAATTATGAAGAAAACTATGTTTATTAAACTTGTTACCATGAAGAGAACATCATCGTGAGAGAATTTTAATCACTTAGAATAGAAAAATGGGGTATTTATATAGGACTTTAAGGCTTTGGCTGAGTATGTGTAAGGTGGGGCATATAAATGGGAATCTGAGTGGAATTAGGGAGGTACTGTTTTGCTCTGTTTGTATAGTGAGATAGGGATCTTAAGGCAAGTCTTAATGAAGACCCTGGTAGTCCTGATAGCTGTTTTATTCACTTACACTTTTTACAGGAATTTCTTAAAGCAACAGTGAAATTATTCTTATATAGTCCTAAAAATGTTTAAAAACAAGGAAGGATGTGTACCCCAAGTATTTTATAACATAGGGACAGTGAATGTAGGTGATATCAGATCTCAGCCACATCATTTATTTTGATCCTGTGCCCATGTAACCAATACAATACAGGCCAATAAAGGCAGAGCAGAAAAATTTCACAAGTTAATGCAACACCCTTCCTGTCATTATCAGTTAACACAATAATTGAAAGCTACACTTAGATAAAATTTAAGAAAGAATAAAGAAAAGGATATCTCACAACTATCTCTGTAGTAAAGTCCAAAATATTATAAATATTCAGCTGACTACAAGATTATGAGGAAGATAAAATGAGAAAAGATAAATGGATAATATTATGATTCCCTGGTAAAATTTCTAAAGCATAGAATTATTCACAATCCTCTGATTTTAATAAACATTAGGTGTCTCTCTATATCTGAATTTCCAAAAATATAAAATAGGGTCATTCCTGATCTGCCTCCTTATCTATAGTACTTTTTACATAATCTACATAAAGTTCCACAATGTGTGTTGAGGTGTCAGACATTTGAGCTTGATGCTCTTTTCTACCTGCAATATCTTTTTCTGCTTTTCATCTGTCTACTACACAGCTGAATAATTCCCATGTCTTTCATTAGCCAAATACCATATATTTAAGAAATGTCCCACAGTGATGCTGTGTCACTTCTCATTTTCCCTGAAGCCCTCCATAAAGACCAGCCTCCCTCAACAAAGCTCACAAAGGGTCATAATTCCTACAAATTGCCTCTCTTGCTGTTCAAGTGCAAGCTGGACCAGACCAAGGACTCCGTTTTGTTCATTTTGATTTTCTCTGCTGTTTTGCAACCTGGCTTTTTCTTATTCTTAGAAAAGTTTCTACTGAATATAGTTAGTGAACTTAAACTTCCTATATGAAAGAACATTGAATAGAACGGATATATTTGAGTGACTTTTTATATTATAGTTGTGATGGTCTGATTCAGGTGACCCCCATAAACTTATGTGTTCTGAATGCTAGGTTCCCAGCTGATGAGATTTGGGTATTAGCACCTTCTGGAGGGAATGTATTGTTGGGGGTGGGCTTATGGGTGTTATAGCCAGTTTCCCCATGCCAGTGTTTAGCACACTGTCCTGTTGCTATTGTCCACCTTATGTTGGCCAGAAGGTGATGCCCACCCTCCACTCATGCTATCGTTTTCCCCTGCCATTGTGGAGCTTCCTCTTGAGTTTATAAGCTAAAATAAACCTCTTTTGTCCCACAAGCTGCCCTTGGCTGGGTGATTTCTACCAGCAATGCGAACCTGACTGCAACAGTAAAATGGTACCAAGGTGTAGGATTGCTGCTAGTCACCTGACTGTGTGGCTTTGGCCTTTTGGAGGTGGTTTTCAAGAGAAATATGGAAAGACTTGAAACCTTGGCCTAAGCGAGGCCCTGCAATGCTGTAAGTACAAGTTGATGCACTAATCTGGTCAGAGTTGAAAAACCTGAATGCAGCTGGGTATGGTGGCGCATGCCTTTAATCACAGCACTTGGGAGGCAGAGGTAGGAGGATCATAGTGAGTTTGAGGCCACCCTGAGAATACAGTGAATTCCAGGTCAACCTGAGCTAAAATGAAATCCTATCTCAAAAAAAGCAAACAAACAACAAAAGAAAAAAAAAAACACCCTAAATGCAGTAAGGACTGTGAGGTTTGGCTTATGAGGGTTAGAAAGTGCTTTGCCTACATTTGAGCTACAAGCAGTTTGTGTGAGAGTCTTGCTCTTATAACCGGGTACTGATAAGTTGTGCATAGTTACATTGTATAGAAATAGACTGGTATCAGCAGAGGAATATGGCACAGAAAAAAATGAAATCTTTGGGCCTAAACTGCTGCCCATTCATCTGCAATTGATAGATTACAACCTGAGAATGGGCCAGCTGACCTGCACTGGGGCAACAGGAAGAATGTAGACTCTTTTGAAAGGGCCTGAGTGCTCAAGGAGTATCCTGTTCTTCAAAGGCTGCTTTATTCACTCCTAGATTAACAAACTGGAACCCTATCTGGTATTGTGGAGTATAATAAATTCAGGAAAGAGAATCATTGAGTTTATAACATGGTATTGTGTTTTGGAAAGGCCATGGGCAGTGTGAAGCAGGTTTGCTGGATTCCTGCATTGAGACCATGAGGGCCATGAGGATGAACTGTGGATTGCAGTGGACACCCAGTGGAGATGCCAGGACCACGAGATGGCTGCTAAGGAGAGCTGCAGGCCACAGATAAAGTTTTCCAGTACTACAAGTAGCCTAGCTAGAGGGGCAGAATTGGAATACCAGAGACTTGTTGCTGGTTAGAATTATCAGACTTGAAGATTTGCCATTGACTAGAGTTATTGGACTTGAAGCTACAGATTTGATGTTTGCCTGATTGTTTTAAATTGGCAGGATGTTTCTTTGCTATGTGCAATGCCATCTTTTGCAGTGTGAATGTTTATTCTGTGCCATTATGGGTTTGGGGGAGATTTTTTGGTATTATGGCTCAGTTGAAAGATCTTGGACGATGAGGTTGTATGAATATCATTGGAATTAATAAAAGCTATAGAGACTTTCAAAGTTGGACTGAATGCACTGTGTTACATCATGTATGGATATCAGTCTATAGGGGCCAGGGACAGGATGTGGTGATTTGATTCAGGTGTTACTCATAAGCTTATGTGTTCTGAATGCTAGGTTCTCAGCTGATGGAGATTTGGGAATTAACGCCTTCTGGAGGCAGGTATTGTTGGGGGCAGGTTTATGGGTGTTATAGCCAGGTTCCCCATGCCAGTGTTTAGCACACTCCTGTTCTTATTTTCCACCTTATGTGGGCCAGAGGGTGATGCCTACCCTCTATTCATGCCATCGTTTTCCCCTGCCATTGTGGAGCTTCCCCTTGAGTCTGTAAGCCAAAATAAACCTCTTTTTCACACAGGAGGCTCTTGGTTGGGTGATTTCTACCAGCAATGAAAACCTGAAGGCAACAATAGTAAATATATTTTACAAGTATCTTTTACTCCTTAAAAGTTTTTCAGAATTATTTTTATACAGGTTTGATGGAACTCTCTGAATTGTCATAAACCAAATGGGAAAACATTGCCTCTTCATGTAAATCATTATTTAACCTATAGGGCTTTTGTCCACTCTAATAGTCAGTTCTAATTAGAGTAAGTTCCAGTATCTAACTACTCAAGTAAATGAAATGACAATGAACAATTTAGGTGATAAATCTCCCAAACTGCAGGAAATGTTATTGATGCTGAGCAATCAATACACTAATTGTGAAAATAAGGAGCACACATTGAGAACCACACCTAGACTTAAAAGACGATCACTTAGCCAGTTGTGATGGCACATGCCTTTAATCCCAGCACTCAGGAGGCAGAGGTAGGAGGATTGCCATGAGTTCAAGGCCACTCTGAGACTACATTGTGAATTCCAAGTCAGCCTGGGTTAGAGTGAAACCCTACCTCAAAAACAAACAAACAAACAAAAAAAGCAATCACTTGACAGAACTTCCCAGGGAACATTAATAAGAGAGCTTATGTGAATCTCTCAGTAACATTTTGGGTAACTTAGTCTATTATGTACTCTGTTAAACAACTAATTTTCAATTCTATGAATTATATGCAACATCTTTCATAAATAACAATTACACGCTAATATTATAAAGTAACAAGTATTTTAATGTGCAGAGGTATTAGGTTTTGCTTTTGAAAGCTCCATGGCTCCACTCAGCTTTAGGCACCAGTGACCTTGTTCTATAGGCCTGCTTCTTCAACAAGACAGGAGTAGGGAAGAAAGCATATCAGATACTTGTGGCCTCCAGTCTGGGACCTAGGATGGGTCTGAGTGTTTTGAGACCTGGTTCTCTCCTCACTGGTCATGTGCCCAGCCCATTGCCTCTTCCTCCACCTCACATCCTGTCCAGGAGTCCTGTTTCCTGCTGGAGCAAAAGCCCTTTCTGAAAAGAAGCCCATAAAGACTATTAGTGGAGATGGAAATTGGATATGGAGATTCCTCAAAAAAAAAACAAAAACTAAAAATTAGAGCTGGAGGGATTGCTTAGTGGTTAAGATGCTTGACTATAATACCTAAGGACCCAGGTTTGATTCCCCAGAACCCATGCATGGTAGCCCATGCATCTGGAGTTTACTTACAGTGACTGGAGGTCCTGGCGTGCCCATTCTCATTCTTTCTTACTCTCTCTCTCTCTCCCTTTCTCATCTCTGTCTAATGAATAAATAATATTTTAAAATAAAGCTTATTTAAAACACTAAAAATTAGAACACCATGTGATCCAGCTGTACCACTCCTGGGTATCTACACAAAGGTATTAAGTCAGAATAACACAGAGATGCCTACTCAAGTATTTCTTAGCACTAGTCACTGTGGCCAAGTTAAGGAATCTACTTTGGTACCTTCAATGAATGAATACAGAAAGAGAATGACATATATATATATATATATATATACACATATATATGACTAAGTGCATACTTATGTATATATATCACTTAGTCATAAAGAAGAACAAAATTGTGTGGTTTTCTGGGGAATGAGTAGAACTAGTGTTAATTTTAAAATGTCAGACTTGGAAATATAAATATGAAATTTTTTCTCATTATGCAGAATCTAAATTGTCCAGAAACATTAAAGTGAAAGGGGGACTATTAAGAGTAAACACAGGGCTGGACTAATGGCTTAGCAGTTAAGGCATTTGCCTGCAAATCCAAAGGACCCAGGTTATATTCCCCAGGACCCACAATAGCCGGATGCACAAGGGGGCACACATGTCTGGAGTTTGTTTGCAGTGGCTGGAGGCCCTGGTATACCCTATTCTCTCTTTCTCTCTCTCTGTCTCTCTCTCTCCCCCCTCCATCACTCTTTCATCATCAAATAAATAAATGAATATTTAAAAAATATAAAAAGAAGAGTGAACACAAGTGAAGATTCACCTAAAACTCTATTCTGTGAAATACCCTAGGATAGTCTCTTAATCAGTATAGGCTGCCCTAATCTAAACACCCTAGCTTATGTGGCTTAAACAGAAAAAATACACTTGGCACAACTGTGGAAACTGAGTAGTTCAAGATCAAGGTACTGGCTGATAGCTTCTAGTAAGGGCTCTTGTCCTGTCCTCATGCAGTGGTACAGCAACAGCAGACTTCCCGAATCTCTCACTGTAAGGACTGCAATACTGTAACAGAGAAGAGATGAGACTGACTTAGCCTCAACCACCTCCCTATAGACCCTCTTGCCAAATAGTCTCATTGGGAATTAGGGCTTAAATATATTAATATACCATGAAGGAGAGAAAACACTTCAATCCATAGCACTACAAGACTAACCTACATTAAGCCTAAATTCTCCATGTACATTAGAAGAGCAACAGTGACAGCCACATCTACTATTTACTAAATAAACACTTTCACCGAAGCATTGATAAATTTTAATATCATTCAGAGAAATGTTTGTTTTCTCTACTATGTTGCAGAGTAAATTAAAAGCTTAAAGTGAAAATATATCCCCCGCCAAGACACTACAGAATGGCAGTGAATCTATGTTGGTAACAATTCAAAGCCAGGCTGGAGAAATGGCTTAGTGGGTAAGTGCTTGCCTGCAAAGCCTAAGGACCCCGGTTCGAGGCTCGATTCCCAAGGACCCATGTTAGCCAGATGCACAAGGGGGCACATGCGTCTAGAGTTCATTTGCAGTGGCTGGAAGCTCTGGCACGCCCTCTCTCTCTCTTTCTCTCTCTCTCTCTCTCTCTCTCTCTCTCTCCCTCTATCTCACTCTTACTCTCAAATAAATAAAGATAAAAAAAAAAAATTCAAAGCCAAGAGAGATCTTTCCACCACATCTCAGACTGCTGATAGGTCTTCAGTCATATCTACTTCACTCTCACAGATGTGCCTGCCTTCCAGCAACGACAGAGTGCATAGAAATCAACTGGTTAACATCTTGATCAGACCCTGAATGGAGCATGGCTACTGTCTATATGTCTACATTAAAATATCAGTGTTAAATAAAAAGGCTATGATAGTGCTTTGGTATAATAAAATCATATTCAGCCCCTTGATACATCCTCTTCTTGTAAAATTCCACATTTCTCTTCATGGTATACTAGCTGTGAAACTGACATCACTTTGTCTGGGCCTTTGTCTTCCTCAGTAGAGTATCCATTGTTCTTTAATTCAAACATTTAAGAAATGGGGCTGTACAGTTAGCTTACTGGTAAAGGCACTCGCCTGCAAAGCAAAGGGACCCAATTTTGATTTCCTAGGACCCATGTAAGCCAGATGTACAAGGTATTACATGCATATGGAGTTCATTTGCAGCAGCCAGAGGTCCTGGTGTGCCCATTCTCTCTCTCTCTCTCTCTCTCTCTCTCTCTCTCTCTCTCTCTCTCTCTTTCTCTCTCTCTCTTCCTCTCTCTTCTGCCTCTATCTCTCAAGTAAATAAATAAAAGTATGAATATAAGCAATTTTAAGAAATGTTTTCTTGTGCAACAGATGCCATTCTAGGTGCTGATACAACAGGAAAACAATCGTGTCCCTGCACTTACAGACCTTTTAAGGAAACATAACATACCTGATAAACATAAGACACAAGAAAAATATGTAGAATGTAATATAATCATATTATACGTGTAGGACGAAATATAATCATAGTAACATCTGTGGAAAAGAAAGAACAGAACAAGGTAAGGAGTTCAGGAAGGTGAGAGTAAGGTATCACTGTGAGCCTCACTAAGATGACATCTGAACAAAGATATAAGGAAGTGGCCTGCATCTGGATGGACAGTATTCCTCCCATAAGACACATGTATGCAAAGACATTAAACTGAAGCAGGACTCATGTGTCTGAAGAACAGCAAGGAGGAGAATGTGACAGGCACTGACTGAGCCTCATCTACAGCCAGAGAGTTGATAGAAGCACAGATAATGAAGGATTTCTATATGAAATTCAGCTGAGAGTGTGTGTGTGTGTGTGTGTGTGTGTATGTGTGTTGTATGTATGGGCTCACACATGGGTGGAAGTTCGAAGGTAACCTCGGGGTGTTTCTCTCCTTTTTCCTTTTTTAGAGACACTCTGTTATGCTGCTGCTCATGCTTATGAAATTCTGGATGTTCCTGCCTCCACCTCCCATTGCCATAGGCATGTTTAGATTACAGATGTATACCCCACTTTGTGTCCTGCTTTACATGGGCACTGAGGAGGATTGAACTTGACACAACAGTTGCAAGTAAGCATCTTTAACTACTGACATGTCCATGAGTTCATGTTTTACACTGAACTACAAATGGTAAGTCATGACAGGACTCAGAGCAAAGGACTGACAAAGACCAGACACAGTTTCAAAGGCTCATTATAGCTGATATACTGTGTGGGGGGAAAGGAAGGATTGCAGTAGGGTGGCTTGTAGGCATTTTACAATAACCTACATAAGAGAAGTTTGGCTGCTTTGACCAAAGGGCAGGATTCTGTGAGGACTAGATCATGTGTAGGGTTAGAAAACAAGAGAACCTTCATCTACTATCCCAGCTTACCTCAGTTCTTGAGCCAAAGGACAAGTGTCTTGGCAAGCTTATCCCTCAATGTAGGAAAAAGGTGCTTAAAATAACACTCAACAGGTAGTAAACACTTGGTACCTTTCACTCTAAAGTGCATCCTGTAAGAGTTTAGAAACTAAGGTGTGGGAGCAGGAGGTGACCTCATTTAGTAAGCAGAAGTCCTGGAATTGAATATTTGGTTTTGGAACCCTCACACGAAACTGTACTGCATATGTTGATTGAGGCAACTTTGTAGACTCATCATGTGGTGAGACTGACACAAAGAGCTGGAGCTCATATATGGAGGGTAGGCCAAGTTAAGCCCTGAAGTACAGCAGTTCTCACCTTACCACTGAGGTAGAACACATAATAAAAGCAGTGACAACTAATGAGCTTAATCTTAACATGAATGAGTCTCTGGGCACAAGGTTATCCTGTGAGGAGATGATCCCTAACTAGAAATATGACAGTTTTATGCACTCCCTCAGATTCTGAAGCAGTGTGTGGTGCCTAATTTAACACTTCCTTAATGAAGCAAGACAACATTATGAACATTCACGGGGGTACTGGGATCCTAAAAGCAGAGCTGCTGTGTCACTTAGCCTTGGGAAAGGTTTTGGTGTTATTCTTTTTCAAAGAAGTATATTGAACTTAGAATTGAGAAAAGGAGATTTAGTAGCTGGCAGTACATGAGGAGTGTTTCTGCTGCTTAGCCTTGGGAGAGATAGAGAGAGTTAATTTGTAGTATGCCTGGGCTGTCTGGATGGCATTTCTGCCTCTGAGGAGGAAGGCTTGATGCTGAAGGAGCAGACTGGCAGGGGCAATGGACTCCCCTAGAGTATGTCAAAAACCCATGCACTGTTTTCATTTTTTTAAATAAAGGAAGGCTCTCTTCTATTTGTATATAGGATAGTCCAGGAAAGTCCTTGCACCACAAACCCTAGGTTTGCTTCTAATTTTAATCAAAGAATTGAATATAAAAGAAGACTGAGAAGGATAACTATTAAATTGTTGTATTTATTGTAGGAAGTACAGAGCCAAGGAAAAGCACCCATGTGGCTAGAGATCCCATGTAGAGGGCAGAGAGTAAGGGCTTGGGGGCCTTCCCGCTGGGCCTGGGATAAGGCCTAGGCTGCCCCCCTCCTGGCTGGGCCTGGGCCTGGACCAAGCCATTCCAGGCCCAACAGAGGGAAAGATTCACCCACAGACGCAAGTTCCCAAGTGATAAGAGAGCTTGCCCTCCCCTGGCAAAGGTATTTATGACCTTATGGGGGTGGGCTGTCTTCTGGCTCCAGTGAACCAAAGTGGCTGTCACAGAAAGAGGTTAGCTCTGGTACCATCTTCGTAGGGCTGGACCTGACCAACTACAGTGTTTAAGTCCTATGAAGGACCTCCCTCCCAGGTGGAATCATGGTTTTTTGTGGAAAAACAGGTCTGGGGAACTAGGCAAGAGATAAGTCTGATCATCTTTGATTTTTACCAAGTACAAACTTTGCTGTGCTTTTCACCTTCAGTGGTCCAGTCACCCAAACTCTATCCCCCTCTCAGTGAATAGGTTGTTTTCATAGGTTCCCAAGGATTTCTTCCATCAGCCCTCAAAGTTCATGCTGCCCACCAACTGACTGCTAATGAGAGACTGTGCAATGTCTGTCAGCTGAAGATGTGGGGGTGATAGGACTTCTGGAAGGAGAGAAGGAAAATTCTTGCCTTGGTAGGAAAGCACGTGGCATGTGGCATGAAAGTCACACAGGCAGTGCCACTGTCTGGTATTTGTGATTTGACAGCTTGAGAGATCAAGGGAACATCAGAATTTGAACAAAAGGGATTTAGCTCCCTCTCAAAATAGTTTCAAGATTCAGTTAATCTTTCATTTAAGGTAAGGAATTATATTTTCAAGTGGATTTTCTGTTATCTGATCATGGCACATTTCTGTAGGCAGAATTCTGAGATGTTTCCCAAGAGTCTTGCAGCATTCAAGCACTAATATAGATGCTGCTGTAGAGGGCTGTGCAAATAAAATTAAAGTCCCAAGTAAGGAGTCATGGAGACAAAGGATAATCCCCAGCATTACTGAAAAGTTCAGTCTCTCAGGTTGGATTCCTCATACCAGAAGAGATTCTACATATAAGGGAAGGGCTCAGTGAGAGTCCCTCTTGCTCATTTTGAAGATGGGAGGGAACAAGGAATGTGAGTAACAAAAAAGAGCTGAACCAGTTCTCAGCTGACAGACAGGAAGCCACTAGGGACCTGTTTTCTAACCATAAAATTCTTCTAACAACCTGAATGAACTTGGGAACTGGAGGATTCCCCAGTACCTCAAGAAAGTAACTCACCCCAGTCAACACTCTGATTTCACTGGTGAGACTTAGATCAGAGAACAGAGCTGAGTCCATGCATGGACTTTGAATCTACGGAGCTGTGGGTATGAGGGAGTATGCGGTATGCGCTCTGTGTGTGTGTGTGTGTGTGTGTGTGTGTGTGTGTGTGTGTGTGTGTGTGTTCACATATGTGGGTGAATGGGTCAGAGTTAAATGCCAGGTATCTTCTTTGATCACTTTCTACCTTATTTTTTGAGACAGTCTCTTACTGAACCTGGAGCTCACAGATTAAGGCAGACTAGCTAGCCAGCAAGCCCTAGTGATTGGTCCACCTGCCTCTCCATATCTTGATTACAAGAATACATCCAGCTTTTTAGATAGGTAATTATGATCCAAACTTACAATCTCATGCTTGATTGCTAATCATTCTACCAACTGATTCATCTCTCCATCCCATGGGCAGTTTAAACTAAATGTGTGGCAATTTATTATGGGGTGATAGAAAACTAAAAGCACATTTTTAAAACAAGTCACTAGGAGAACAACATATTTAAATCACATGTTAATTCTCTGAAAGAATCTTTTCTTTGCCTAGATAATTCTTTTCATTTTTCTCTTATATCAGAAATTTATATTTCAAAGTGTGAGGTTTCTAAATGCAGGCGGCGTTTTTTTCTTACTTGTGCTGCTATTACATAGCTAATTTTCACTTTAAAGTTTAGTCAAAATCAAATAGTTATGAAAACAATTCCAGGCCTGGAGAAATGGCTTAGTAGTTAAGGCACTTGCCTGCAAAGTGAAAGGACCCAGATTCAATTCCCCAGGACCCACATAAGCTAGATGCACAAGGTGGCACATGTGTCTGGAGTTCATTTGCATAATTAGAGGCCCTGGCCCATTCCCCCCACCCCCTCTCTCTTTTTCTTTCTGCTTTTTTCTCTCTCTCTCAAATAAATTAAAAATAAATACTAAAAAATAAAACAATTCCAAAAATGATTTCCATAAATGTGTCATAATTCAGTTAATAGAAAACCATTTGTGAACAAATGGGTTTACTTCCCACTAAGTCATCTCTAAGTCATCCCCTTATTTAAACTATTTCTCCAGTCGTTTTCCCTCATAGTGTAGGTAATACATATTATTCAAACATTTTAAAATAATCTCTAAGTCATATTATCAACACTCTTTATATTTTTCTATACAATCCATTCAATATATACTAGAACTAAAACATTGTCCAGTGCATTCCAGGATTCAAATTTTAAAAGCTACTTAAAAATATAGCATAAACTATGACTATATAATAATATATATCTATAAATATATCTATAAATTCATACTGTAGATAAATCATGCATTTAAATTATGTTAAAATACAGTTCATAAAGGTAAAAGAAATCCATGTTTGGTTATGGACTTTTTGTCAGAATCAAAAAATTTTCACAAGGTAAGTTTGCAGTTCAATTCTGAAATGTTGGCTATCACAGCATAAGTAGCTAAAACAATGTGGATAACATGAAAATATTGTTTAACACATGTAAACATTTTTATTAAAGTTTTTACTAGTAGTGATTTTAAAACATCAAGAGTGGGTAGGTCTTCTTCTTTCAAGGTTATAAAAAATATGAGTGGATTTGCTAAATGAAAACTCTCTCTCTCCCCTCACCTCCCAAGCTTAAGTCAGTGATGAAAATACAGGCCTCCAGCTAAGGAAGAAATTTAACTCCTGTTGCTTAGATGTGGAAACTTCAGAGACAAAGAAAACACTTTCTAGCATCATGACTCAGTAAGACTTCTGATATTTGTTACAATCTAATGAGGCATCTTAAAATCTAACCCACCAACAACATGGCAGGATACTAGGGACATTTAGTTATTCCAGAGAAAACCCAAACCACAAAGGTCCTGTGATTGCTCAATTCCTCAGCAATTCCCAGACTCCAGTAAACTTTCCTCAGGCAGCCCTTGTTTAAATTAGGCTGCTCTGTGAGTGACACAATATTGCTTAACCAATATTGTGAAGTGACTTAACTGAAGTGACTTAACTGAACACTACAAAAATAGCACTGGTGTATGGCACAGATAGATGAAGCCCACAAGCACTATTAGCCGAGCTCTGTCTTCTCACCCCATTGCAGGAATGGGGATCACCCACATCCCAAGCCTCACAACCTTCTGAAGTTACAGCAGGAGCTATAAAAGAGTGTTTTCTCAAAAGCCTCAGGAAAAGAGCTCTGAGGCTTGTGACTCCTGAGGTTGGCACAGATATACCCATCCCTGCAGCTGGGAAGAGAAGGTAAGTGGGAGGTGTTATAGACATAGAGTGTACAGTTCCTACTGTAAACTCATGGAATGTTTCTTCTTTGATCAGAAGAAGAGGACAGGAATGGGTGCTGTGGTCCATGTCTATAATCCCAGCACTCAGGAGGTTGAAACAGGCAAAGGCTGAGGCCAGCCTGGGCTACATAGAATTACCCTATCTCAAAAAAAATGAAGAAATGACAGTGACCTGATGTTGGGAAGTAAAATTAATATGTCTTTATACCTAAGGAAAATCTCCAGTTATTTGGCTTTCAAGGGCAGGCATTGATGACCAGACTAAGGAGACATTTACAGAAATAAAGGAAATATAAAATAAATGCATACATAACTATATAGAGATTTTTTAAACCTTCATGTCAAAATGATTACTCCATTTTCAATCCAATAGAAGAAAGAAGATGAGAATCTTTCTCTTTTCCATAACTGTAGTTTCCTTTCCACCAACAGGAAGATATTTGGTCCCATTAGCTTCAATCTATGTACTCTGTCACTAATAAAGAGAATATATACACAGAATTTTGTGGATGGTTAATAAATAGCCCTGTGAAATTCCTTAGTAAACAAATGTACATGCATAGAAACATAAAAATATAAATGCATGCATTCTAACAAATGCATATAGTCATATAATCATATTCTATCAAATTATGCACATTTTCATTTCAGAAAGTTCCCCAGGATTCTTCCCAGGAAATCTTTCAAAGCAACTACTGGGTTTTTTTTCTTTTTTTTTTTTTTCACCATTGACTTATTTTGCCCCTTTCACAGTTTTTATGTGAACCTTGGTCATTGTGAAAGTTTTGTGTTTATTCTTAGTCCTATTTTAATCCTTTAGGGAATGTTGGTGACCTTATTTTAGCAAGTAACAAATGTACATTTTTAGAGTATTCTTCCTCAGTTTTTGATAGACTTGGTTTAAATCTTCATTCACTGTTGGAATGCTAGTTCTAGTGGTACATAACTTTAATCCCAGCTCTTGAGAGGCAAAGGTAGTAGTATCACTGTGAGTTTGAGGCCAGCCTGAGACTACATAGAATTTCAGGTCAGCCTTGGCTAGAGACTACCTGGAAAATAACATCCCTCCCCCCACCAAAAAAAAAAAAAAAAAAGCTAGAGATGTAGCTCAGTTGATAGAGTACTTGCCTAGAATACATAAAACCCTGGGTTCAAATCCATAGGTTTGATCCACATGACTACCTAATCAAGTGGAGTGTCATATGCCTATAACTCCAGCACTGAGGAAGTGAGGCAGGAAGAGCAGAAGTTCAAAGTTATTTGGCAGCTTCCATAATATGTCTTGTAATTTGTGACTAATTTCATTGAAACTTATTTTATTTCCTTTAGCTTTTTGTTTCTAGTGGAAGCATATGTCGTATATTCTATTACTGATTAAGTTGTGTTACCCAGCTAATAGAAAGGATAAAATAGTCTACCATTGTGGTAGTTTGAATAAATGGCTCCCAATACATTCACCTTTTTTTTCCAATTTATTAGTTTGTAGTTGGTATCTGCAGCTACCAGCTGGAGAGGGTGTCACTGGGTAGATCTTAGGGTCCAGCCCGAAGGTGTGGTGGTAGGTTTTAAATTCCAATCTAAAGATATGCAAAGTGCCTAGTTCCACCTAGAGTTCCTGAAGTGTGCTGTGTGGCTTTTGGCTTGGCTTGTTGGCTTCTCTCTCTCTGCATGGACCCATGAAAGCAGACCAGCTTCTTCTGCTGTTATAGAACTTCCCCTGAATCTGTAAGCTTCAATAAATCCCTTCCTCCATAACTGTGCCTGGTTTGGAAGTTCATCTCAGCAACCTGAATCTGTCTGCTACAACCATTTACCTAAACGATAAGGATGTTAATACTTGATACCATTTATGGATTCCTTTTACAGATCTTTTTTTTTTTTAATTTTTTTTGTTGTTCATTTTTTATTTATTTATTTGAGAGCAACAGACACAGAGAGAAAGACAGATAGAGGGAGAGAGAGAGAATGGGCACACCAGGGCTTCCAGCCACTGCAAACGAACTCCAGACGCGTGCGCCCCCTTGTGCATCTGGCTAACGTGGGACCTGGGGAACCGAGCCTCGAACCGGGGTCCATAGGCTTCATAGGCGAGCGCTTAACCGCTAAGCCATCTCTCCAGCCCTTACAGATCTTTATAGACCATGGTTTAACAGAGTTGCACTAGAAAAGCTAAATCCCATGTAAATCCATACACACTTAATCTTTAGTACATTATGGTTTTAGGAAATATTTTCATAGCCATCAAATTTATTCACTAAGACATCTGGTCAAGATGGCATCTACCTAACCACGCTTCACCTCATGGAGAAAGAAAAGCAAAATCATTGGGGTTTTTAGGGTCTGCAGGTCCAAGCAGACCTCTAATAGGATGGTGTGGGGGAGAAAAGTAGGGAATCCACTGATTCCCACTCCCTTGGGTAGCCTACCAGTTCCCCAAAGACCTCAAGTAGTCATCGTAGGTGCTGTGCCAGCCACCACACCACAGACCAGGTTCACTCCTGTGCTATGTGCAGCCTCTGTGTATCCAGGCCAACTGGCACTCATTCCTCCCTCCCTCTCTTCTGTGGCTTTCCTCCCTTTCCACGCCACTGTGACTACCATGCAATACCCCCCCCTCCCGCCATGTCATCAGCCCGTGCCATCCCATCCAACCCCCCCAACTTTTCTATGCTCACCCCCCTCCTGCTTAACCACACCACTGGACCCCACAATCCCCCCCCCCATTTCACTGTGCCACAAGACCACACAGTCCCATCCTCCCTCCTCCCCTGCCCTATCACACCACCAGATAACATTGTCCCACCCCTCCTCCTCCACCCTATCAGGCCACCTGACCACACAGTCCCATACCCTGACCCACTCACCAATGATCCCTATCACCAGGTCTTTGGGTCCCCACTAGAGTCATGTGTACTCCTCCCACCTGAGCAGAGAGGCCCACTTACCATCAGAAGCCTAATCTACTCAAAAATAAAAGGGAACAATCACTGAAAACCCTTAAAGGGCAAACTACAGCTTCCTCATAAATTAAAAAAGATTCCCACACTGTGATGGACAGACCACAAAGCAAATGGAATAGCATGAAAAATCAAATGGAAGTAACTTAAACAAGGTGGCCTAGTCCCACAATTGAAGTCTCCAATCAAAACATAGAAGAGACAACAGGATGAGAACCCCATAATGAAGATACAAACTATGTGACCCTGGCCAAGCAATTAGCAGAAATTGAAGAAAATCAACAAATATCCAACAATTGTATGAATGCTGTCCTTGCTAGATTAGAACTAACACAAAAAGCCAAGAAGTCTTCCAAAGACAGTTAAGTGATCTGAAGAAGAGCCAAAAAATAATAATGATGATGATAATAAATAAAAAGGAGGACCTCAATCATCATCTGGTGAAGCTCAATGAAGATATAAATAACTACAAGGATGAATTCTAAGAAGCATTAAAAAAAATCAGAAAATGACATGAAAAGGGAACTTGACAGAGGGATGGATACTGTACAGAAAAAGGCAATAGAAAATACAAACCAAATTGAACAAATCTAAACTTCTACAGAAGCTCTCAAGAACAGAGTCAGTCATGTGGAAGACTGAACCTCAGACTGGAAGACAAGATAGAAGAAACAGTTCAAGAGTACAAAATTTGAATAAGTTCAAAAATTTTTGTGAACAAAACATGAGGGAAGTGTGGAATACCCTAAAACATCCCAACATTGAGATCATGAGCACACCAGAAGGAAAAAGTTCAAACCAAAGCCATGAAGAACTTATTCAATAATATTATCAAAGAAAATTTTCCCATCCTCTCAAACGAGAGTCCCATCAAGAAACAAGAAGCTAGTAGAACTCCAAACAGACTGGACCAAAGGTTAAATTCTCCAACACATATTATTAAACATTGATAACAAAGAGAAAGTCCTCAGGACTTCTGGTCAAGATGGCGACTGCCTAGCTGTGCTGCAAATCCCCAGGAAAGATAGGCACGACATTAACGTTTTTCTGGGTCTTCTTGTCACTGGGAGGGCTCAGAGGGGGAGGAAACATGGAATTGCAGATCCCCTCACCAACAGGTAGGACACCCATTCCACCAAATAGCTGGGTGTCCCGCAGCCACACCATGTCACATGCCCCATGGCGGCGCCCCATCCTGTGCCCGTCCCAAGCCCTGTCCTACACCCTGTCATCGCATGCCCCATCCCGTGCCCATCCTAGCCCACATCCTGGGCCCAGTAGCGGAGCCCCATCCCGCAACCCATCCCACGACCCGTCGCAGCACCCAGTCGCAGCACCCCATCCCATGCCCCATCCTGTGCCCCATCGCGTGCCTGTCCCATGCCCCATTGGCACCTCATGGTGCCCTGTCCCCCACCCCGTCCCATGCCCTGTTGAGGTGCCATCCCCAGCCCTCCCCCATTTTCCCGTGGCAGGGGAGCACAGATTGTTTCCGGGTCCCAGTGTTCCCAGCCAGAGTTTGGGCTGCTTCAGGGCTTGGTACCTCAGTCCCCCTCCAAGCTCAAGTGCAGGCAGCTTTGGCACATTACCACTTGAGAATTCAAGCAACTTTGGTGCCCCTGTCAGGCAGTAGATAGGCGGCTTTGGCAAGTGGGAGTCAAAGCCCAGGCTGCTTGACAACTGCCCCAGGATGCCTCATATTTCCATTGCACTAGAGCCCAGACTGATCCACCCACCTACATGCCCATACACTGACATGGGCAGACCACAGCACAAAAGAAATAACATGAAAAATCAAATGCAAGAAAATCCAGTTAGATCACCCAGTCCTACAATGAAAAATGCATCTAACCAAAACATAGAAGTCATTTATATCAGAACATCAAATTGAACCTATGAACAATGCAACCTTGACCAACCTACTGGTAGAACTTGCAGGACAGCAACAGTGGACTGATAATAGTGTGGATGCTACCATCACTAAACTAGAATAAATTGATAAGAGATTGGAAGGAGTTCAAAGAGAGTTAATAGAATTGAGGGAGACTGAAAAAAAAAGAGGACCTTAAAAATCAGCTGGCCATACTAAATGAAGACATAAAGAAATACAAGGGTGAATTCCAAGAATCATCAAGAAAATCAGAAAATGATGTGAAAAGAGAGCTTAACAGAGTGATGGAAATGATACATAGAAAAGTAGTAGAAAATGCAAACTTAATTGAACAAGTACAAAACTCTCTAGAGGCTCTCAAGAATAGAGTCAGCGAAGTGGAGGATAGAAACTCTAATCTGGAAGACAAGATGGAAGAAACAGCTTGAGAGTTCAAAAACTTCAGTAAGTTCAAAAGTTCCTGTGAACAGAACATGAAGGAATTGTGGGATACACTTAAACATCCTAATATCAGAATCACTGGAATACCAGAAGGAGAAGAATTTCAGAACAAAGGCATGGAGAACTTATTTAATAAAATAATTGAAGAAAACTTCCCCAGTCTCTTAAAAGAAAGGCCCATCAATATACAAGAAGCCAACAGAACTCCAAACAGACTGGACCAAAGGAGAAACTCTCCAAGACATATTGTCATTAAGACTCTAAACATTGACACCAAAAAGAAAATCCTAAAACCAGCTATGGAAAAACAGCACACCACTTTCAAAGGTAACCCCATCAGAATTACTTCAGACTTCTCAATGGAAACCCTGAAAGCTATAAGGGCCTGGAGTGAAACTCTCTAAAGTCTAAGAACCTATGGCTTCCAACCCAAACTACTCTACCCAGCCAAAGAATCCCTCATAATAGATGGTGAAAGAAAAACTTTCCATAACAAAACACAGCTTTACAACTATATGAACACAAAACCAAATCTACAGAGAGTATTTCAGGAAATTCTCCACAAAAAAGAAACCAATAACCAAACTCAAATGCCTACAAGAAGCATATCACAAAACCAAACCCAGAATAGGCGCAAAAAACTTCAAAGCCAAAGGAAAACACCAACACACATCTACCACCACAATATGACAGGGTTCAAATCAAATCTCACAGTCATTACCCTAAATATTAATGGCCTTAATTCACCCATCAAGAGACACAACCTATCAGGGTGGATCAAAAAATTATGAGCCGGGAGTGGTGGCGCATGCCTTTAATCCCAGCACTTGGGAGGCAGAGGTAGGAGGATCGCCGTGAGTTCGAGGCCACCCTGAGACTCCATAGTGAATTCCAGGTCAGCCCGGGCTAGAGTGAGACCCTACCTCGAAAAATCAAAAAAAAAAAAAAAATTAGACCCCTCAATCTATTGCCTTCAAGAAACCCACATCACCACTAAAGACAGACACCTCCTCAGGGTAAAAGGGTGGAAGACAATATTCGAAGGAAATGGGAATAAGAAACAAGCAGGTGTAGCTATATTAATATCAGATCAAATAGACTTCAACCCAAAAATAATCAAAAAAGACAAAGAAGGCCACTACCTACTTTTCAAGAGAATGATCCATCAAGATGATATTACAATCATAAATCTGTATGCACCAAACACAGGGACACCACAGTTCATAACACAAAACCTACTTGACAATAAAACAGAAATAACCAACAACACCATCATAGGTGGGGACTTCAATACACCATTATCAGGAATAGACAGATCATCCAAACAGAAACTCAACAGGGAAGTAAGAGAGCTCAACAAAACCATAGACCACTTAGACATAATGGACATCTACAGAACTTTCCACCCCAAATGCACAGACTACACATTCTTCTCAACTACCCATGAAACATTCTCTAAAATAGACCATATACTGGGTCCCAAAAACTGCCTCCACATATTTAGGAAAATTGACATAATTCCTTGCATGATATCAGATCACAATGCTAGATTGCTAGAAATAAACAACAAAAGACACACCAAAAATTCCAATGGCACCTGGAAACACACTCTTAAACAATAAATGGATAGTGGAAGAAATAAAAAAGGAAATTGCAAAATTCCTCGAATTGAATGACAATGAGAACACATCATACTAAAACTTATGAGATGCAATGAAGGTGGTCCTCAGGGGAAAATTCATAGCAATCAATGCCTTCATTAAAAAGACAGAAAGAAACCAAATCAATAACCTAACCATCCACCTAAAGGCACTGGAAAAACAAGAAAAATCCAACCAAAAAGCTCCAGAAGGAAGGAAAGAATTAAAATCAGAGCAGAATTTAATGAATTGGAAACCAAGGAAACAATTAAGACAAATGACAAAACAAAGACATGGTTCTTTGAAAAAATAAACAAGATTGACAAATTCCTGGCCAATTTGATCAAGCAAGAAAAGGAGAGGCTCCAAATTAACAAAATTCAAAATGAAAAAAGAGAGATCACAACAGACATAAGTGAAATTGGGAGAATCATCAGGACTTATTTCAAAAACCTCTACTCCACAAAACTGGATAATGTGGAGGAGATGGATAAATTCCTGGATGCATACCATCTATCAAAGCTAAACTCAGAGCAGATTAATCACCTCAATGAACCCATCACACTCATGGAGATTGAAAAAGTAATAAAAAAAAAAAAAAAAAAAACTTCCCCAAAAAGAAGAGTCCAGGATCAGATGGCTTCTCAGCTGAAATCTATTAAACCTTAATGGAAGAACTCAAACCAATCTTCTTTAAACTGTGCCACACAATAGAAGAACAGGGAAAGCTACCCAACTGCTTTTATGAAGCTAGTATCACCCTAATTCCAAATCCAGGCAGAGATGCCACAAGAAAAGAAAACTACTGGCCTATTTCACTAATGAACTTAGAAGCAAAGATCATGAACAAAATTCGTGCAAACTGAATCCAACAATACATCAAAAGCATCATCCACCTTGACCAAGTGGGATTCATCCCAGGAACACAAGGGTGGTTCAACATACAGAATTCTGTCAATGTAATACACCACATAAACAAGGTTAAGCATAAAACCCACATTATCATATCAATAGATGCAGAAAAGGCCTTTGACAAGATACAACATCACTTCATGATCAAAAACTTGGAGAGAATTGACATAGTTGGTACATATCTTACCATAATAAAGGCAATGTACAAAGCTCCGAAGGCCTAAATAATACTTAATGGAGAGAGACTGGAGGAATTCCCATTAAGATCAGGAACAAGACAGGGTTGTCCTCTCTCACCGCTGCTTTTCAATATAGTACTGGAAGTCTTAGCTCAAGTAATAAGACAGGAGAAGGAAATAAAAGGGATACAATTTGGGGAAAAAAAAAAGTTAAGTTAGCTCTATTCACTGATGACATTATTGTATATGTAAGAGACCCAAAAGACTCCATCCCAAAACTCCTGAAGGTGATTAACTCCTATAGCAAAGTAGCAGGATGCAAAATCAGTGCACAAAAATCAGTAGCATTTCTATATGCAAATGACAAAGATACAGAGAAAGAAATAAGGGACATAGTCCCATTTTCAATAGCAAAAAAATAATTAAATACATTGGAATAACCTTAACCAAGGAAGTGAAAGATCTATACAACAAAAACATAAAAACTCTCAAAAAAGAAATTGAGGAGGACTTGAGAAAATAGAAAGACCTCCCATGCTCCTGGATAGCCAGTATTAACATTGAGAAAATGACAATCCTACCAAAGGCAATACATAGATTTAATGCAATTCCAATTAAAATCCATACAATGTTCTTGACAGAGATAGAAAAAATGATCTCCAATTTCATATGGAAAGGCAGAA
The DNA here is from genome assembly GCF_020740685.1 of Jaculus jaculus. Classification (NCBI taxonomy): domain Eukaryota; kingdom Metazoa; phylum Chordata; class Mammalia; order Rodentia; family Dipodidae; genus Jaculus; species Jaculus jaculus. Next base: position 120,126,548 of record NC_059104.1, read on the forward strand.
GGCCTTGCATATACAAACATATCCTCAGCAAAAGAAACACCTCTGGTGGCATCACCATACCTGATCTAAAGCTATATTACAAAGCCATAGTAATAAAAACAGCATGGTAATGGCATAAAAACAGGAGTATAGACCAATGGAATAGACTTGAGGACCCGGACTTTGGGTCAAGCAACTATAGCTACTTGATATTTGACAAAGGCCCAAACAATATAGGCTGGAAAAAAGATAGCATCTTCAACAAATGGTGCTGGACAAACTGGATAACCAGATGCAGGAAACTGAAACTTGATCCACACATTTCACCATGCACTACACTCAAATCCAAATGGATCAAAGACTTCAACTTAAGACCAGAAACTCAAATACTACTGGAATAAAATTTAGGAAGTACTTTCCATGATGTAGGAATGGAAAAAGACTTCCTGAACAAAACCCCAGTAGCTCATGATCTTAAACAGTCACTCAACCAGTGGGATCACATGAAGCTGAAGAGTCTTTACAGACAAGCATACAATAAGCAAAGCCAATAGATTAACCCACAGATTGGGAGAAAATATTTGTGGGATATCCAACTGATAGAGGCCTAATCTCTAGAATCTACAAAGAACTCAAAAATCTAAACAGTAAGAAGTCAAACACTCCACTCACAAAATGGGGCAAACAGATGAACAGGCCATTCACAGAGGAAGAAATACAAATGGCAAACACACACTTAAGAAAATGTTCATCATCCCTAATCATCAGAGAAATGCAAATTAAAACAACTATGAGATTCCACCTTACCCCAATAAGGATAGCAAACATTAAAAAATCAAATAGAAATAAATGCTGGCAAGGATGTGAAGTAGGAACACTCATCCACTATTGGTTGGAATGTAGGATGGTACAACCACTTTGGAAAGCAATATGGAGCCTCCTGAAAAACCTGACTATATAGATACCAACAGACCCAGTTATTCCCTTACTGGGCATCTACTCTAAAACCTTCAAACCACAGCCAGAGAGATTTGCTCAACCATGCTTGTAGCAGCTCAATTCGTAATAGTTAAGAGCTGGAATCAACCCAGATGTCCATCACTAGAAGAATAGAAAACTAAGACATGGTATATCTACACAATGGAATTAAATACAGGAGTAAGAAAAAAATGACACAAAGAAATTTGAAGAAAAATGGTTGAACCTGGAACAGATCATTCTCAGTGAACTTACCCAATCACAGAAAGAAAAAAAAAAAAAAATAGCCACATAGTCTCACTCATCTACAGCACCTAACCTGAATCTACCCAAGATACCTTACACAACCAGCAAGCATCTCATGGACTAGACACTACGAGGGATGGGGAGGGAGCGGAGGGCATCTAATGGGTGGGAAACACTAATCTAGACCCAAACAGCAATGGTACCATAAAATTCTACTTCCTAAAAGGCAGACCAAATGACTGAATAGGAAACACCTGAACCACAAGATACTGGAGAGGGTGGGATCAAGTCTAACCTAAACCCTCTACAACTTCTCTCTCTCTCTCTCTCTCTCTCTTCTCTAGCTCCTATATATTAGTTACCTTTTTTCCTCATTTTTTTAGTGGGCACTGACCTGTAACTCCCAGTACCAGCATGGGGCTATCACCCATAATGAGCTTTTGATCAGAGAAACCTACACAGTTTTTTAAAAGAATGACAGATTTCTATCAGAGTAGTTGATGACCCACCAAAGGTTAGTGGTAAGACCATATTGCTGAGGACACCATATGCAGCTGACACATAAAATGGAATGGCATGGCTGGAAGCCAGGAGAGAGTCAGTCACCAGTCAGCGCGTCCAGTGCCAGAAGGTGCTATTTGGGTGACTGGGGGAAGTGACCAATATCTGTCCAAGCAACTCATGGTCCAACCTACTTAGCAGAAAATAACCTGGTGTGATGCCCACACGAGTGCAATAGTGGCACACAGCCATGGTGGGGAACCAACTACTCTTGATTTGGCTAACGGATCCCCTCAGTGGTATGAGTCCCATAGCTGGAGCTGGGAAACAAATCAGAACCATATCCAAACATAAGCCCACTCTCCAATATCAAGCTATCATCAATCATGGGCTACAAGAGGGCCTACACTTATTAAAATCTCTATAAAAAAAAAAAAAAGTAAGGGCTATCTCATTTGTCCTGGTGCTAACTTACTCTCTGTTGGAGAATCTGGTTCTCTTTTTCAGATAGATGCAGAACCTAAGGAGATAGCCACCCCATCATACCTCAAAAGGGCCCTGGCTGAAACCAAGGAAAATTGGTGAAACAAGCAAGGGTGCTATTTTCCTGATGAACTGGGTACCAGCACAAGTGCAAAGGAGACCAACACAGAGAAAAATCAACGCCTATCAAGTCAGAGAGCCAGAGACCCAGAGGCCCCCAACACCTCATCACGGAAGCAGACCAAAAATGAACCCAACATGGCTTAGGGAAATTTTGCGGAAGTGGGGGTGGAAAGAATGTCAGGGCCACATGTTGGGCCATGATATACAGAGACATTTATCATACCAATAACTGTGGGCTTACTCCACAATACACGACCCATATACCTCAACAAGGAGGGGCCAATGGGGAGGGGTAGGTCACGGATGAGCCTAATAATGGTACCAAACTTCCTGTCCTTGCAGAATAGTAATCTAATAAAAAAATAAATAAATAAAAATAAAAAATAAAATAAAAAGAGAAAGTCCTAAAAGAAGCTAGAGAGAAACAACACATTACACATAAAGATAAACCCGTCAGAATTACTTCAGACTTCTCAATGGAAACCCTGAAATCCAGAAGGGCCTAGAATGGAACACTGAAATGTCTAAGAACCTATGCCTTCCAACCGAAACTACTTGACCCAGCAAAAGCTTCCCTCATAATAGATGGCAAAAGAAAAGCTTTCAACAATAAAAGTCAGCTCTGCAACTACACGAACATAAAGCCAAACCTATAGAGAGTACTTAAAATAATTCTGCACACAGAAGAATCAAATAACCAACCTCTAGTGCCTACTAGAAGCAGATCATAATAGCCAAACTCAGAGGAGGTGCAAAAAACTACAAAGTACAAGCAAACACCAAACCACATAAATCATCACAATAAGGCAGGTATTAAATCAAACCTCACAGTGATGTCCCTAAACATTAATGGCTTTAAGTCACCCATAAAGAGACATAAGCTAACAGGGTGGATCAGAAAAATAGACTCCTCAATTTGCTGTCTTCAAGAAACCCACCTCACCACTAAAGACAGAAGCTTCTTTGGAGTGAAAGGGTGAAAATTATATTCCAAGTGAATGGAAATAAGAAATAAGCAGGCATTGTTCTGCTAATATCAGATAAAATAGACTTCAAACCAAATTAATCAAAAAAGACAAAGAAGGCCACTTCTTACTTATCAAGGGTATGATCCAACAAGAGGATATCACAATCATCAACCTTTATGCGCCAAACATAGATGCACCACAATTCACAAAAAATCCCTACTTGACAAAAAAACAGATAATAAATACCAATACAATCATTGTTGAGGACTTCAGTACCCCAGTATCAGCAATGGACAGATCATTCAAACATAAAACCAACAGGGAAGTAAGAGAGTTCCAAACACCATAGTTCAACTAGACCTAACGGACATCTACAGAACATTCTACCCCAAATATACAGAATACACATTCTTCTTAGCAACCCATGGAAAAATCTCTAAGAGATCACATACTGGGCCATAGAGCCTGCTCCATGTATTTAAGAAAATCAACATAATTTCCTGCATGATATCTGATCATAATGCTGTAATGCTACAAATTAACAACAAGAGATGCACCAGAAACTCCATCACCTTCTGGACACTGACCAACACACTTTTAAAAAACAAATGGGGGCTGGAGAGATGGCTTAGTGGTTAAGCGCTTGCCTGTGAAGCCTAAGGACCCCGGTTCGAGGCTCGGTTCCCCAGGTCCCATGTTAGCCAGATGCACAAGGGGGCGCATGCATCTGGAGTTCGTTTGCAGAGGCTGGAAGCCCTGGCGCACCCATTCTCTCTCTCTCCCTCTATCTGTCTTTCTCTCTGTGTCTGTTGCTCTCAAATAAATAAATTAAAAAAATAAAATAAATGGGTAGTGGATGAAATAAAAAATAGAATTTCACAATTTCTAGAATTGAATGACAGTGAGAACACATCATACCAATACTTATGGGACACAATGAAGAGAGTCCACAGGGGAAAATTCATAGCACTAATGCTTTCATAATAAAGATCTCAAATCAATAAAAATAAAGATCTCAAATCAATAACCTGACCATCCACCTAAAGAGATTGGAAAAACAAGAAGAATCCACCCTAAAAAGCTCCAGATGGAAAAAAATAATCAAGATCAAAGCATAAATTAATGAATTGGAAACTAAGAAAATCGGTGAAACAAAGAGCTGGCTCTTTGAAAAAATAAACAAGATTGATAAATTTAAAAAATTAAAAAGGAGAGATCACCACAGACATAACTGAAATTGGAAGAATCATCGGAACTTATTTCCAAAGACTCTCTCCACAAAATTGGATAATCTGGAAGAAATGGATAAATTCCTGGGCATATACCACCTACCAAAGCTAAATTAAGAGCAGATTAATCTTCTAAAGAAATCCATCACACCCATTGAGACTGAAAAGGTAATCACGAACCTCCTCACAGAGAAGAGTCCAGGACCAAATGGCTTTTTAGGTGAATTCTATCAAACTTTAATGGAAGAACGAAAACAAATTTTTATCATACTGTGCCATATAATTGGAGAACAAGGAAAGCTCCCCAATTCCTTTTATGAAGCTGTCATCACCCTAATACCAAAACCAGACAGAGATACAACAAAAAAGGAAAACTATAGGCCTATATCCCTGATGCACTTAAACACAAAGATCCTGAACAAAATCCTTGAAAACTGAACTCAACAACACATCAAAAGCACTATCCACCCTGATCAAGTAGGAAAGCAAGGTGTGGGTCCCTGGATCTCTGGGCCTGCAGTTCCCCAGAGATGTCCAAACAACTTGCAGAGAAGGATCTTGAGCAGTGGTGAGCACAACAGGAAATACACCCAGGAGACAACTTCAGGGAATGGCTCAGTTTATTCAATAGGGAAATGGATTTATAAGCAGTTGAGAGAGAGTGGGAATAGGGTCCTAAGGAGATTGGTGTGTTCAAAGTTTGCTAGCCAATACCTAAAGACATTCATTCCAACATATAGGGAGAGAGTCAGGTGATCTACACAGTGGTGGGAAGACAGCTGAAGGGGGATGGGCTGTGTGAAGGCTGCCAGCTGATAAAAGAGTTTTCTAGGCAACTGGCCAAAGGTCACAGGGCTATAAGTGAAGCCTAAGTCAAGGTGTGCCAGGCTTGGAGATGGAGTGTCCTCCTATAGCCCAGGGTCCCTTAGCCATTCCAGGCAGCTCAGGCCCCTTTTTTAACCCCTCAGTGGCACAGGGCCCTAACCGCTCAGGTCCCCCTTTGTTTTAATAATGGGGCAATGTCATTATATTGAGTGTGATTTTTATAGTCTATCATAGGTTCAGATAGAGCTAGATGGTGCATGAGGACCTGATTAGTAGCAACCATAGCAATACTAGTTATTTATTTTCTGAGAAATTTGATGAGGCAGAGGGCTATAAGTAATAGAGCTCCTATAGCAAGAAGAGGGCTAAGGAGAAGCCAAGTAACTAAAGGGTTAGAGAACCAGGTGGTAGGGTCCTCATACTTGTAGCAGTCAAGCAACTCCTTGTGGGGTTTTTGAGAGTTTTAACATTTTGTTCAATGACAGTTGATTCATTAACAACAACATTCATCCTAACTCTCCCCCTTTTATTTCTCCTTCTCATGAGAAGGCACTCTAACTGCTGTTAGGGGACAAGGGGGTGATGATGTCAGATAGTTTATTATTTCTGGCTGAATGGGGCATGAATCTGTGGCAGTTAGACAGTCTCTCCCAGAGAGGGGAACTATTCTAATGGAAGATAATCTTGAAAGAGAATGTTGGGGAGAAAGAATGAAAGTAAGGAGTTAATGAAAAGTGAGGACACAGCAAACTGGTTGCCTTCAGGGCTATCCTTGTGGTCAAAGAACCCAGATATATGGAGTTGGATTGTCTCAGGACCATCTGAGCATGAACTGGCTGAGATTTTCTTCCAGAATTATTCATTGAATGGCATAGTAGTATTTAACATGGCCTGAATCTGTTTCCATATGGCTTGTAAAACAGATGAGATATTAGCAGAGTTATCAGAAACATATATACAACATTTACCCTTGATACTAGAGAGCCATTGGGTGTCATGATAGGCTACAAAAATATATTTTTTGGTCTCTGAATTTACTAATATATTCTAGATTTGAAAATAATCCTTTTGATATCTATGGCTGTTTTTACTTATTATAGAATTAGATCTATTATAGATGGGGGCAACATGTCTTAAGGTCTTTTTTGTTTCCCCTCTTGGAAAGCTCTTGTTTTATTACTTAATAGGGCATTCATATATTCAAGTTATCTCTTTATCTTTGGCTATACATTTCTCTCTGAGAATTTAAGATCAAGTAGATAGCCAAACATGAATCAAGAATTAATTTTGGAGGTCACTAGTGGCTCTCTAAAGGTGATCTTAGGGACCCAGGAGTAGCCCTATAGCTTACTGGTATTTTCTGTCTGTTAGGAGGAGTCAGGGCTGTGCTGGCCAAGTAGTTTTCCCTTCTTTGGGAAGCCAGGAGGACTGATTGTTCCTCAGTTGTGACTCTCCTGTTTCAGACTATACACTAATTTTCTGTTTGGGTCTCAATATCCTCACTGATCAGGAAGACAGGTGACTTACCAGGAGACCAGTGAAGAAGTGTCCCATCATCTCCAGTGGCCTCATGACCTGGAAGCACAGGCCAAAATATTGGCCTTTTTATCTCCAATGATTCCAATTGGCTTTGGCCTCTACACAGGTTACTAATACACTTAGAAAGGAAGTTACACAAGCCTGGATGTATGTACATATAAAGCACATTTGTTTACGGAAATTGATTTAGTTAATGAATGGCACAAGAGCTTCTTAAAATCACTTTGTCCAACCTTTTTAAATTTTGTTGTCCTGTGGAGCATAAGCCATATCTGAGGCATAGAAAGAAGGCACATCTTAAAGGCCAGGCGTGGTGGCTCATGCCTTTAATCCCAGCACTCGGGAGGCAGAGGTAGGAGGATCGCCATGAGTTCAAGGCCACCCTGAGACTCCATAGTGAATTCCAGGTCAGCATGAGCTGGAGTAAGACCCTACCTCAAAAATCCAAAAAAAAAAAAAAAAAAAAAGAAAGAAAGAAAGAAAAGAAAAGAGAAAGAAGGCACATCTTAACACTTACACTTACATTTAAATATCTAATAGTTATAAATATAGGAAGAACCTGTTATCAGTCTTGAAAATGATAGCAATTAATTTACAAGTAAACAAACCAACTAATTTAACCTAGAAATTGTCAGAAAAGGAGAAGTAAGACGGTATAAAGTCTTAATACCTGTGTTTATAAACATCTTTGATTACTTCAGATACTTGTGTGGGTACCAATTACCCAGAGAACATTGGAAACATAATTCCCCCATGCCAAAGCACCTTAACATTCCATAGTCTAAGGTTCTGACCCCTAACAGTTCCTGACCCTGTTGCCAACTGCCCAAGAGACCCTCATATGGTAATAAACAGTCTCCCTGTTGCTGTAGCCATCCAAAATGTGGCTGAAGTCAAGTAGCTTTTCTTCTGTTATCTCCCTTGCAAATTTTCCCTCACAGCTTCTGCCTTCCAACACCAGCCAATTAGATAAAAACCCATAAACCTATTTATCTAATCACCTTATAGTCTATATGTGCCATCTCAACCTTTTTTAGGTGTTTTTAAACCCACCCCCCTTTGAATAAACAAGACAAAGCACTATCCATCAGATTGTTTGCAGGGTGGTTAATTGCCCATTGCACTCACCCTGCTCCCCCCAATTCCTCCTATGCCAAGGGCATTGGTGGCCAACAATCCCCAGGGATAGCAAGGACCCTCGGAGATTTAATGCAATACCAATAACAATTGCAAAATTTTTCTTCACAGAGGTAGAAAAATAATCTCAAAATTCATATAAAATCAACATAAGACCAGAAACTCGAAAACTACTGGAAGAAAATTTAGGAAGTACTTTCCATGATATAGGAATGGAAAAAGACTTCCTGAATAAAACTCCAGTGGCTCAAGTTCTTAAACAGTCACTCAACCATTGGGATCATATGAAGCTGAAGAGTTTCTTTACAGACAAGCATATAATAAGCAAAGCCAATAGAATACCCACAGAATGGGAGAAAATATTTGCAGGTTATCCAACTGATAGAGGCCTTATCTCTAGAATTTACAAAGAACTCAAAAGTCTAAACAATAAGAAAACAAATACCCCACTCACAAAATGGGGCACAGAGTTAAAACAGGCAATTCACAGAGGAAGAGATACAAATGGCAAACACACACCTAAGAAAATGTTCATCATCCCTAATCATCAGAGAAATGCAAATTAAAACAACTATGAGATTCCACCTTACCCCAATAAGGATAGCCAACATCAAAAGGTCAAATGAAAATAAAAGCAGAAGGCCTTGGATATCCAAGCAGATCCTTAGCAAAAGAAACACTTATGGAGGCATCGCCACCCTGATCTAAATCTATGCTACAAAGACATTATTACAAAATCAGCATGGTACTGGCATAAAAATAGGATTATAGAAAAATGGAGCAGAACAAAAGACATGTACTTTAGGTCAAGTAACTACAGCTACTTGATCTTCGTCAAAGGCCCTAATAATGTAGACTGGAGAAAAGACAGCATCTTCAACAAATGGTGCTGGACAAACTGGATAACCATATGCAGAAACATCAAACTAGACCCACACATCTTGCCAGGCACAAAAATCAACACAAAATTTATCAAAGACCTCAATATAAGACTGGAAACTCCACTGCTACTGCAAGAAAAAAATCAGAGGAACTTTCCATGATATATGAATGGGAAAAGACTTTCTTAACAAAACTAGAGTAGCTCAGGAACTTAAACAGTCACTCAACCATTGGGATTTCATGAAGCTGAAAAGTTTTTTCACAGACAAACATATCATAAACAGAACCAATAAATTACCCTCAGAATGGGAGAAAAATTTTGCCAGCTCTACCACTGACAGAGGTCGAATTTCTAGAATGTACAAAGAACTCAAAAAACTAAACAATAAAAAGTCAAACAACCCACTCACAAAGTGGGGCAGAAAACTGCACAGGGAGTTCTCAGAGGAAGAAATACAAATTTCAAACATACACTTAAGAAAATGTTTGTCATCCATAATCATCAGGAAAATGCAACTTAAAACAACTATGATGTTTCACCTTGCCCCAGTAAAGATAGCAAACATGAAAAAATAAATTGAAAACAAATGTTCATGAGGATGTGAAGAAATAGGAACACACATTCCCTGTTGGTGGGACTATAAGATGGTACAACCACTATGGAAAGCAACATGGAATTTCTAAAAAGATTAACTATGGAGTTACCAACAGACCCAGTTATTCCCTTACTGGGCATTTACCCTAAAGTCTCCATGCCTCAGTTCAGAGATATTTGCTCAAACATGTTTATAGTTGCACAATTAATAGTAGCTATGAAATTGAATCAACCCATATGTCCATCATTGGATGAATGGATAACTAAGGTGTGATATATTTACATGATAGAATTCTACTAAGCAGTTAGGAAAATTGACACAATAAAATTTCTAGAAAAATGGTCAAACTTGGAGCCAATCATACTCAGTGAACTCACCCAATCACAAAAATACAATCATCACATGATCTCATCATCTGTGGCTCCTAATCTGGATCAGCCTTAGATGCTGACATCGCTAATAGGCATCTCAAGGAATAGACACTAGAGAGGGCATGGAAGAAGGACGGGGTAAGGGTGGGGGTCACAAAACTGGACCCAAATGGAACTGTTACCATAAAATCCTATATCCTGGAAGATAGTCTAAAAGGTTGAACCCTCATCAGAACCTTTGAGGGAACACATGAATCAAAGGGCCCTGAAGAGGGTAGGATTAAGACTAACCCTGTTTCTCTCTCTCTCTCTTTCTCTTTTACATTTCCTATCTTTTTCTTCCTCCTCTTCCCTTGGCACTGGCTTATAACTCCCATTACCAGGATGTGGTTAATACCCACAATGAGCTGTTGATAAAGATACCCACAAGGTTTCCCAAAAGAAGGCAGACTTCTGTCACAGCACTTGATTACCCACACAGCTATGGTGGGTAACCAACTGCTCTTGGATTGGCTAACAGATCCACTCAGTGGTAAGGAACCCATAGCTGGAACTGGGAAACAAGTCATAATCATATCCAGATAATAAATTTGCTCTTAAATTTCTAGCTCCCACCCATCTTGGGCTACACGAGGTCCTACACCTATTAAATTCTCTCTAAACTAACAGTGATTTTCCCCATTTAACCTGTGCTGACTTCACTATCCATTGGAGAATCTGCTTCTCTTTTTCAGATGGACCCAGGACCTGAGAAAACAATCAGCCCATCACACCTCACCAGGGCTGCAGCTGAAATCATAGAGTAAATATGGAAATGAGCAAGAGTGATGCTTTCTTGGTGCACCTGATATCAGCACAGGGGTAAAGGAGTTAGACACAAAGAATCCTCAACTACCAAATCAGAGATACAGAGACACAGAGGTTCCCAAGAACCCATTACTGCAGTAGACCTAAAACAAACATGGCTCAGGAAAATTCCCCTAAGAGGAGACAGAAAGATTGTTAGGGCCACAAGTTGGGACGTTACACACACAGAATGCCACTTCCCCATAATGGATGGTACCCTCACAATCCATGACCCACAATCCTCATGGAATAAACAGAATCCCCAATGAGGAGGGTCTCTTTGGGGGGCAGGTATGAGAGTAAGTATGGTACCAACATGTGCTGTTTACATACCAAGTATGTTGATAATTAATAAAAAATAATCACTAATACTTCTAGTATTATACCACTGCAGATTTCTAAAACAAATGTTTGTGTTTGTTTGAAGATTATTCTTTGTAGGAGTTGTTTTGTAATCAGAAAGTTCCAGATCATAGATAATAGCCCCTACTTACAGGATGGCAAGTTGGGGTTGGCTCTTCTTTTAGGATACCCTCTTCCAGGAAGCTCCACAACCACACAGCCTTGTGTTGCTTTTGGTCTTTCTTAAGTCCTGACTTCAGTTCTCCTCTCCATGGCACTCTGCTCAAGGCCTAGATGCCAACAAACCTATAATCATGGAGCTGCAAAGAACTGCTGCTCTCTGCTCCCACACTGGGCTCAAGGCAACATTTCTCCATCTGGCTGTACAGTCAAATATCTAAGGGCCTTAACAAATTTTGGTGTTACAGACACACATCAGTCCAATTAAATTTGATTTTCTGTAAAAGGAACTCAAGCAGAAGTATTGTATTTCCCTCACCTTCTTGAAAGTACTTACAGACTTTAACTCTTTTTTTTTTTTTTTTTTTTTTTTTTTTTTTTTTTTGTCTTTTGAGACACAATCTCAAACTGGCAATCCACCCACCTCAGATTCTCAAGTTCTAGGACTGCAGGTATGTACAGGAAACCCAGCTTACTAACTGTTTTCATCTCAGCACTGTGGAGTCCCATAAGTGTAACTAGAGCAAACTCAGTTACACAAGTTGGCATCCTTCTGTAGCCAGCCATGAGGCTACCTCCTTATCTTGTTTTCTTACTTCAGAGAAATAACAGTGGGAAATTCACCTCCAAATGCTATTTAAACATCAAGTTCTTAGTGGGGTCAAGAAAGGGAGATAAAGGAGAGGAAGGGTTGGGAAGAGGGTTGTTGCAGTCAGGTTTGCATTGCTGGTAGAAATCACCCAACCAAGAGCAGCTTATGGGGGCAAAAGAGGTTTATTTTGGCTTATAGGCTCAAGGGGGAAGTTCCATGATGGCAGGGAAAATAATGACATGAGCAAAGGGTACATCACCCTCTGGCCAACATCGGGTGGACAACAGGAACAAGAGAGTGTGTCAAACACTGGCATGGGGAAACTGGCTATAACACCCATAAGCCCACCCCCAACAATACACCACCTTGAAGAGGTGTTAATTCCCAAATCTCCATCAGCTGGAAACCTAGTATTCAGAATACCTAAGTTTATGGGGGACACCTGAATCAAACCACCCCAAGGATTATTTATAAAGACATTATAAATAAGCCATATGGAAACTCACTTCTTTGTTAAATAATTAAAATGTGTAATGTTTAAAGAGTTTGGGCACAAGTATACAGTGGTGTGGATAATTCTGTGCTCAGAAGCCATAGGTTGTTACAGAAAATTCCCAGTGCTAGGGGTGGGATACTTGTGGGGTACTTGACTTGTTGGTCAGGGAAGCTCCTGGTTACCCCAAAACAATACAGACTATTGCCAAGGCTCTTGGTTTCTCATCAGAACTAGATGGTAAGTCCCTATTGCTGAACATACAACATATTTCAGATGTAGGACACTGGAAAATCAAGGTAGAGCTAAGCTGGAAGCCTCCTCTCTGTTGACTGGCTTCCAAAGAGCTGCACAATGCTCTGTAATTTGCTGGGAGAAAACTTACTGACAGTTATAACCAGCAGTGAACTCTGCAAGCTACACAACTGGCTAGCCAGGCTATATGTGCACACTAGTGCAATAGTGGTATGTCTATTACAGGAGTAACAAATGGGTCTATAATTGAATTTGAGGCCTGCCCTCAAATAATGAGAATTTATACCTGATACTGGAAACCTAGTCAAAAGCCTATGCCTAGAAAGGTCATATTCCCAGAGAGTATGCTACTACTTTTTGTTGACCAAATCACCTTCCAGTGATTTATGTCTCTATCCATATATTAATGGTGCTCTCATTTTTGGTTAAAGAAGCTTCCTTTCTTTTTTTTGGTGGCAATGACAATTCAGAAGATTCAAAATTCATCAGTGCTAAGTAACAGTCAAGTATTCAGCATTAAATGAAATATCTCTATCACACTCTCCAAGGCTCAGGATCCATGATGGAAGGTGGTAAAAAGAATGTAAAAGCCATTGGATTGGTGGCCTAGCAACATGGCTTAGCAGTTAAGGTGCTTGCCTGCAAAGCCAAAGGACCCAGGTTCAATTCCCCAGGACCCATGTAAGTTAGATGACCATGGTGGTGCATGCGCCTGGATTTTGTTTGCAGTGGCTGGATGCCCTGGCATGCCCATTTTCTCTCTCTCTCTTCCCCCTCCTTCCTCCCTCTTTCTCTTTCTCAAATAAATAAATAACAATGCTTTTTAAAAGAGAGCTATAGGATTCAATGAGGGGTTGGGAAAGCAGTCTTTCAGACACCAAGTAGCAGTTGAATTTATAACTTATCAGCAGCTGTTGCTTCTAGTACAAAACTTGCATAATATAAGGGCAAACAATAACATCAAAATGAAAGAGGGTCTATAGTGGAGGGGTAGGAGAAAGCAGGACAAATAAGGGTGATGGAAAGGAATTATGATGAAAGTATATTGTGTGTACGTATGGAGGTTGTTGAGGGTCTAGTTGAAAAAAAGGAGGTCCATGGAAGGGAGGAGAGGAGGGGAAAAAATAAGGCAGTGGGAGAAGATTATGATCAAATTACATTATGTTCAAGCATGAAAATTGTTAAGAAAACTAAAATTTAAGAAAAGCCAATATTCGAAGTTACCACAAGATGGCGAACATACTCTACTTAAAATGCATGTGTGTTGGCCTGATAAGTTTCTTTTGCTTTGCTGTGTGGTCATGTTTGAAACTTTCCAGAATATTTACTTTTGACTTTCATTGTTAAATTCACATTTCAAGATTATCCTTACTTCCAAATAAAGTTAGAATCAAATCTGTCTAAAAAATAATAAACAGGGACACAAAGATATCTGGATATCTAGTTTTCATTGTGTCCATGATGCGAGCCTTTCTGTAGGCCATGTGCACTTCTTTTTATGGAGGGTGTGTGTGCGTGTGTGGGTGTGGGTGTTTTCTCCTAAGGAACCTTTCATCCCTCAGTCTGTGTGTATGCCCTCCATGTGATGATTTTGTGGCAGCCTCTCTCCTGTGAAACTAACTTCAACCATCTTACACTTACATACTTATCGTGTCTACATTTATTTTGTCTTGTGAACATGTACATAAATGCTATACTTTCTTTAAGTTTCTATTCTTTATTAACCTATTTTCCATTAAACATCATAACCCATGTAAGGTATATGCTAGCCCATAATGCTCAAAAAAGATTTCACTTTCTCCCTCTATTTTCTCCATATACACTCGAGGTTTTTGTTTTGTTTTGTTTTGTTTTGTTTTTTAAGTGACATACACAGTGTGTATACAGCCATGTTGGTATTGTTAGCCTGCTCCTTGTCCTCCCTCTGTGCAGGGACCCTTCTCATTCATGCACTGAGGGGTTAGCCAGCAGTTATGGGGTAGAGGCAATGTCTCTGTGCATAATGTCCCAACATGTGGCTCTAACAGTCTTTTCACCCCCTCTTATGCAAATTTCCCTGAGCCATGATGGATTTGTTTTAGGTCTACTTCAGTGAGGTCTTGGGAGCCTCTTTGTCTCTGGATATCTGGTTTGGTAGGAGTTGAGTGTTCTCCATGTCTATCTCCTTCACCCTTGTACTGGTACCAGGTTCACCAAGAAAACGGCACTCTTGCTCATTTCCCCAATTACTCTTGGTTTCAATTGGGGCCCTGGTGAGGTGCGATGGGCTAATTCTTTCTTCAGGATCTGTGTCCATCTTTCCTTCCCGAGGAGGTGAAGTATGGTTAGGCAGATGCCATCTTGACCATAAGCCAGAGGTTAGTTTTTAAAGTTGGTTGTTATTATTTAAGAAATACGGAGACATCATTTCGTGTTCACAGTGTATGCAGATATACTAGCTTTTCTAGATTTCTCTGGGTGTCTTTTACTTGATATTTAATTGGTGATTGCATTTCTTAGGTACTGAGTTAAATAGAAGTGATAGTCTTTAATACAATTACTTTAATTTAATTTAATCCAATTCATAAATCAGAAATTACTGTTACAGAGGAAGTCAAAGTGGTACTTTGCATTTGGGTATGATGGTATAAGCCTTTAATCCCAGTGAGGCAGTTAGGATGACTGGGCCCCTAAAAGTAAAAAAAGCAGGAACGTCTTTAGGACTATCCTTGCAGAGATCAAAGTATGATCTGACTTATCTCTTCTCCAGATCTGTTTTTCTACAAACAACCTGGGCCTCTCCTGGGAGGGAGATCTTTCCTAGGATTTAAACATGTGGTTTGTCAAGTTCAGTCCCTGGAACTTGATGCCATGGCTAGTCTCTTCCTGAGACAGCCCTTAGCCTTAACCAATCAGCTGTTCCTCTGGCTCCCTGAGCCAGAAGGTAGGGCCCAACACAATAAGGTTATAAATAAATTCACAGAAAGAGGACACACTCTGAGCTGCCTGACCACTTGGGAACCTTTAGCTGCTGGTGAGTTTCCCCTTGGGTTGGCTGGACTGAACAGAGGGGAGAAACCCCTGCCCCATACTTTACTCCCTACCTGGGTTCTTTACCCTCTTCAGCTCCTCACATGGCAGGAGCTCTTTGAACTTTTTTTTTTTTTTTTTTTTTTTTTTCTGTTCTTTTCACAGTTTTTCCAGGCCCTCTGCATGGGCTCTCAAGCCATGGGAATGTCTTTCCTTGGTTCTGTACTTCCCTTAATAAATATAATCATTTACTAATTATCTTTCTCAACTTTATTTTATTCAGTTCTTTGATTAAAAGTAGACACAGACCTAGGGTTTAGGGTTCAAGGACTTTCCTGAACCCCTAACACCCAGTTGCACTAGTACTCAGGAGGCTAAGAAAGGGAGGTCGTGAGTTCAAGACCAGCTTGGACTACACAGCAAATTCAAGGGCTGCCTGAATTCATGGGGAAACTGTCTAAAAGAGTAATAAATAGGTTTGAGGAGATGGCTCAATAGATAACATGACTGTTTCACAAGTTTGAGAACCAGACTTTAGCATTCAGATTAAGTGTTGGCCTGGTAGCCCTTCTGTAACCTCAGGGTTCAGGAATAACAGACAGAGGATCACTAAGGCAAACTAGTTAGATGGACTAGCTGAATAAGCAAATCATGGGTTCAAGTGAGAGATGAGAGTTCTCCCCAGCATGAGCAGAGCCCTAGGTGGACAGAAGGAAAAGATCTGAATACATTGCCTCACCACAAGAAGATGGCAGATGGCAAATGAGCATATGAAAAGACACTCAACATAAATATCCTGGGGGCTGGCAACTGCAATTGAAACAAAAATGAGGTATGACTGTGACTACCTCATGACTGATGCCTTTCCCATTGAGTTATAAGATCTACAGCCAATAACAAAGTGTGCAAGAGTCATTTTTATTCTTTCTTTTGGATTCCATTGAGCAAAAAGATAATTATATATTTCATCTACCAATTCTGTATATTACCTTGCACAAAGACTGTAATAAGAGCTACAAGTTGCAAACCTGTTAACATTTTAATTAGAAACTCAAACCAATGGCTGTGGATGTTTTAAAAATACCATCTTACAACAAATTGTTAAGTAGATAACAAAGTCTTAGGACTATCTAAATAAATGGTCATAAATTGCTAACAAATAACTTTATTGTGCCCTGTTACAACTTCAGATTACATTTAATAGTGTTTTCTGAAGAGAACCAAAACTTCAAATATTACAATTGTTTGATATACTATAAAAAAATCCTGCTTTGTAAACTTGGTATTAAAAATATATTCATAGGGAACTACATTTGCTAGGAAACTTACTGTACAAAACTGATTAGTGACCTAATTGCAATCTATCTTGACCCAAAAGTTAACTTTATGGATTATCACTTATCACTTCATTGCTGTTCAACTAAACTAAATATAGTAAAAGTTATGTATTTTATTAAAATACAGAAATAGGGAAATGTTATAAAATTTAATTTTATCAATATTGGTTGAAACAAGTTTAAAATAGAATTCAAAGTCTTGGGTTTCTTAAAATTGCTGTCTATACTAATCTGAGACAATGGAAAAGGTTCTTACTTGGAGAGTTTGAGACTTAGCAAAATATAGGCTAGGGTTAGACTCCAAATGTGGGGTAAGATCATTAAGGCAGTTGTGCCCTGGAAGGACAGCAGAACTACACAGAGCCCTACAAACACTTACCTTGCAGTAGGGAAACAGAGGAATCTCTATAAAAGAAAATCAGTCCAAAAGACCAGATAGTGTTATTGATACATTATGAACCTCCCCTATAACTTCTTCCATCTCACTTTAAACCTTCCCCTTTGTTGTGGTTAGGAAGCCCAGGCTCAAATTTCTGTCATCTGGTAGAGCCCTTTTGTGTCCTTGCTGGAAGACAGAAGAAAGACAGAGATAAAGGGAAAACAGTTTAATTTCAGCATTAGTTAATCCTGAGAGTGGGGCCCTGATGGCCTTATCATGTCTCCCAACACTTCTACACTGGTAATTAATCATGAATTTTGGAGATATTCAAGTTACAGCACATGCTCAGCTTCCTTATTACTTTTTACAAGGCTCTGATTTGTGTTCCATCAAAGGAACCTATTGTTCTACCCCTGCCTTGACACCATTTTCTAGTTGGCTTGCATGGAAAATTATAATCTTGTAGTTCTCAACCATGGCTTCATTAATTAATATTTCTGGGATAAAAACAGAACATCATCATCTTAGACCAACTAAATTAGATTCTCTCAAAGTAAGACTACATAAATTCGTACTGACATTCTTTTTTAAAATATCCTTGGGTGATTGTATGAGAATAATTGTCATAATCTATTTCATAAAGGGCTAATTATTCACCAAAATCTGTTCTGTACCCTATTACTGTATGAAATTTATTACTGGATAGCAGCTGCCTAGCTATGGTGTCATCCCTACCTCCCCGCCCTCTCTTGTCCCATATCTAGATCACATGACTAGTTCTTTCCAATAGCATTCACACCAAAAATATTCCCACAGGTACTGGGAAATGGAAGTTAAGAAACTAATATGAGGATTGAGAATGCAGTGCAATGGGAAAGTGTTTGCCTAGCATGTTTAAGGCCCTAGGTTCAATCCTGAGTACTAGTAAAAACAAGAAAGAAAAAAGAAAAAGAAAAACCAAAGAGAAAAAGGAATCAAGCATTACTTTCCATTTTCTATTTTCCTATTTGCTAACTGCAGAGTATTCTAAAGGTTTAGAAGATGCAAATTCACAAGGTGGAATGAGTATGTGTCTAAGAATTCCCTGTCATATTCTGAGCTTAGTAAGACCCCTGATAAATGAACCTACTGTGTTAATCCTCTAAAATTTTAGTGTTTGTTTCATCACTTGAGTTACCTAAGAAATAGGCATCTTGAAATGGAATCCTACTGTAAGAAAAGCCTAATATGTGGTATTAGTGAGTAGGAAATGGGCCTTAGGAGAACACCTGCCCAATGTTGGAAAGATGGGATAGTGCTTAGGAAAGAAGGGATAGTGCTTATTTAAATTTTATGAAGATTTTTTTTTTTTTCCCATTAGCTCAGGAAGCAGACAAGTCCTTGTAGTTCTAGAGCAGAAGTTCTGACCAAGGGACAAGTTTGACCCCTATGGTGCATTTGGTAGTATCTTGAGACATTGGGTTGGAGCAGAGAAGGGGTAGTAAATGGACAAAAAATGCTGCTAAAATCCTGCAGTCCACAGAGGACTACAGCCTCCCACAGCCATGCTGAGGTAAGGATATTGCTCTGGAGGTCATGGCTGAATGAGGCATAACATTAGTGTTAGAAACTCACTGCCATTTTAGCAAATATTAGAAAAAAAAATCTCAGAAAACAATCATCTAAAAATGGAAATAAAAGCACCTGGAGAATAGTCCAGAAATTTGGGAGCTTTTATAGGTCTCCAAAATAATTCCTCTGGATTACAGAGAAGGAAGGAAATGAAACACACATCCTCAGACTTCTCCATAAAACAAAGTAATTCACCTCTAAGCTTAGAATGTTGATCATTCTCCAAATTTATGCTTTTGCCATCTCATTGAGCTACTTATGAAAATTTTATGAGTTCCAAATGACAATAACAAAATACATTACTTTTCAAGGCCAACTTGTTACCGTTTTCATCCCCTTGTCTTGGAATTTTACATCTTGGGTCTTTAGCGTTTAATACTGCATTAGCCACTTGAAGATATCTTTTAAAGATAGTCTTGGCCATGTATTCCGCACATGGCCTAGATCATGACTCATATACAAGACAATTTGTCAAGTACATATTCACTGAACATATATTGGAAAGTACTACTCCTATCCATACTTCTAAACCTCTAGATGCTCATAGTCCAATACTGTGACACAATCACAAAAGTCACTTTTTGACAATTCTTACAGTCTAAGATCCTACATTAATTTTTACATTTTTATATTAGGTGTCTCTCAGGAAGCACTGACTAGCCTTGGAATCTCCCAACCTCAACTTCTAATTACATTAGATATTGCAAAGCTGACATTTTGACTTAAGCAGAGAAAACAGCTGGAAATGCATTCTTTGAAGTTGGTCTTTAAAGTTTGAAGGATGCTTTTTTTTCTGAAGGATTATCTCTCATTTAAAATTTTTTTATTGTTAGGTGTTTTCAAGATAGCTTTAAATGTGACTGATTTCAAAAGGTAACAAAAGTACTACAAAGCAGAGGAAAACTAGCCTCATAAAAACAGCTAAAGTGCACTGGGGCATCTATAACAAAATTCATAGACTTGTGACAACTGAAAGGGGAAGGCAAATAATACATATTAAAGATTGGAAGAGTAAAATGTTAGCTTAGATGGATAAAAGCTTAGGCATTGGAGTCAAGCAACTGGGTGTAAATTTTCACCAATGGCAAGTATTTCCAGCAATAAAGAGTATGAAATGATCATCAGTACTTCCATCCAATTCAAAATTAGAGGACTAAATGATTAGATTATATTGCTAAGAATGCCAACAGCATTCAGTAATTGGCAGGTTTTACAATTAAGGATAGATTACACTGAAACAGAATTACTAGCTTACCAGTTTGCAAATTTCAGAGAAGAGCAAATAACTGCAAACCAAAGAGGGGCAGTCTCCCAGTCTAGAGTCACAAGAGTTACACTTTAGGCCCATAAGGAATGAACCACTGACTAGAAACTCATTTTTAAAACCACACAGCATAACAGCAAGGGTAATTTTACCACTAGGTGGCAATGATACAGCTACATTTCACTGAAGATTATCGTTAAAAACTGAGCAAATCCAAGCTCCCCAAATTCAAGAAACTTTCTAGTACATTTTCATCTTAGAGAAATTATTTTATATAAAAAATTTTAAAGCATTTGATCTGAATCAGCATGTATATTAACTTCTGATGCTTTTTTTTCCCACTGAGCGAATTCATGCCATGTACACTACTTTTAAACACTTTTTTCACAAATTTATGTGTACATAAACACATATAGCATGAACAGAAATTACAGAAGGGTAAAAATCTTTCTTAAATTTTTAGAATTCTAAGAAAATCATCATTTCTATGGCATGATAACTAAGAACAATTTATTTTTATTTCAATTTGGGGCTTCAACATAATGTAACATGCAAACATTTTGTTCTTAAATTAATACATGCAACTATTTTCAATGCCTTGAATTAGCAGAATTTAAGAAAATTTGTCTGTCAAAATCAGACAGATTAATCCTTTCACATGTGACAAAAAACAATGAAACTTCCTAAAATCTGACCCTTCCCATAATTGTTTCTCCATTCTTCATGAAACAAGATACAAATATATACATTATTTAAAATAAAAACTTTATTCTTTTCATATCAAATAAAACAGCCAGGTATGACAAAAATTTTCAAGTTAGAGATAGTACTTCCAAATACTCGTAAAATAAAAAACTGACTTTTAAATTCCAGAGATGTTTCCCAAATATAAGTGGTAGTTCACATCATTACATGTAACAATCAAAAACCCTTACAAAAATTAGATGAATAATAATATACTGTTATCCAACTCATAAAAAAACAAATGAAAAGAAGCCTCGCTTTTTGTATAACCCTAAGGTTCTACAAGTTTTTAACTCCCAGTTTCTTTCAAATGAACCAATCAGAGTACTTTTTTCTGTATCAGTTGCCCAACAGTTTCTCTTTTACTAATTACTTCCTGTATACTTTACTCCATTTGCAGAATTATCTTCTAGCCACCCTTGAAATGCAAGAAAACAGACGTATGATTTCTAAGTTATTTTTATAATTCATAGTTTATTTCCCTTATCATTATTAAACCTCATTTTAAATTACATGTAATCCTGAAATCTAACAGAATTGATGTTTCTCGTCCTGTCATCCTATACAAACAACAATCACTTAAGATGGCAAGCACAAGAAAAAAGTGCCTTTAGCAGTGCTCAAAATACACACAAAAGAGCTCAGGAAATTGCTCTATCTGTTATCTCTAATTTTTGCTAGGAAATTTAGAAAATGCCACTGTGTGGAAGAGATAATTGATTAAAAAACTAAATACAGAGGTACATGTAACTTATATCCATAAGCTTCTATCTGTACAAATAAGGAGTAAGCCACAGATGAGAACACATAATCTTTAAACCACTTCAGATACACTTTGGGATCTGTATTTCATAGGAATATGTCTGACAATTCAGAACACGAAGAAAATTAAACTATAATGCAAAGAAGAGAACACTCAAGGACCAGAAAAATAAAACTGAAATGTCATTATTGACTTGAGTTTGTCATCTTTTGTTTATTTCGGATGGTGGCTCGAAGTTTACGAATTACCAGTCTATCAGGTAGAATCATATCACCTTGTTGTTCTAGGTAATCCAGTAAGTTTTCAGTCCATTGCAGAGCAGCTGTGTGATTTATGTGTTTCTCTGGAATCAGTTCTATTTCCTCCTCTTCATTTTCACTGGATTCATCTGTCTGGCCTTGAGCTCTTCTGATGATCTCACTGTCAGTTAACACTTCATAACCTGGCTCAGTACTGTCAACTTCCAGCCATTTCTCAATGTTTTCAGCAGTCATATTTTCCAATCCTTTGGTATGTTGTAGAATGGTGGCCACAGTGGTTCCAGAAATATCTTTTTCATCAAAGTCCAGGCATTCTTTCTCCTCTATGGTGGGGAGTATCTGCTTCCAAGCTTTGCAAATGTTAGCTGGCTTTACTAAGTTCCAAGCCATTGCTATTTCATAAAGAGCATCCAGCAGGGTTAGTCTCCTCCAGAATGATTTCAGGTCATCACCTTCTTCCAAGTTGTTCTGAAGGAGACCTGCACGATAGTTTCTCTTCATTGTGGCTATGATCCCCTGTTCCAAGGGCTGAATCAAGGAAGCCACAGTAGGTGGTAAATATTTAGCAAATATTTGACCATCATCTGACCTCAAGACATTTTCATTTGGATGTGTTGGTGAATTGTCCAGCAAGAGCACAGCTTTTTCCTGCAAGCCTCTAGATCTTAAGTACTCTCGAACCTGGGGCACAAAAATCTTATCAAACCATTGTCTGAAAATGGAAAGATCCATCCATGCACCTTTTTGGCTAAAATATGAAACTGGCAGGTTTAAAGTGTCAGCTGACTTGAAGGAGCGAGGTTTTTTTGCTTTGCCCACAACACAAAGTTTGAGTTTGTGTAAACCTGTTGCATTGGCACAGCACATGACAGTGACTCTTTCTTCAACTGATTTGTGTCCAGGGACAGTGCATTTACCTTTGATGACTGAAGTCCTGGAAGGTAGGCATTTCCAAAAGAGTCCAGTTTCATCTGCATTGTAGATTTGTTCAGGCTGCAAATTCTCTCGTTCAATAAAATCACGAAAGTTGTTACAGAAATCTTCCACAGCAGTCTCATCTCCATTTAATCTTTCATTTCTAATGTTAATCTCTCTAATGCTATGCCGCTGTTTGAAACGAGTTAACCAACCAGCAGAAGGATTAAAATCACCATCCATTCCCAAAGCATAAAAGAAGAACTCAGCCCTTTTGGCACAAATTGGTCCAGATACAGGATTTCCTTTGGCTCTTTGCTGATTGAACCATTCCAGCATTGCTCTGTCCAGCTCCTCATACATAGATGGCTTCATAGATTTTCTCTTGGCCAGAAGGCTAGTAGAATCAGAGCTGCTTGCGTAAGTTATAATCTTTTCCTTATTTTTTCTTATATCCCTAACTGTTGTTTCACCAATCCCATAAATCACAGCCAGTTGCTTGGAAGAGCCTCCATCTTCCAGTTTCTTTATTATATCAAGCTTATCCTTAATAGTCAACACCACACGTTTACGTTTCCCTGACATAGTGAGACTGTAGGACTCACACCCCACACTCACACTGCGGCAATCCACAAACACACTTCCTGAGCTTCACTCTCACACGCTCTTCCACATTCAACCCTTGCAACCCTTGCAGCAAGCTGGTGGCCCTGGACCCCCGCCCCAAGGGACGTGGCGGAGGAGGGGGAGAGAGGAAGTTTGGGGGAGGGAGGCCTTTAACTTGACAGAAGCAGCCCCGGTTGACCGCGGATCATCTGCATTACAGGCATGTGTTTTATTACTCCCGTGGCCGCAAACCTCGCTCACGCCCGGGGTAAAGACCCTTCGCGGATCCCCTGCCACACCCCAAAGTTACGGCCCGGGCCGGGACTCGAGGACTGGCGGCCCCTTCCTCGGGGCAGCAGTTACGTGCGGCTGGCTCCTCCGGTCGCAGCCAGGCTCTGGGGCCGCCCGCGCGGCCCCACTTTCGCGCGTTTGCTCTGCCGGGCAGGTCCTCCGTGCCCCTCACAGCTCGCGGGGCCCCTCTCCCACCTCAGCGAGCACCGCGACCCCACGCACAGCTCCCTGACTGCCGCACCACGGCCGCTCCTCCCCCAGCGCGCGCTCCCGGAAGACGGCCCCCGCCAAGCACGCCGCCTGGCCCCGCCCCCAGCCCCTCCCGAAGGCGGGACTTCCCCTTGTGCCAGGAAGTAGGCGGGGCGTCACGCCTCTGGCGCCCGGGCGTAGGCGGAGAGGAAGGTGGAGGCGCTTTGAAAAGTGAGAGCGGGAGGGCGGTGCGCCCTCGGGCTCTCCGCGGCAAGTAGCTCTCAAACTGGTGGCTGAGGGCTGATTAGAGGGGCGTGTCCGCCCGGAAATCAAATTCCCGCGAGCGCTGTCAGTTGTGGCGACCGCGGTCTTCAGTCGAGAGGGACAGCTTTGACCTCACCTGCGCGTCTGTGGGAGTCCTGCCCCTTACTGACGTGGGGCGCTTGGCCCCGGAGGACCGGGTTCCTGGGACACGCGTCATCGCCGAGCTCTATTGCAGGGTCCTGACTCCTAGTGACAGCGCACCTCCCCCTTGGAGGCCAAGGCCCGGATGGGCGGTGCGAGGGGCCTGCGCCCCGCCAAAGAGCCAGGTTGGTATGAACGTGACCCTGGGGTTCACCAGCAAGACGATCTGATACCCCCCTTCGCCGCTCATCCCTGCTGGACTTAATACAGGTGTCACACATGCTCATGATGTCGGGCTGACAGCATCCACTGTGCCAGATGTCTAGTAATGAAACGAGTCGGGGGAACCGGCTCGCCTCTTGGTATGTTTCTTCTCCATTCTCGGTTCCTAGCGTGATCATCAGGGTCGACTGCCGCAGCCCTCCAGTCGTGCATTGTGCTAGCTCGGCTAGATGTCCCTAGTAATTTCTTGAGATTGTGAGCTCCTTGGGAGAGAGATTGACCTTATTCATGAGCGCCATTGCCCCGAACTGGTATTAGCATTTTGGTAGATGTTTGATAACTGTTTCATTGTTTCCCCTCAAATCTGCCATATAAAAGAAAACATCAGGGAGGGGGGAATGGTGGTGTACAAATCACAATGAACTCCTTCTAGTAGAACTTCAGATAATAGCTTGAGGTTCTGCTGCTATTTACATCTTAAATGGGTAAACTAGCACCTGCCAACATCCATAACATAGCAAGTTAGCAATTTCTGAATAATTTCTTGAATAAGAATCTCAAATTCTCAAAGAATTTTTCTTCTCTGCCATCATCATACTGCCTTATTCTACTTGTAGAGTTAGTTTGAGAGAAAGAACACAGAATATGTATTATCTTTTGTTTATGTGTTTTGGCAGCCACCATAGCTGTTAACAATGATAAAACTCATGATAATGCTGATTCCTGAGCTCATGCTCATGGAATCTGTTTTTCTTTTTCTTTTTTTTTCTTTTCCTTTTTCCTTATTTCTCTACCATGTCCATTTACCATTTCCGTCTGTCATTTTCCCCTCCCCAGCTAATCAGTATATCTCCAATTTTAAAAGAGCCAAACCAGGTTCTAAATGTCATTTTCAATAACAGGTTGTATTTTTTTACACATAGAAATAACAATTTCAAGAGAGAGAGAGAGAGAACCTGGCAATTTTGCAGTGGGCCAAGTGAACCTAGATTTATTTAAATAAAATGTACCTGCTTAAGTGGTCAAATTCCTCAAACTGTTTTTCACATCAGAGACTTCATTTCTTATAACCAAAATTTGTACAATCAAATGAGTGGTGTCTATCTCCTAAGTACTCATCTTGCAGAGCTATAAACTTGGTCCAATGATAACACCAATGCTCATAATGGTTTTGACTTTTCAGGATATATTAATAAAAGTAATTGTTCACATAGTCTTAAATTTTCAGTGTTGTATTTTGTTTTTCTATATATTTTTATATTTTGTAGAAAAAAACAGTAATATTCTGTGTATTGTGGTGGAAATATTGGCATAAGTATCTTTTAAGGTGATTTCTTTGAAGCATTCAGTTGAGTATATAAACCCTTAAACATGTATTATGAAGTCATTCTCTTTGTCATACTTATATTCCTTAGCAACCACAGAAAATCATGTGTGTTGCCAAATTTCTAATTATTTTACCTGTCAGTACTTCTTCTTCTTCTTTTTTTTTTTTTTTTTTTTTTTGGTTTTTCAAGGTAGGGTCTCACTGTAGCCTAGGCTGACCTGGAATTCACTATGGAGTGTCAGGGTGGCCTAGGACTCAGAGCAGTCCTCCTACCTGTGCCTCCCGAGTGCTGGGATTAAAGGTATGTGCCACCTTGCCCGGCTTCAGTACTTATTTTAATATGTGCTTGTAATAATTTTACTGGAATATACTCTTTTTTAAATAGAAATTTGGGTTTTCTTGCTAATACTATGCTGTGCTTTGCCATGAAATATTTCTTTTTCTCACTTGACCACATTATGAGATGGTTAGTCATGTTTCTTTATGTTTTAATTTTTAATGGTTTAACCGGATGGCCACCTTTCTTAGAAATATAGAGGCTAGAATCTCAATGGATAGGTTATATCTCTCTATTGCATTACCATCTTTTATGTCAGATACTATTTTGTAACTTCAGGTAAATTGATTTTTCCTTCATATATCAATTGATTTCTCTGCTCAGAATCCTCCTTTGCCTAAGGATGAATCATCTTTGTAATATCATTCTTCTTTTCTATCCTTGTCTCTATTTTGCCAATCTGAAACACTTTTTATATTTAATTATCTTATTTATTAAACCTGATACATTTAACAATGCCAAAGTTTTGCTCTTACAATTTTTATGAGCCTGAAATTACTTTTTTTTCATTCTTTCTTTCTGAATGTAAGTAATCTTTCAGTACTACATCTGATTACATGTGTTCAAGGTAAACCTCAGTAAATTAATTGCTCTACTAATCTTCTTGCAGCTTTACATTTCTATAGCAGTTATTTTTGTCACTTGTGGATACTGAATGCTTTGAATTTTTCTTAATTTTATGTTTATATGTTTTTTTGTTTTAATTTTTATTTATTTATTTGAGAGCGACAGACACAGAGAGAAAGACAGATAGAGGGAGAGAGAGAGAATGGGCACGCCAGGGCTTCCAGCCTCTGCAAACGAACTCCGGACGCGTGTGCCCCCTTGTGCATCTGGCTAACGTGGGACCTGGGGAACCGAGCCTCGAACCGGGGTCCTTAGGCTTCACAGGCAAGCGCTTAACCGCTAAGCCATCTCCCTCCAGCCCTTATATGTTTTTTGTTTTACATATAGGCAGTAGTTTTCTAAAAGGCACAAAAATAATTTCCTGTGAATCCCTGTCAGCACAATTCAGAACAAGTGTTATATAATTATTTGATAAATATCCAATAAATTATTTGTACAATGACTTTTACTTAGTTATTTCATGTGATTTTGCTTTTGTAGACTATTTAATGAAACCAAATTAATGTATAGCATTTATATATTCATTGCTGTAATCTGGTTGTCATTATTATATTTCTAATAGCTTTATGTTATGGAAGCTAAGTGAAAATGGTACATATTAGAAGACCAAAAACAAGGAAAAGTTCTAAAACTAAAGTGCCTGAGCAAAAATCGCGAGTTGATTGGCGGCGGACCAAAAGAAGCATCTCTCAATTATTTGAGAGTGATGATGAGCTTGAGTGTGACCAAAAACTTGATAGTGATGAAGAGATGGACAGTGGTAAAAGTGATGATGATGATGAAGAAGAAGAAGAAGAACTAGATAGCAATAAGAAGCCTAATAATCATGAGATACCACATAAGGAAGGAGACCTTGAATTAATCAAAGTTGAGAGCAAAGGAGGTACACAACTCACTAACACTTGCAATAGTTTAACATATGAAGAAGAAATGATCAAAACTGAGCACAGTGACTTACTAGATCATGAGAAGCACCCAGGCCAGGAGGAGGAGGACCTCAACAAACACACTGGACCAATCATAGAAGAGGATTTTGAAGATGAACACATCAAGCCAGGGACAAGAAAACGGCTATCCTCTGTGATGTATGACAGTGATGAGAGTGATGGTAGTGATATCCTACTTAGAAAAGTAGGTGTGAAACGTCCACGCAGGGTGGTTGAAGATGAGTGTTCTTCAGGTGAAACAGAGCAAGAAACCCCTGAGAAAGCATTAGCTGCTCGAAAACGAGAATACCACCAGAAGCTGAAAGAACTCTCAAAAAGATCACGCCAGAGACGCAGTAGTGGTAGAGATATTGAGGTGTGTTTTGATTTTGCTGATTTTGTTGTCATTGAAATCTTATTTGAAAAGTAATTATTATAAATAAAATACTGAATTTCTGCTTTTCAGTAAGTCTAGAATTTTTAAATAAGTATTATTGGGTATGTTTGATTGCACTATTTTATTTAATACTGTATTTTGAACTTCATTCTCACCCCTTTTTAAAAAAATTGAAAGACTTGTTTTCTATGGTCTTTCTTGTTCTTATCTACTTAAATTTATTTATTTATTTATTTATTTATTTATTTATTTATTTATTTATTTATTTATTTATTTGAGAGAGAAAGACAATGGGCATTCCAGGGCCTCTACCCACTGCAAACGAAGTTTAGACTCATGGGCCACCTTGTGCATCTGGCTTATGTGGGTACTGGGAAATTAAACCTGAGTCCTTAGGCTTCTCAGGCAACTGTCTTAATGGCTAATCCATCTCTGCAGCCCCTCTATTTATCTTAATGTCCATTTTAGTTATTTTATACCACCAAAGCAAGGCATGTTCCTAAGTTCCTAAGTTCAGTATTTGACATCACAAAATTTCTTATTTTTAGCCTTAAAATATGAACTTTATTCTGTGGATTGTTTTCTGCTTTCAGAATTAATCTTTTAATTTTATATTCATACTAGCAATTTTAAAGGCACAATTTTAATGAAGCATTTATTTTAATTAACTAGAACTCTGAAAAGGAATCTTGCCCAAGCACTGGTGACGAGAGTGAGGAAGAAGAAGCAGAGGACTACAAATATGATGAATATGGAGATGATTATATTCTTGATGATTTTGTAGTGCAAGATGAGTATGATGAAGAAACTAAAAATCAACGAGGTGAAAATTTGACTATGTCGCAACTGAAATTAGTAAAGCAGAACTCTCTTTGTAAGTTACATATCAAGACAATATTTTTTCACTTGTTAAACTCATTATATCAAGCATCACCTTGACCATTTAATTTAGTTTAACTCATCTTCTGAGTCATGATTATAAACTGTGTTTCATTTTCAGATATCTTGTCATCTTGTCTTTCAAATAGTTTATTCCAGTAGTCTCAAGAACCCTTTTCAAATTTAAAAAATTATTTATCCCAACAAACAAGCATTGATTACATCATGCTAACCCTGTCAGTATTTACCACTATAGAACTACAATTTAAAATGTTAATTTATTTAATTAAAATAATATTTATGACTCATATTGAAATAAGTGCCATTTCATGAACAGTAATCATTTCAAACAGGAATGACATTCTTTTAGATACCTTTAATGGTATCCTTCTTAATAGATGGTGACTAGATTCTTATTTCTGGATTATTTTCAGTCTTTTGTAATATGCTTTATGTAAGTGTATTAAATAGTTTTGCCTCCCACAGATAGGTAGCTGGAAAAAGGGATATTTAATGGAATTTCCAAAATAATTTTGGATGTTCTCATTTGACACTACACCAAAATTTTATTAATGCTATTTTCCTAAATATTAGTTGTAATCTGGAATCAAAAACCATTTAAATGAACTTTTGATACATTATAATACATTCCTCTTTCTTGCTATTAGATTGGATATCTTACCCATATGTGATTTTGTAACAATACCAATATATAATTAAAATTTTCTTTTGATTTATAATGTTACTTCATCAGAGTATTACAGTAGTATTCAATGCTGTCACATTCATAGCTACCACATACAAGTTTTTCAGAATTGAAATTTCTACCTAAATTTTTTTCATCATTGCCAACCAATGCAGTGAATTCTTCTTGAAGTGGCAGTCTCACTTTGTTCTTTTATGAGCAGATGTTGACTAATACCCTTGAATAACCATAACTTGTTATTATTTTTTTCAAGTAAAGTAGATTTAATGACAAATGAGACTTTGCCCCAAATGCAACAACTGTGTACTTTCCTCAAAACAAAAATCCTACTTTGGTATGCAGTGTTAATTGCTTCCATAAAATATTTTTAAAACCATTTTTTAAATACTAGCAATAAATACTTAGAAGAAATAATCAAAGAAAATTTCATGTATACTGGTAACAAAATAAAGTTCTAACTCCATTCTTAAAAACAAAAGCAGGGCTGGAGAGATGGCTTAGCGGTTAAGCGCTTGCCTGTGAAGCCTAAGGACCCTGGTTCAAGGCTCGGTTCCCCAGGTCCCACGTTAGCCAGATGCACAAGGGGGTGCATGCGTCTGGAGTTCATTTGCAGAGGCTGGAAGCCCTGGCGCACCCATTCTCTCTCTCTTCCTCTATCTGTCTTTCTCTCTGTATCTGTCGCTCTCAAATAAATAAATAAATAAAAATAAAATAAAATAAAATAAAATAAAATAAAAAACAAAAGCATGACTTTATAAATACAAAAGTGAACTTTGCTGCAAAATACAACATGAATAATGAATAAATGGAGAGATAAGCATGATTCTGAAAATTATGTAGTATAAGAACTTATTTATTCTGAAACTATTTTTTGGTTCAACTTTACAAAACAGCCCTGAAAGTTACTTGGGAGCATAAATATGTGAAGAACTACCAGAAATAACAAGTTACCATTTGGCACACACACCTGAAGTTTGGTTACAGTGGCTGGAGGCCCTGGGATGTCAATACTCTCTCTCCCTTCTTCCCTCCCCACCCTTGCTGTATCACATAAACAAGTTACCATAGGGCTGGAGAGATGGCTTAGCAGTTAAGCGCTTGCCTGTGAAGCCTAAGGACCCCCGTTCAAGGCTCGATTCCCCAGGACCTACATTAGCCAGATGCACAAGGGGGCTCACACGTCTGGAGTTCGATTGCAGAGGCTGGAGGCCCTGGCACACCCATTATCTCTCTCTCTCCCCCTTTCTCTCTCTGTCTGTCACTCTCGAATAAATAAATAAAAATAAACAAAAAAAAATTTTAAAAACCGGATACCAGCACAAGGGGGAAGGAGACCAACACAGAGAAAAATCAACTACCAAATCAGAGAGCCAGAGCCTCAGAGGCCCCCAACCCCTCATCACTGAAGCAGACCAAAAATGAACCCAACATAGCTCAGGGAAATTTTGCAGAAGAGGGGTGTAAAGAATGTCAGAGCCACATGTTGGGTCATGATATGCAGAGACATTTATCATACCAATAACTGTGGGCTAACTCTACAATGCACAACCCATATAACTCAACAAGGAGGGGCCAGTGGGGAGGGGGTAGGTCACGGATGAGCCTAATAATGGTACCAAACTGCCTGTATTTGCTGAATAGAAAACTAATAAAAAAAAAATTTTAAGTTACCATAAAATTGAAATACATAAAACAGTACACAACAATGAAAATCATCAGGGGGAAATTTTAAGTAATTTACCTAGAATATTCTACACAAATATATAAGAATTAGAATTAGTTCTAGAGGAGGTCTAAGCCTGGTACTCTCCTCTTTGTGTGATTTTACTCATTTTGTCATTGAGAATGTTCATTTTTCTTATTTTCCAGATAAGAAATTTTCATTTTATTTTTTCCAGTTCTCAATCCACATCTAACTTATGTATTCTGTAAGTTAGTAACAAATCTAACTACCATGCATAACTACATCTATGTAGGGGGTTGGAACACAGAATCTGGAGGCAGACTTCCTTGGTTCTAATACTTAGCTGTGTGATCTTGGCATACTTTTTCATCATCTCTGTATTTCAGTTTATTTAGCTAAACATAAGCCAACAGTAGTAATAGCTCCATATTGGCTTTTTGTGAGCAGTAAAGCAGTGCATGTAAGTATTTGCTAATACTTGCTCAGTAATGTTATTCTTCAATAAGAGATACCAGGAGTATAGTGATCATCACTCACCCTTCCATTCAAATATAATGGTCAGGACTTCTTCCTTCTTTAAAGAATATTCTGATGCATATTGATGGGAGAGAGACTCTGTGGTTAGGAAATGTGAAAAACTCCCAGAATGAGTCCTGCCTGTCCTTTTCCATTTCCTCCTATCCTAAAGAAACCCTTATCAGGGTCTTTATAATAGAGCTGTAGTTTCTAACAGTGGCAGACAATGTTGGATATTGGAGACTGATAGATTTAATGTGGCGAAGAAACACTGGCTGCATTTTGTTTCATAGTTAAATTTAGGTATATAGGGGATGAATTTGACTTTTTTTTTCCTGACATGTCTGTTAACAGTCCCAAAAGAACTTTTCTTTAATACAATATGGGAAGTGCTAAGTTGAGTACAGATGAATTTTAACACAAAATTACATACCAATTCTGTATTATATCCATAATTTGGTGAAAGTCTACTCAAAGATGAATTCATTTGAAATGTTGACTACTGTATATATGCTCTGCTGATTTTTAAGAGAGTACCATATTCACTAATGGTATGCTCATTTCTTTTGTGGCTTCCAGTGATGATAATCCATCAAAAACCTGACAACCCTAGCCAGCTCAAGTTATCACTTGTTGACCCTTATTTTTAGTATTGTCTTGATCACTTTAGAACTTCCATAACTTTCATTTTAGAAGAGTGATAGTGAAATTTGGATATTGAAAATACCCCTAAAGTCAAGAACACTTATAAAACATCTTTTTTCAACCAAAATATAAGCATAAAGACTTCTCCATGTTCAATTCCAACTGTCTTTTTTAACTTTTTTTCTTTTCTTTTTTTTTTGTTTTTTGTTTTTTGAGGCAGGGTCTCACTGTAGCTCAGGCTGACCTGTAATTCACTATGTAGTCTCAGGGTGGCCTCAAACTCATGGCGATCTTCCTACCTCTGCCTCCTTGGTGCTGGGATTAAAGGCATGTGCCACCACGCCTGGCTTTTTTGTCTTTTTAATTTTTAAGTAAAGCTAGAATTTCTAGTAATCCTACTTTTCTTTAATCCTTTGTTAAACATCTTTGACATTTCCAGAAATAACCATGCTGCAATTAATGTGTCTTCACAGTGCCTAGGATTGGACAGATGTTGTTTAATGAGCATTTGTATCAAAGCGGGGAGGGGTGCTGGAGAATTTTTCCTTAGTAAGTTCGGAAACATTTGAGATAACATCTTGAAACTTTGTATTAGAAACTAGTAATTTGGAAAACGAGATTTTCTTAGTTACCAAACAAGTCACTCATCATTGGAGATGTAACTTACTCATAGTTTAGGAATTGTTTGTCTGCTAAATCCTAATGCTTATTTTAAATTAATTTCAGATTCTTTCAGTGACCACTATACGCACTTTGAAAGAGTTGTGAAGGCTCTTCTGATCAATGCTTTAGATGAATCTTTTCTGGGAACATTGTATGGTAAGCTAATCATATAAATGGAACAATTTTGAAATTTTTCCTAAGTTTTAAACACACTTATTTTTAAAACTAGAAAAAACAAGTCCAAGAAAAAGCATTCTTAAGGCTTGTCCATTGTTCCTTCTAGGATAAAAGACATGGAAATGTATTAATATAAAACATGGTTAGTATTTGTTAGGTTGATTATCAAATGATATCTCTCAAGCATTAAGTTTTAAATTGAAACCTGAATGAAATGTGGTAAAAGGCACCGCACACAACTAAGGCTGTACTAAGTGTTCAAACACTTCAGAAAGAATAAGCTTTTTTTCATATCATGCTTTTTTATTATCACAAAATTATAAAAAGTTTTTTATAAAGAGAACTATAGAATATTTTACCATACTTTCTTCCCTATGATGAATTTTTCTTACTTTAATGTTTTCTAATGTAAAATATTTACAATTGACCAATCAACTTTCTGAAACTATAGGAAGAGATAATTACATCATTCAGTTGTTTCAATATCTTACATGGTTAACATTTGCTTTTCTTACATTGTTCAACACCTGAAGATGGCACCAGGCAAAAATCATATGCACAAGATATGTTGACATCTCTTTATTATTTGGATAATCACTTTATTCAACCCCGTCTAGAGAATTTAGCTGCCAGAAGTCGATGGAAAGAGCAGTATAAGGTATGCAGCCTGTTTTTGAATCTCTGGAAAGGGCCTTGGGGCAGCAGGCCTCTCAGGATTTCAGTATCCAGTCAAATGGCATAATCTTCTGAAGTATTGTTATTTTCTTGGATAAATAATAAACATACTCTTTGTACATTTTCTAAAGGCTATCTATAATTATGTGGCTTTAAATGATAAATAACTTTAGAACAGTCCTAGGGCTTGGCCTATCCTTTAAAATGAAGAGACTGTCCCCTGAGATGCTGTTTGTTCCAGAAAAAAAAGTTCCATTTTCTGTTTTTATGAGGTTTGAGTGACAACAGTTTTAAGAGGTTTGAGTGACCATTTTTTTTTGAAGCATGCCCAACAGAATGACCTTTTTATGCAAGGGAACAAGAGTGAGAGAGAGATTGAGAATTGGCATGCCAGGGCCTCCAGCCACTGTAATAGAACTCCATATGCGTGCTTCACTTAGTGCGCATGTGTGACCTTGTGCACTTATATCACCTTGCTTCTGGCTTATGCAGGGCCTCGAGAGTCGAACATGGGTCCTTAGGCTTCACAAGCAAGCACCTTAACTGCTAAGCCATCTCTCCAGCCCAATATATATATATTTTTTTAAAAAAGGAGGAAGAGAAATAAAAGTAGTTGTTATGACTATGAAAACAAAGTTCCATTGACAATGAAGTTTTAGCAGCAATGGGTTTAATTTACAATGTAATACTTGTAACACTATGAAGCTTCTTCTCTTCTCATGAAATACTTGTTCTTCCTAGCATGTTAGATTTCCAAAACAGTGTAGAAAACCTTGAGTTACCTATTGCTGTATATACTCTCTACCTTCAAATGGTGTAATCTTATAAACCTTGGGATTTGCTTTTTTTTTTTTTTTTTGCTTTCCAGGGCAGGGTCTTACTCTAGCCCTAGCAGACCTGGAATTTACTATGTATTTTCAGGCTGGCCTCAAAATCACACCAATCCTCCTACTTTAGTCTCTAGAGTGTTGGGATCAAAGGAATGTGCCACCATGTCCCACAGGATATGCCTTTTTCTCCTTTTTTTTTTTTTTTTTTGAGGTAGGGTCTCACTCTGGTCCAGGCTGATCTGGAATTCACTATGTAGTCTCAGGTTGGTCTCGAACTCACAGTGTTCTTCCTACCTCTGCCTCCCAAGTGCTGGGATGAAAGGTGTGCACCACCATGCCTGGCAGGAATTTTGAATATAAGATTAACTAGATTCCATAACCTCAAGATTTCTTCTATTTTATGATCTATACTGGCAGTGGTAGGAGATGTACTCTGTGACTTTTAAGGTCACCCCTACCTCTAATTGTCTGTTTTCAAATAATTAGAAAGGGGGAAAATGACAGATAATGAAGTTCAAGTTTCTTAAAATCTCTTCAGCGCAATTGGAGATATGGCTGAATGATTAAGGTGCTTGCCTGAGAAGCCAAGGGACCCAGGTTCAATTCCCTGCGACCCACATAAAGCCAGATGCACAAGATGGTACATGCGTCTGGAGTTTGTTTGCCGAGACTAGATGCCCTGGTGCACCCATTCTCTCCCCCCCCTTCTCTCTCCATTTCTCTCTCTCAAATAAATAAATAGGTTTCTTTGCAATTTTTTCATGAGAGAGGGAGAGAGAGAATGCGTGTACCAGGGCCTCTAGCCACTGCAGTCAAACTGCAGATGTGTGCTTGCATCGACTTGTGCATCTGGATTATGTGGGTCCTGGAGAGTTTAACATGGATCCTTAGGCTTCCAAGGCAAGTGCTTTAACTTCTAAGGCATCTCTCTAGCCCAATAAAATATTTTTTAAAAATCTCTTCACTTAAATCATTAATGACTTTACCTCTTTTATTTTAGAAGTCTTGGTTTCATCTAAGACCTTTCCAGCCATGAATTACCTGATGATAAATTAGCAATAGATAGCTAGATTTAAGAGACCATTATGAGGGTACAGAATTTGTAAGATTTTAAGTTGAAGTATAGCTTAGGGTTAAAGCTACAGTGTATATATCTTTTTAGTTGGAGTATTTTAACTTCTCTGAACCTTAGTTTCTACCTTACAGATGAAAAATTTTTACCTACCTTGAAGAGACATTTATATTTACTCTGCAGATAAAATGCATAGCATAGTTATTATGATATTGCATAATTATTATTTTCTTTAGTAGAAAGAAAAATGGTATTTATTTATTGGATACATAACCTTTGCCAAATAATTTGCAAGCAAAATATTTAATCATCAAAGTAACCCTCTGACAAAGGGACATATTATCTTCTCTATTTTATAATTGAGAAAAGTATAACTCAGAAAAATCAAATAACAAAGAGTTCTACAGATAGTAATTAGACAAGTCAGTACTTGAGAGATCTTTAAAACTCTTGACTCTGTGCTATGTTATGCTTTGCTGCACTATGATAGCTTACCTTGAAATTATTAGACAGATAGATAATTCAGTGCAGTCTTAAAATAAGCTGAGTTATACTGCTAAAGACAAATAATATGAAAAAGATCTCACTAGTTTAACCACAGTCTATATATCACTTATATGTCCAGTGCATTCTACTGTAGTCATTCACAAAATCACACTGACTATGAGCTTTTATCTCAGCTTTTGCCACTTAGTACCATTTAGTACCACATAAGCAGAAAGGCAAGATGGTTAGTCACTTATTATAGATTTCAGCCTGTGACAATGTGTTGAGCATCATGAAGTATAAGAAATAGGAAAGGTAGATTAAAAATCTTTGGATGACACGGTGTAAAAACTATCAGGGTATTGTATTCTTAATTGGTACCAGGCTGGTGAAGGGTGTGAATGTGTTAGTAACCATGATAATAACTTGCTCATTGTGTGAACTTTAAATATTAAGGGAAAAACATAATCTATACTATTAATTAAAAGAGCAGTGTCATGCAAAGGTCTAGAGTATAAGCAAAAACACACAAGCACAAGTAACTTCATAGCTAATAAAGTTTATTCATGTCAAGTGTATTCTCAATTTATTTACTTATTGACAGTCCATCTTATAAGACTTACATCAATATTGCACTGAATCAATGCTAATTCTACTATATTTATTTTCACAAAAGTATGTAGCTAACAGAAGGATCAGATTCTTTCTGGAATATTTTGTAGGATACATAAAATAAAAATGAATCTTATTTTTTAAAAAGTTTTAACTAGTTTAACTTAAGTGAATTCATCTTATTTTTATTTTTTGTGGTTTATTCTTTCCCACTTTTAGTTAATACCTAAGTGATGCTAATTAGAGATGAGATTATTAAAATGGAATGAATCAAAGTCTATCAAATAATTCTGGTTTCTTTTAGTAGCCAAGATTAAAATTTCATTTTCCAAATTAAAAAATATGTTTAAAACTGCTTATTCTGCTCAGTCTTAAAGAAAAAATATAATGTTTCGTTTCCATATCTGTTCCTAATTAATTTCTAAGATCATTTTTTGTTTGTTTGTTTTGTTTGCTTGTTTGTTTTTGGAGGTAGGATCTCACTATAGCTCAGGCTGATATAGAATTTGCTATGTAGACTCAGGCTGGCCTGATCCTCCTATCTCAGCCTCCCAAGTGCTGGGATTATAACTGTGTGCCACTATGCCCAGCAAGATCAGCTTTGATTTTATTATGTTCTTATGTTATTTTTATTTTAATCTACATTTAATTTTTAAACTTTTTAGGAGCGGGTTGAAAATTATTTTACTTTAAGTATCCATCTTAAAAATCCTGAAAACTGTTGCTGCCAGGCTTGTGGATTGCATCGCCACTGTAAATTTCTAGTGCATCTGTCAGGAGAGCTTTATAACAGTAAGACCATGGAAACAGATGACTTCATGTCACATGACAAACAGGTACTTTTTCCTCTTATTGCAGTTTTTAGCATCTGGAAATTTTCAGTTTATAAACTTTCTCTTTAAGTAATTTCCACAGATAGAGAAAATACTACAAGAAAAAAGAATGCAAGGAAAGGTGGAACAGTATTTGTGTAGGAATGGGGGTGGCTGGGGATTGAATTTAGTGCAAGCCCTCCACCACGGAAATATATACAAAACCCCAGTGCAAACTTTTAAATGTGAAAAACATACCATATATCATATTCCTTCTTAATGCTTTGGGATAAAATCAGTGCATATGTTCTCCATCTGTGCATCACACAGACTGGGGAGGGACTGTACCATATGAGCAAAGTGAGGGAGATCTAAGACTGAGGGAGCACATGTGCACTTGAATTCAAAGGGAAAACATTTTAATTTTATTTATTTATTTGAGAGAGAATGAGGAAGATGGAGACACACAGAAAGAGAGAGAAAGAGAGAGAATAGGCATGCCATGGCCTTTAGCCACTGAAAACTAACTCCAGAGGCAAGTTCCACCTTGTGTATCTGGCTTATGTGGGTCCTGGGGAATGAAACCCAGGTCCTTTGTCTTTGTAGGCAAGCACCCCCACCACTAAGCCATCTCTCCAGCCCCCAAAGGAAAATTTGACCCAAGTGGCAAACTTCCATGGTAGATAATCCACCATATTGATAGTGCATAGGAAAATAAATTATGGCTTCCTTTCCTACTATTATAGTGTAGTATAGCCCCCATAGACTCAGGTGTTTTTTCTTTCTGAGGTAGGGTCTCACTTTAGCTCAGGCTGACCTAGAATTCACTATGTAGTCTCAGGATGGCCTTGAATGAACTCATAGTGATCCTCCTACCTCTGCCTCCCTAGTACTGGTGTTAAAGGTGTGCATCACACCCGTCTGGTATGTTTTATTAAGGATTGAGCTTGTAACTTGAGTCTCTAGTAGGCAGAGCCCTACTGGAGAAGAGGCACATAGTCCAGCCCTAATGTGTGTAGAAAGGAATTTGAGGCTCTGGCTGTTAGTATTTGGTGCTTGCTGGCTGTTTGGTGCTGTCTCTCTGCTGGCATCTATGGAAATAAGTTAGCTTTTTTCTAAATGAAATATTATGGTAGTGATATAATCATTTGTGATATGCAAAATTAATCGATAGGATATAATACAAGCACTTAAATAATATTTATTGCAGTTATTTTGAAATGATGCTAGATGAAGATGTAATAATAAGTAGTATAGGCACTGCCCTTCAATCTGTATAAGAAGAGTATACACATGTGTTTATAGATATATACAAACTTTAACCCAACTATTGTGCATATTGGTATGATTAAAATTCTTTAATATTAGCTTTTCTTCAGTAATTTTTTCTTTACAAATAAGAAGGGCTAGAGAAATTGCTTAGTGGTTAAGGCGCTTGCTTGAGAAGCCTAAGGACCCAGGTTCTATTCTACAGGTCCCATGTAAGCCAGATGCATAAAGTGGTGCATGCGTCTGGAGTTCATTTGCAGTGGCTAGAGGTCTTGGCATGCACATTCTCTCTCTCTCTCTCCTCTCTAATAAATAAATAAAAATAAATCTTAAAAAAGAATCATTAAACCAGTGTCAGTGCATGCATGTGAAGGAAGAAAAAGGCAAATTTATTTATATTCTTCAGCATTAAAGATGTGCCCACCTCCACCCCAGACACACCGCCTCAGGATATTTTGAAAACTAAGCCTCCATTTTGTATTTCTGCTTGTGTTTACATAAAATTAAGACCCTAGGATTAACTAAAATTCTTTGTATGGATTCAGATAATAGTTTCAAAGAATTTACTTAAAAGTGAATATGTTTATAAAAAACTTTCTGCCTTGCTTACAGATATTAACTTCTTTGAAATAAAGGATGCTTTGACAGAAAGTGGAATTAATGGGACAGAGTAGTTAGTTACAGCAGTGTTGAGTCAGGAACCAAAATGAGAGGCTTTGGATCACCAGAATGTGGTGAAGTAAGTAAATTTGGGGAAAACAGAGATGTGAATCTGAAAGGTAGTTTTGAGAACTAAAAACAATGCTAGAAACTTTTCAGGTTTGCCTAGAGTCAGCCTGCATTCCTTCAGATGTGTGTTGAGGCCTGATGTGAGCACGTGACAATGGCTATGTGTCCATGGGGGAAAATAGTAAACGAAGGGTAAATAGGATTCCTCAGTTACCTGTTGCACAATCTGTTTCTGAAGACCTAGAAACAAAAAGAAAGCCTTCTCTTAAGGGCCTCTTTTTTACTTTATTCTCCATACTTTAACCCTCTAGGAGGAGCTGGCTCCTCATATCTACAAAAGAGCCCAGAGATAGAACTTGAAAAGTGACCCACAGTTAGCTGTATAATACCAACTCTGTATAATGTGTTTTATTCTGTTTCTTGCCTTAGTTAGCCAGTGTTAAATTATACATTCATATTATGTTTCTTATAAATTAGGTTCATTCTATTGCCATGCAATTTAGCATCTTTGCTTTAGGAAAATTTAGTGAGAGTTTTTGACTCTTTTTCCAGTCTTTGAATATATAGGACCACTGGCATCACACTGATACAGTGAAATAACTCATTATTACCAGAGTTCCTCTCACAGAACTGTGTGAACCCTGTATAGTGATCAGCAATCCCTAATGCTCCATCAGCTGACCAGCTCTGTGAACACTCCTCTTAGGATTTGTTATTCTCTCTCTGGTAATTTGATACATCTTTCTTACTATAATAATTTATTGCAAAAAATATAACTGGATAGAAATAGTCACTATATTCCTGAACATTTAAGGAAACTAGTCAAAGCATAGATCGATTTTACCTATTTTAAGACATACAAATTACCTGCAGTGTAAGCTGTACTGTTCTTTTCATGTCAAATCGTATGATAAAGTCTATTATAGTGAGAACAGGAATGGTGTGAGGAAATAAGTCCAATTGAAATATTACACCTATCACATGTACCAAGTGTTATATGGACCTTATAGGGTTAGGCTTCCTTATATGAAGTTAGGTTTTTCCATGTTCAGCGGAATAATAGTGTGGGAGCATTCTAAAGGTAACTTGGGACTTTTCAGGCTTAAATAAGGGTAAGTAGATACTAAGAAGGCAGGACTTATATATGGAAAGAAGTCGTATTTTTAAAGGATACTTTTGTTCCCACAAGAAAAGAAATTTAAATAAGGATTTTGTTGCCTCTCCCTCTCTGTCTCCCTCCCCCTCCTTCTCCCTCTCCTTCTCTCTGTCTCTTAGAAAGGACTCATTCTGTAGCACAGGATTGCCTAGAACTTTCTGTGTAGATTATTCTGGCCATATTCTCACAGTTGATCAGCAGTCCTCCTGTCTCATCCTTCAAAGTGCTGGGATTACAGATATGGTCTACCATACTCAGTTTTAAAATTAAGAACTAGGGGCTGGAGAGATGGCTTAATGGTTAAGGCACTTGCCTGTGAAGCCAATAGGTGGTACAAGTGTCTGGAGTTTGATTTCAGTGGCTGAGGCCCTGGTGTGCCAATTCTCTCTCTCGGAAAAATATGAAAATAACTTTTTATTTGTTTTTTTGAGGTAGGGTCTTGCTGTAACCCAGGCTGACCTGGAATTCATTAGGTAGTGTCAGGGTGGCCTTAAACTCTGGCTAGTCATCCTATTTCTGGGATTAAATGCATGTGCTACCATGCCTGACTAAAAATGAGAACTTTTAAACAACTCCCCTTTCTTTGTTTTTTTGTTGTTGTTGTTGTTTATGTATTTTATTTATTTATTTGAGAGCGACAGACAGAGAGAGAAAGAGACAGAGAGCGAGAGAGAGAGAATGGGTGTGCCAGGGCCTCTAGCCACT
This sequence comes from Jaculus jaculus, assembly GCF_020740685.1. Taxonomy (NCBI): domain Eukaryota; kingdom Metazoa; phylum Chordata; class Mammalia; order Rodentia; family Dipodidae; genus Jaculus; species Jaculus jaculus. The sequence continues at coordinate 120,168,338 of NC_059104.1, forward strand.
GCAAATGAACTCCAGATGTGTGTGCCCCCTTGTGCATCTGGCTAATGTGGGTCCTGGGGAATCAAGCCTCAAATTGGGGTCCATAGGCTTCACAGGCAAGTGCTTAACCACTAAGCCATCTCTCTAGCCCCCCCCCACCTTTTTTTACATAAGAATTCAATATAGACAAATTCTTTTGTGGAGATATAGAATGAAATGTGATTGAACAACAAATCACAGTATAGTTGGACTGCACTTTATCTAGAACAGCTGTAGGAAACTTCTGCAGAATATGCTTTGAGGACAGAAATGGAGACACAGAGGGATCTTGGGAAGCCACTGCTGTTGTGGTATCATGTTACTCAAGTTGTATATATTTCTAGGGAAATTATTGAAATATTATCCACTACAAGAAGTGGTTTGATAATTTTGAAATGGAAAAGTTATAACTTTATAAACAATGAAGGCACAATAATATTCCTAATGATCTGAAAAGGAGATTTTCAAAATAGCATGTGAAGAAAGCACAACATGCTCTTCAACTTCTAGGGATTTTAACAAAGGTGGTGAAATGTTCAAAATGTCTTCACATGAAAACAACACATCAAATTTAGATGCTGCACAGTAATTGTGTAATTACAATATGACTTGAATTGATTTTGAAAGCATAAGCTTATCTTATTGCTTACTTGTTGCATTATTTTCTCTGCATTCACTTTTATTGTGCTTCAAAAATATTAAAATCTATACAGCTTGTACTACCCTATGAAAGCATAGCTCACTAGTGAACTTGGGCACACAGAGAGACAAGAACCAATATCAGCAAGTTTATCTCCTCAAGTTGTACCATGATAACATGATTGGTCATTTCATAGTATTTAGAGCCCTTTCTGGTATATTTTCTACAACAAAATAATGTAGGTTAAGAAGAATGTAGGTGAAGATATATTTAACTTGGTGTTACAGTTGCGTTCACATTGCTGGCAGAAATCACCTGACCAAGAGCAGTTTGTAGGAAAACAAAAAAGTTTATTTTGGCTTACAGACTAAACAGGAAGCTCCATGATGGAAGGGAAAATGACAACATGAGCAGAGGGTGGACATCACTCCCTCCCCAACATCAGGTGGACAACAGCAATTGGAGAATGTGCCAAACACTGGCAAGGGGACACTGGCTATAATGCCCATAAGCCTGCCCCCAACAATACACTGCCTCCAGGAGGTGTTAATTCCAAAATCTCCATCAGCTGGGAACCGAGCATTCAGAACACTTACGTTTATGGGGGACACCTGAATCAAACCACCACACTTGGCCAGTACAATGATCCCATCTTCTTGTTTTAGCTGTGTTGCATACCATTAACATTTAAAATATTCTGAAAGGCAAATGCTGTGATTACTTGATTTCCCAAAAATTAATCATAGAATTCTATAGGTCCATGTAAAATCAAAATTATTATTTTTTTATTTATTTGAGAGCGACACACAGAGAGAAAAAGAGGCAGATAGTGAGTGAGAGAGAGAGAATGGGCATGGCAGGGCCTTGAGCCACTGCAAACGAACTCCAGATGCATGAGCCCCCTCATGCATCTGGCTACCATGATTCTTGGGAAATCGAGCTTCAAACTGGGACCCTTAGGCTTCACAGGCAAGCACTTAACCACTAAGCCACCTCTGCAGCCCAAAATTAAATTTTTTTATGGCAAGCAGACAATGAAATAATGTGTTAATTCACATGTGATGCATTCATTGATTCAAGCAATAAGCAAGCCTAAATACCAAGTAGATTTTACTTCACAGTATTTGGGGACATTATTTGGTAAAGAACTACGAATGCTTAATATTGGAGTGAACATTTTTAATGCAAGAAGTGTGTATATCCCATACTTTGCATGCTTTCTCTTGTCTTCATGTGTGTCCATTTTTCTGCCTTATAAGCAACTTCTCCCTTCCTAAACTTAGCTAATGCTATCTTATCAAGGCATACTTCAATAATCAGTGACTTGAGAAGCCTTTTTCTCTCTGCATTGGGTTAGATGAAATCTTGATAGCATCTTGTATACAGCATTTGTCACATTGTTTTATAATCACTTATCCTTCTCCCAAAGTGTGTTACCTAATGAAAATAATATATCATTTTTATCTCCTGTTCCTAGCCTAACACTTTAACAAGGCCAGAAGTTTTTTGTTGACTGATTGTATAAATAAGAGATGAAGGAATCATTTTACAAGTGTTTAAAATAAAAGTAATAATGCATTTATTTGGCTCTATAATGGCAAAAAATCTTATAACCAGAAATGCTATATATAGATTGCTTTATATTATTTACTTCCTATGTGAGGTGTTTAATTTTTCAATTTAGGTTTTCAATGTTGGCAGAATTTGTGCTGATCGTACCAGAATTTATCATGACCTTAAACATTTTAAATTCAAACTATATCAAGAATGTTGTTCCATTGCAAAAATAGAAGAAGTTGAAGATGAACAGGTTAAAGAAACAGTGGAAAGAATTATTCATAAGTTAAAAGAGGATGGCTGGATTAAAACGGTAAGACCAAAGAATCTTGTCACTCTCCAGAACCTGGAATGTAGTCATGGTCAACAGAAAGATATACATTTGAAGACAGTGAACTTTTAAGAGAATCTATTCTTCTCTTTCTGTTTATATTTTCTTTTCTTCTACCTACCCCTTTCATATTTGTCATTGTCCAACCGTAAATAAATGCCATGATGTTCCAGAAATTCACTCAGCTTATCTACAGAGCAAAGGAACAGAAAAAGAGAACACAGAGATATCTCAGTAAATGTCATGTTCTGTAGCAGTCTCCAGATACAGAGAATGACATCACATTTGCTTTTCTTTTATCAGTTCCCACCCACTTTCAACCACCAACCAGTGATCTTGCCTGCCTATTGATATCTTGATTCTTTAGTCTTCACTTTCTCCATTACTCTATTCAGATTATTTTTAATATTTAAATGAACAGGATTTATTTATATTTTTCAGCATTTTCATTTTTAAAAATTTTTGTACTCAGGTGAATACGGTCAAGTTGGTACCATGGTTACCCTCTTCCCTGTCCTTCCCTCTCTACAGGGATCCTCCTTGTTGGGGTATATGGGTCATGCATTGTGGGGTTAGCAGTCAGTTTTGGGTAGGAGGAAATGTCTCTGCTAAGATTTTTCAAAAAATATTTTCTTTCATTTTTATTTATGAGTGGGAAAGAGGCAGAGAGAGAGAATGGGCATGCCAGGACTTCCAGCCACTGCAAAAGAACTCTAGATTCATGTGCTACCTTGTGTATCTGGCTTATGTGTATCCTGGGGAATCACACCGAGGTCCTTTGGCTTTGCGGGCAAGTGCCTTAGCTGCTAAGCCATTTCTCCAACCCTCTGCCCAGATTTTTATCTTTTATTTTGTTTCTCCTCCTGCTCCAGCTGCTTGCTCCACCACCATCCTTCTTGCTTTCCACTGACTTCAGGGAAGGGTAGTAATTCTGTCTTCATATTCTTAGACATTAAATTCTTAAGGGCTTTTATTGATTTCCCTAAGGGATGCAAACTATGAAGTGGAAATAGAAAATCACATTTATAAATATGACACAATTTTTATAGTATCTGAGAATGAACCTAAGGCCTTGTACATGCTAGACAATTGCTGTACAATTGAGCCCCAGCCTAGTATACTACATTTACTAAAGATTGTGTCCTGAGTCAAAAAATCACTGTGTATGTTGTATATACAATAATTAGATATACATATATTTATAATTTGGATCCATTAATTTTGCAAGAAAACAAAAATTGTTTTTTAAATCATATAACTTAGAAGACAGATGCTTGACAAGATTTAAGACAATAAATGGGATCTGAACTAAGAAAAAGATTCTTTTTTAAAAAATATTTTTATTTATTTATTTTCAAAGAGAAAGAGAGAGAGAATGAATGGGTATCCCAGGGCCTCCTGCCACTGCAAATGAACTCCACACACATGCACCACTTTGTGTGTCTGGCTTTACATGGGTACTGGGGAATCAAACCCAGGGTGTCAGGCTTGTCAATCAAGTTACTTTAACTTCCTAATCATCTCTCCAGCCCAGAAAAAGATTCTTAAGGAAATAAAGTCAAATTTTAATATACATAAAGAGTAGCATTTAACATTAGATCTTAAAAGCATTTCAAGGCATATGTTTATGGTAATATGTACTTTTTTCCATATAAATATAGTCAAGAACTTTAATTCTTTGAGCTAGCCACCACTTAATGTAATATTTGTCTACAGACATTCTCAAAACATTTCCTAGAAACCAAGAAGTTTATATCCAATGTAAACTCATGTGTAGCCTTCTGTACTATGATGAAATTTCAAATTTATTAAACCCTCTAACATTTCTCATTCTTGTCTCCCCTCTTAGTGTGTCCTTGAGAGGCAATACTGGTTGTGTTTTGTGATGTACACTTTTTGGGGGTACACTCATGTAGCCACAGTTACTCATAGAATACAGTTACCCATAGAATATATGGGTTCTGTGGCACTGGAATGCCAGTCTCTCTGTGGCTCTTTCTGTCCTGAAATATGCCTCTCCCTTCCTTTCTCTTGCATAAACTGTTCCTCTCTGTTCCCTACCTGTGTTTCATACTCAGCAACTCCTCTACCTGTCTTCTTTTTCTCTAAGCCTCTTTGTTCCATTAGCTCAGAGATCTCAGTCTGCTTGCCAAAAACCAAACCTCATTTTTGTTATTTCTCATATTCATTGTTCTAGGACTATCTGTTTTTTTTTTAATTCAGTATTAAAGGGATGTAGAAGTAACTTGAATGTATGAAAAGAACAAATCATAGGGAAATTATAATAAAGTAAAAATGTAATCTTTCTAAACTGTTCTAATATGTTTTGGGGATGAATTGATGGAAGCATGAATGTCAGGAAGTGAAAGAAGGATGTTAACACAAATGCCAGTATTACATCTGTATTTAAATAATTTTAAACAGAATATAAATAAGAATTCAAAATTGTAATTAGCCACTCCTTGTCTTAAATCTTGTTTCTTTCCATAACATCTTAACTTTTTCATCTTTTTATTTTCTCTGCCCTTTAGATTTGGTATTTCTCAAAACATTACCCTTAATGACCTATGTCAGAATTACTTATAATAGTTTGGAAAATATGGAATCCCTGACCACCCCACACCAACTTAATGAAGTCCTTGAAGTTGGAAACACACAATATTTTAAAAACTGAGTGGTTCTTGAGCAAATTAAAGATAGGAGATACTTTTTGGTTTTTAAGCAAATTAGAGGACCCTACTTCAAATTTCTGTTGTACTGGATCTGCCATCAACCTCTGAAACTTCCTTGGCAGACCTCTGCCCTTCTAAGGAATCTAAACTGCTCCTTCTGAGTAGAGGACTCCAAAGTCCATCATCACAATACTGCCCAATTTTATCAGCATGTCCATCTGGAACTATAAGAAAGAGTTCTTTGTTATAAAAGTAAGACACAAACTCCCAAAATATACTGTGAAGAGCTACGGGAGCTGCATCTTTAGGTGGAAAAGATAGTGAGGAATAGTAAGTACCTTTTCTTTGGTTCACTTTCCCTTTGGTGATTTTTCCTTTTTCTCACAAAAGCTACTGTAACATTTAAAACTCAGAAATAGCATACTATAAAGCACACATTTAAATACTTGCTCTTTTATTTGCTAGCAGTAGAATTTGAAAGCAAGTTATTTTATTTTTCTAAGCCTTTTTCTCTCATCCATAAAATATATAGTAAGTAGTAACTTGGATATGATATATAATAGGTCCCAAAATTAGAAAATGATTAGTTAATGATAGCTAGAATTTGTAATAAAAGCAAGGAAAGATTTTTAATTTCTTCTCTTATTATAGCTCAGATTTTAATTTTCTAAAATAATTTTATAAATAATCAAGTAACAATATAAAAAAGATAGTGTAGGCTGGGGAGATGGCTCAGTTGATAAAGCGCTTGCCATGTAAGTGTGACTTCCTGAATTTGGATCCCTAGAACTATGTAAAACCTGAATGCTGTGTACTCATCTGTAATCCCACTGCTCCTGTAGCAACAAGGGAGCCAGTCAGGAGAATCCCTTGAAGCTTGTGGGTCTGATAGCTTGTTGAAAGCAACAGTAAACAATTACTAGGGAAATTGCTTCAAAATAAGGTAGGAGGCAATGACCAACACCTGAAGGTATATTCTGACCACCACACACACACACACACACACACACACACAATGGCATGTATACACCCAATCACACACTTTTGAACATGAGTACACACATCCAAAAACAATGATACTATTAAAAGGTATAAAATAAGTAAGCTTAAAGTATAGGTTTCCCATATCTGAGGAAACCTAAGTACTAGCTCAAGAAAAGTCTTTTAAGTAGTCTATAGATTATTTGCTATCTTGTTCATTTCTTCCCTCTTTCCTAAGAAAATGTTGCAGTCAGAGATCTTGAGGACATGAGAGGTCTCGTGATGTATGTATCCCTTTATCACAAAAGCCAAGGTCTTTCCCATCTTCTTTCGGAACTCATAGATTGAACAATTCAAGAAACCATTAAATACTTCAGTCTCCTCAACTGAAGTAACCACTGAACTCTGTCTAAATTTGAACTCATGTTTCTTGTCTTGAAATCTGCCATCCCTCAATTATCCTTAACATGTTTTACTCTATCCATTGTACTCCATATTCTTTGTTGTCAAATTTGAGTCCTCATGCCATATTTTGTTACCGTAGGTTCTCAAGTCATTGTCAGACCATTCTAAAATGGCTAACCAGTGTTCTTAAAATACAACTCAGATAAGGCTGATACTGTCCCCAAGCTTTTAGTAGTTTTCCATTTCCTGTCAAATAACAGCTCAACTCCATCTGGAATTTCATACTTTTACTTCTCTGACCTTAAACTCCTTGATTTATCCCTACCTCATTTTTTAGCAAGTTACCTCAGAATATTATTAAATCCCATACTTTCTTAATATTTTACTTTTATTTATTTGAGAGAGAAAGAAAGAGGCAGATAAGAGATAATGGGTGTGCCAGGGCCTTTGACTGCTGCAAACAAACTCTAGACACATATGCCACTTTGTTCATCTGGTTTACGTGGGTCCTGGGGAGTCAACCCTGGGCCCTTTGGCTTTGCAGCTTAACCACTACACCATCTCTCCAGCCATCCCATACTTTCTTGTCATGTCACTGTTAACTCTTACAAAAGACTTTTGCCACAAACTTTTTGCCAAAAAATCTTTTATCTAGGACAGCTTACTCTTTCACGTCTGCTAGAGGGTTATTTTCTGAACCCTCTAACAGCATCTGTATTTCTTTATGACACTGATTGTCATTAGGGTAGTCAGACTGTGCTCTGTTCTTCTAGTAACAGGTGAAGTACCTTTTTATAGTTCCATACCTAGACAACCATCAGCATTATGTATGTACACACACACACACACACACACACACACACACACACACACACACGTGTGTGTGTGTGTATGTGTATACATATATAAGTACATTAGTTTATATATATTAATATTATATATATCCCACAAACTTTGTAGAATTACTTATTAAAGTAATTTACAATTATAATTTGTGAGTTTTAAGATTAATAGTATTTGATTTCCTTCCAGTACTTTCTGAGTTAAAAATGCTTATTTGAAATTGAGTTTCTATTTATAAAGAAATTATTTCTGTTCTTATATCACAAAATGTTTGCATCAATAGTTTAAAGTTATCTAGATTATTTACTATTTTGAATAAAATAACTTACTTTTCTGTTGAATATGCAGAAATATGGCCAACTTCAAGACTATCTCAACAGTGCGGACTACTTTCAAGATGAGAAGTTTGAATGATTAGGCATTTCCTTCAGAGATTGCTTTAAATGTCAATGTCAGTGTGAAGAGCATGAGCCTTATTTCTCTGTATCATGTTACATATTTATTATATACTTTAATTGTGCCTTGATGGTAAAATATCTTCTTTATAAATTCATCTAAATTCTTATGATATGCCAGTCTATCAATGTACATGAATCAGCCTTATAATTTTAAAGTCTACAAATGTATTTTGAAGTTATACAACAATACCTTTATGACAGATGACTATGAAGTAAATGAGTTATTATATATTATCTGGTTAATGGAAGTATATTGTTTTTAAAATATATGTAGACTGATGTCTCTATGTATTCATTGCTGTATCCATGTCCAGATGCTTGTGTCTCTTGGCAGTATTTAATAATCTTCACCAACAAATGTGTGGCTACTATGTTCTCAATAAGTGAGCTAAGGAAGAAACTTGAGTTCCTTCTCCTCCCCTCAGAATCAGAACATAGCTTATTACTCCAAATGGAGGAGTGCTTTCTTACTCTTCTAAGGTTTCTTTTGCAAATAGATGTCAGATCCCCAGATTCTTTCAGTTTCACATTCAAGAAAAAAATGCATATGTGTTTTCATTCTTTATATTGTTCTGTATTGTTTCTATCTGATTTTGTCTAGATGTGAATGGCTGAGATTTATTTTATTATTTTTATTTATAATGTTCTTCATGTAAATATATGCACAATAGTCTGAACATCCCAAGAGACTATTTCAGCCAAGAACATTTAAAAAGCATGTTTTTGTCTGTTTTGCTTTTCCACATTTAACTTTTTTAATACTATAATAAACAGTTACAGAATGAACAATTGGAACCTGTCTATTCTTTATTTTTAATTTTTTGCATGTATGATGTGAGGTGTGTGTACATGTGTATGTGTGGGCATGTGGGCACATGTGGGCCATGGTGTGCATGTAGGGGTCAGTACTCACCTTGAATCTTGTTTGAGGCAGGCTTTTCATTATTCACTGCAATATTCACCAAGCTAACTAGCCATGAGCTTCCAGGGACTGTCCTATCTCCATTTTCCATCTCACAGAAGGCATGCTGAGATTACAGACACTCAAACTATCATGGCTGGCTTTCTGTGAGTTCTGGCAATCCAAATTCAGATACTCACATTTGTACAGCAAGTACTTTATCCATTGAATCATCTTCCAGGCTATGTGCCTTTTATTCTTTAGATTAGTATTCTAGTAAAATCTGTTCCCCTGGAGAATTTTAGATAACTTTTTCTTGCTGAATGTGTTGGTTAAACTCTGCTTCATCTGTAATGTAACTCATGACATGGGTCTCAATATATGTATTACATAAAAAGCTGCATTTTGAGGAGAGATGGTTCAGTGGTTAAAAACATTTCAACAAGAATAAGGGCCTGAAAGGGCTTGAGACATTCTAAGTTCAATTCTCCAGCTTCCTATAAACTTTTGGATATGGCCACACTTTTGTAACCCCTGTCCTGTTGGAGGCAGAGACCAGGGAATCGCTTGCTGACAAAAATTTAAGAAAATAAAAATAAAAAATAAGTAGCTCTATGTTGAGTGAGAGACTACACTCCAAGGAAATAAGCAGATGAAAATAAGTGAAAAAAGGACCACATTTTCTGGCATTCACATGTGTGTGCACAGAGCACATGCATTTGCACACATATATGCATAAACACATGCATCATACCACATACCATATTATACATTACCCACACACATGCCTCAAAAAACTACTTTTTATCAACCATTAGGTAGAGATTAGTTAATTTTTTATGCAATATATTTCCTATAACTAGTCTTATTACTATTTTAAGCAAACAGTAAAATACTCAAAAAAGTGGTGAGGATGCCAATATTCATGTTTAATGGTGAGCAGAGGCACACATGCAGGTTTTAAAGGATGAAGTAGAAAAAAAAACAGTCATATATTAATATTGTTCACATTTCTCTAGTACATGAATAAATACTGCTTTTAAAAATTATTGTTAAAAGATAGAGATGAAGGTACATTGTCCAAAGGGGAGCAAAACAGAATTGGGAAAAAACTGAAAGAGTAGAAGGGTGGAGGATAGATCACTGGTGAGTTATATAACAAGGAAGGCCAAGAAAAATGAAAGACACTTATAGTGTGTCTGATGACCCTGGAAGTGTCAATTCTAACATATGATAAGCTTGTATTAACTGTATATATATTTCCTTATATAACTGAAATAGGTTTTTGCATACTATTTTAATAGTATGCAATTAATTCATAAGATTAAACCACTACTCATTCTAAGGGTTTACCATGGTAGTTGACTCAGTTCTTAGGTTAGCCACATTATTGATTTGAAACACTTTGCTGATTATAACATCTGATTTTCAAGAGGTAGTTTTTCTGAATTCTGAGGTTATTTCAACCAAGTAGGCTACTTCAGTAGGTGTGTAGGGCATCCAAGTGTTTTTCAGGGACACCAGCAAAACTGACAAAAGATGTGCTATTAGTAATGAGAGTTATTATAGATGGATTAAAGGGCCAAAAGGAAGTAATTTAGAAAAAAAAGTTGAGAAAATAGAATTAATCTTCTGTAGTATTACAGCATACAGTATGTTATAACCATCATCCATACTGTTGATTCAATTATAACACTAAAATAGCTTTGAGCTTATAAGTCTCACATGTCATCTCACATGACTGAACTTTTTGAATATAAGTATTTGTAGTATAGTGTTGGTTACTTTAGTGTTAGGTAATTGTGGGTAGTAGAGATTATAAGAAAGACAAATAGAAAATGAGAAATAATGCTTGAAAGAATTCATAGGGCTTGGCAGAAGCTGTAGGGTTACGTGCAATTACAAAACTATTAGACAGGAAAAAATGAGAGAAAAAAGAAATGGTTCTTTTATAGGCAATTGGATGTATTTGGCTGAATTTTTTGACTAGTTTATTCCCATATTAGGTGAATATTGGTATCCACCATTAATTACTTGTGGGTAGTACAGGATTTGCTTGGACCTTACAGTGTTGATTGAAGGATATTGACATCCTTTAAACTGGGCTTGCCTATAATTGCACTCAGGTATTACATTGGGGCAGAAAACACTGCGGTTTTAGAACATAAGTTTAATGACAGTCCTGGTCTCATATTTCCTAGTTATATAAGGTAGAATAAGTAATTTTTGATAATCCTCAGTTTCCTTATAAGTGAGGAAATAAATCAGTTTAATAATACTTATCATCAGGGTTATTAATAGATTAGGAGATATTATATATGTAAAATGCTTGGTATTAAACAGTAACTTTTGAATAAAAATTCTGTAAATGCACAAGGATGTCAATGATTATATTAATTTGTAATTAAATAGCTGATGTGTAAGGGTAAATTGTATACAATGGCACTCCAAAGGAGCATCCTATACTCCTAAATGTTTCTCAGGTTTTTAATGTATGTAAATGTCAAAAACAAATCTAAATTTATTACACAATGTATATACATGTTAAATATTACATAGTGCCCTATAAATATGTAGAATTTTATGTTTCAATTAAAGTAAATATATATGTATATGTCACTTTGATATAAACGTACACATCTTTCTTATTTTAGCTGATTTGGCCAAAGACTCCATGCTATTAAAAAAACTACATTATTGCAGGACAACTGAAAGACCAGTGTTTTCAAATTCAATATTACAGTGTTTTATCATATGATTGCTGAATGTAAAATACTCAGAGTAGTTGAAGATATTTTCTAGTGAATACAACTTTTTAAAACTCAATTATAAAAGGTCCAAAAATGTCATTTACTTTTTAATGATGCCTTGTAACAGTATTTTCCATTCAAATTTTGCTGCTCTAATGAAGGTATAGTTCCAGCTTTCTTCACATGAGTAGCAAGGAATTTTTCCTTGAAAAGGGCAGGCAGAAGTATGCTTCCAGGAAGAGTTTAAAACTTATATACAGTCAGGCATGATTGTGGACACCTTTACTCTCAACACTCTGGAGGCTGAGGTAGAAGGATCTCTGTGAGTTCAAGACCAGTCTGGGCTACTCAGTGCATTCCACGTTAGCCTTGACTAGAGTGAGACTTTGTTCCAAAAATTATATAGATTAAGGGTCACTAATTAAAAAATTAACTGTGGGGAAAAGAACTCCAGAATCTGAATTTTTTTTTAAATACAATGAATGTTGAAGCATTTCAGATTTTTGGATTAGAGATGTCTAGTGAAGTCTAAGCAAATATCCAAAAAAAAATCTTTAAAATCTTTGAAATCTGAAACATTTTTTGCTGCAACCATAAATAAGAAATGCCCTGTACAAATAAAGATACCCTGCATTTTGACAGGACATACATGTCCTCATTTCCAAATTAATATTCCCGGAGTTCTGAAACTAAAATGGACTAGCATAGGCCAGTCTGTGGGAGCAAAGTTGAATAAACTTAGTGCTGCACTGATTGCAATGATACTTGTTCATTTCACACCTCTTGTTGAAGCAGGATCCTGAGGCTTGAGTACTAGAGTTGGTTTAAATTTATGAAGTCCTATTGCTAGAGACCTCAAATCCAAACAACTTCCAAATTGGAGCAGGTGATTATTGTTGGTCCTGACTTCTGATATTCTGCTCATCTTAGTTTATTTTCCATAGTTGAAAATGTCAAGCAGAATTGTCGACTTGACAGTGGATGTTTTATAGTATCATATGAAGATGAGGGCCCCAGGTTCTTGTTTAAAGGTCTGTTTGGTTTGTTATTATCCTTCTTGATACTTCTGTGGTTCATAATTTCATATGCAAACCAGACAGGTATGGATAACATATCTTACATTCGGTTTCAATTTTTAGGAAGAAAAACTTTGTTTTTCCTTCTAGTAGTATTATTGGTAATGTCCTCACAAAATACTTCATTTGTGCCTCCTGACCATCCAGACTGACTTATGCACACCGGTACCTGCTGCCTATATAAGAGATAGCAATGGGCTTGGATCTCTCTCCAGTCCTCTCCGCGCACATTGGCCTGATTCCTCACTGCTAATGAACATTTTCTCCGTGCTCATCGGGCTCTTGCCAGGATGCTCAGTGGTGTCATTCACAGCATATTGAAAAATGAAAGTTATATCCTCAGGGGGGCATCCTGCTAGCCTGGAAGGGAAAATACATTCCCTGGTCGGGAATTTCTTAAACATTTAGAGCTGGTGGAATAGTTGCGTGGAGGTTGGGGAATTTCCCCAGTCTTCCCCCACTGCATCTGAGTGAGAGAGCGAGCATGGCTCCAGGGTTTACCTCGACAGCCACTGGGAGGCCCTCTGCGCTCCCCTTTCCCGTGCCTGGCTGCGATTACTCACTGAGCAGTGGCACCAGCCTTCCACCAGGGAGCCTTGAGCTCCCCGCCCTCCTCCCCCATCTGCAGCCTGCTGGCTGGCTCTCTCTCTCTCTCTCTCTCTTTCTCTCTCTCTCTCTCTCTCTCTCTCTCCCTCGCTGTCTCACTCTCTCTCTTTCTCTCCCTCTCCTATCGCAGCACAATGAAAGCCTGTGTATCTCCGTGACTCCGGGCGGGAGCCAGTGTCAGCAAAGCCGCTAACAACAGACCAGAAAGAGAAAGGAAAATACAAGCTACTTTTCTTCTTTTTTTTTTTCCTTCCATCTATAAAGCGGAGCAATACAAGAGATAGAACCACATTGCTTATTGCAAGTCCAGACCCTCAGAGCCACTGACCGGGGATGGAATGTACAAAAGTGGACAGGAAAGTGGCTGGACATGATTCGGTGCAATTTTCTGGAAGTTTGTAAGTTTGACCATCGTTTGTAAATTACTCTCGGAAGAGTTTGTCTCTCTTGATGCTGTATTAGAATAGAGCCTGGGGTGAGGGATAGAAACGTAAGCGGGAAAGAAAAAAAATGTGTTGAAGGAGCTCTCTCAGTAGCTAGCCACTTCAGATTTCTTTCATTTAAGACTAAGAAACATTAGAGGGATGAGGATTTTACCGGGGATTGGATTAGCTGAAGAGAAGAGCATGGTACCAAAGTCCAATTACTGACATTGTTAACGATTGAAAAGCTGTCTCCTTTGGGGAGAAGACAACATCCTACTGTTACCTCGGCCCCAGGAGAAGAAAACACGAGAGTGAAGAGAAAGGGAAGAAAAAAATCAAAAGTCAAGACAGTCTCCCTTAATTTTGCACATTTTGAACATTGACTTCAAAAGCATTCTTAAACAGTATTGGTTATTTATATTTTAACCTAAGTAAAAAGTCAAGGCTGCCTGTTTCATAGACCATGTTGGAAATGTGTTTCTCTGCAGAAACACCCCCATAAATAATTTTCTGAAGCACTCAGATGAGGGGGAGTCCAGATCTCTACTAATCCTCCTCTCAGTTTCTTTTGCTATGCATTTCTGTCTCTTGCCTGACAATCCCTGAATTCTTAACTAACCCCTAGACCCTGTGTTTACAAAGTACCTGGAGGCTCTCATCAGCCCAGCCCAGTGGGAGAAAACAAATCCACCAACTCTGCCCAACTTCCAGAGCTGTCAAATGCAATTAGAGTAAGTTGATCAGGGTTTGTTTCCAACTTAGTCTCTCCAATTGGTTGCTATTCTTTATCTGAACCCTCGTTTTACTAACTCCCATCCCCCATAACTTCTCTTCTGCTCCCCCTACCCCAACCTCTGAAGACCTCTATTCATGTGGCCCTGAACACTGAGCTCACATTGTCAAAACCAGATTTGCCCTGCGATAGCCAGCAGTGGCCTCTTCCACCTCACCATCCTAGAGGCTGAAATCATTGTGTCCAGTAAGATGGGGGACACAGCGCCCCCGCAGGCCCCCGCAGGAGGGCTGGGGGGGGCCTCTGGGGCGGGGCTCCTTGGAGGGGGCTCAGTCACCCCGAGAGTGCACAGTGCTATAGTGGAACGCCTGCGGGCACGGATTGCGGTCTGTCGCCAGCACCACCTGAGCTGTGAAGGACGCTATGAACGTGGTCGGGCCGAGAGCTCAGACCGAGAACGCGAGAGCACCTTGCAGCTCCTCAGCCTGGTCCAGCATGGCCAAGGGGCAAGGAAGCCTGGCAAGCATGCCAAGGCCACAGCCACCGCTGCCACCACTCCAGCCCCTCCACCAACCTCTGCTGCCCCTCCTACTACCTCCCAAGCAGCAGCAACAGTAGCCCCACCGCCCCCACCAGACTATCACCACCATCACCTGCTGAACAGTAGCAACGGTGGCAGTGGTGGGATAAACGGGGAACAGCAGCCACCAGCCTCAGCCCCAGGGGACCAGCGGAACTCAGCCCTGATTGCGGTAAGGCGCCTGGTTTTCTCATGATTCTGGCTGTGGTTGGGTGGCCTGTTGTGAGGGTGCAGGTTGTCTTGGCCTCGTGTGGAATGTATGGCCATGAAAAGGCCAAGATGTCATAGACTACCTGGAGGGCCACCAAGCCTGTTTCTCTGGTGTTTGCTCTTACCCATCAAAGCTTGCTAGAACTCAGACACTGGTTTTCTCTAATTGCAGGGTCTTCCTTAACTGGTAAGAAGCCTGGGTTCCCCAGAGTCTCACCAGGTGCCCAGCTTGTGAACAAGGTCACAGCTGAGGAATCCCGCAAAGATGTTCCACTTTGGCCAGTTGGTGCTGATTAGGATCAGCAAGCCATTCACTAGCCTGGCAGCACTTATCAGCTCAGTTTGACCTTTCTCAAAGCCCATTCCTCTTGCCCCATTCATTCCTCCTTCCCGCTCTGAAGAGAAAGTAACTGACTCCACATCACAGGTCAAATGCTTCCCTGTCCCTTGGTCAAAAACATGGGAAAAATATCCCATCCCCAGACTAGTGAAAGAATGCTTCCCTGGTTTGCAGTGGCCTCCTCCACCCTTCAGCAGCATGGAGTTTCTTTTCTAGACACTCCAATGAGTAGTGCTATCTCTGCATGGTGGCAGGGGCAGGTGCAAAGCTCTGTTTACACAGCTCTCACCCTAAGAAGCACTCCTGCTGTCAGCGTAACAAACCCAAAGCCTGAGTAAGGTTCAAACTGGAAGTACTTCCCTTGGAGTCACAGACAACACCCCAGCCAGAGGGAGTATCCTTTGAATCACTGATTCTTGGTTGCCACTCCTGGTCAGGTGACCTACTACTGGGTCCTGGCTTCCTTCAAACTGCTATGCAGGGGTCTTTGACCCTGATCTGCATGCCTTCATGAATTCTACAAGGCTCCTGAAGTTCTATGACTGCTCACAGTGCAGCTACAGTTTGGCCAAGCCAACCCTGATGAAAGGCAGCAACAGGGGATGGCCATACAACCCCCACGGTGTTCAGAAAGGCCATAGAAGGATAATACTGTGTGGAACTCTTCCTAAGGGAGAATTTCACTTCCAGCTAGACCCTAGGATGATGCTTCTGACTCTTCTCTTCCTGCATCTGTGATGGTTCCAGAGATTGTGGAAGATCTAGGAACCAAGATACTACTCTTCTCCCACACCAGTTACATATTTTCTTCTTGGGCTGCCTAGAACTACAAGTCCTGGACCACCAGGTCCAGACCCATTAAACTGGAGGGTGTTTACTGTTTTGTCTTTGTCTTTGAATAATAATAGCCTATGAGTATGTACTGGAACCTCAAGGCCCAATTTCCTTCCCCTACCACCTGCTTCATTCCCACTTCTCCCTGGAATTATATAGCAGAGTAGCAAGGAGATTTATTTTGTGCAAAAGATAGATGCTGGGATGAAGGAGGAGGGTAAAACATTGCTCAAATTGTGAGAAGAATGAGGTTTGTGTGCATGTGTGTGTCACCAGCATCTGCAGCCAAAAGTAACTAAATGCCTTGATTGTCCCCAGTAAATTTATAATCTGTCTGCAAGTCTCCCAATAGTACGGCTTTGTGTGCTTCAGTTTCCTTGTAAGAGCTGCTGGGGATGATATGCTGAGAGAGGAGCCCAGGCCAGCCCCGGATGGGGAAGAATGATCTCTGTCTTGGGTGCCAAGACTGAGGAGCTATCGTATGGACAGGGCCACCGAGTAGATTTTTCCTGTGGCCTTCACATCCCTGCCTCTGCAAAGAATGTTTTGTGGACCCCTGTGGCCTTGTTTTTTGTTGGTTTGTTTTGTTTTGTTTTTTTGCCTTTGCCCAACTTGCCAAAAAGGTGATAAGGCTTCCTGCTTTTCTGGAGTGTTTTGGGATGCAAAATGAAACCAACTTGAGTGGTTCTCATAACTACAACAGCAATGTTGCTGGTGGCAGGGAAGTGAGGTCAGTGTCTGGCCTGTCTCCACTAAAAGGCTTATAGGTGCAGAAGCCAAAGGTGTTCGTGCTGTCTTCCCTGCTCTCAGGAATCTTTTTTCTCTTTTCTACCCAGCAGCCATCACCTAAACTATTCTGTGGTATGAACTCCCTTTTCGGGTGTCATGACAATACTGGGAGTTTTAGCATAAGTAAAGAAAAAGAAAGGGCAGCATTGTCCTAATGGTCATTCGTTGTTGAAGACATGATATGCAAGGCTTGATCTGATACCCCTCTTTTGGTTATTGGAAATTCCCTCTCCATTTTAGCTTCTAAATTTGGCACTTTTTTCCTTAGCATGTTACTCAGAGACAGTGATGTAAGTGCTGTATTAACCTGATAACATTGTGTCTGAAGGGAGGCCTGGGCATTCAGGAGTGATTCACCAAGCCCATTATATTGGGAGGTCTCCCTTTGCTTGGGCTTCTCTTATGTTCAAAGACAATGTTGATTTAAAAGGCCTTTGCCGGGATTCTTTCTTAATTTTATTGCCACTGTGTCCATAAGCAGATTTATATGATCTGTATGTGTTGAATGTATCACTTTAATAGTTAATTTGTATGCTGTAAGTGCCCATAAATGTCCTCTGGAGAAAGGGAGAGGATATTGATCATCTAAAATCAAATATGTGCTGTGTCCCCAGATGAGCGTTTTGTGTCCAGCATGCATTGTAGCACAATGTCTCATAGATCTTCTGTATTTGTTGAATGAAGGTGAGAGGACAACTTCTATTCAGTGGGATAATGTCACCTTTGAGAGGTGCTCTGCCACAAATAATATATACTATTTGGATACTTGTAGTAGCCTTAAGTTTCAAGAACAATGGAGGAATAACATCTAAGTCAGCTCTAATTCTATGTACATTGAAAGCCTAATTTCTGTAGCCCTTACTCAGCCATTTTCTTCATTCAGCTCAAGAACAAGATCAGGGGATGCCCTATGGCTACAGGGACTACAGGCGTGCATTTTGAAGAGGGATGAGATTATAGGGCTTTGAGAATATCTCCATTTCTAGCCACTTAAAGCAGGCTTGAGGCACTAAATCATTTTCTCGTAAAGTGTATTTGCATCTTTGAATGAACTGTAGAAAGGAATAACCACTGGCCCCGTGGAACAGTAAGGTTAGCGCTTCCATGGTGCATTATTAATCTTTCCCTTCTGCCCGAGACAAGCTCTATTTTTCTGTTGAATAGATTGTGTTGCTAGGATGAGTAGATAACTGGTTCCAAGTCAGCTTCAGCCTGAGAGATTATCTTTTCTCTAATGTGCTGTGGAGGAAGGAAAGTAGATCAAAGATCCCTTGGTTCTCTGCCTACTTAGCCACTAGCCTGCTGGATGACCTGGTACTAGCTTGTTGAGGGAAGCGCATGAACATGCGTTTCTGAACAGGCTTTGGGTAAGCTAAAGTATTATAGTGTTTGCTGGTGCTACTGAACAGTAAATAAGAATATCAATTCTTTGGGGTAGGGGAATGGCTCAGTTGGTAAAGTGCTTGCCTTGCAAGCACAAGGACCTGAGTTCAATCCTCTTTTCCTGTGTAAGATGCTGGGCAGCAGAAGATTGCACTGGCTAGACAAACAAGCCAAATCAGTGAACTCCAAGCTGATTAAAGATCTTGTTTCAAAAAGAGGTGTCCAGCATTCCTCAGGACAATACCTGAGGTTTTCATCTGGTCATCACAGACATGCACACATATACATATGTCTTCATGTACTTATATGTGCAAACACATATAAATAGGCACACATGCCACATACATGCATGTATTTGTGAACAACAATAATAAGCTCAGCAGTTCTTCCCTGGGTTGGAAGTAGACTCAGCTTTCATTTGCCTCCTTTAAATAGTAAAATAGCTTTTATTGTAAACACAGGGATTGGTATTGCAAATTCAGTATCAAAGATAAAACTGAAATATCAGTGTACTTAGGTGTCCCTGAAATCCTAGGGAATTCTACTTAAAATGCTCTGTGACAGTCTTGAGGATTTTCAAGGCATGTCCTTTTCAGGCCTCTATTTTAGTTTCTGGACCTGGACTTGAAAAGCTCTGTCAAGGTGTGTCTTCTACAGGCTTAAGGAGTAGTAGAAAAGTTGTTCACACAAATGGCATGGGAAAGTTAAATATTTTGCCAACAATAGTCTAAAATGTCTGTCACATGTTAGCTTAAGAAAGTCAAACAAGTTAAATCATTGCCAACTTTCCTGTTTCTTTATAATTGGTAATAATGAAGTTTCTAATTGACACCTCAATATATGAGAGTTGCAAATGGGAGGGGAGGATGAAGATCTGGGTGTTTGTGCCTCCAAGAATGTAATAGGAATGTTTATATTATTTAACTATGCAGCTATCATTTTCTTAAGAACTGATCTATTTCTGTTCTACTTTTCCAGAACAAAGTAATAAAAATAAATTTCTTATCTATCTATAGCGTTACCACCTCTCTCAAGTAAATATAATACAAAAAGTTTCAAATAGAAAGTGAAGTTGGCACAGCACTTTATCAGAGAACTTATTTTGGTGGTAAGGTGATGTCATGTACACCAAGATGTTTGCTTGGGTCAGTATTTTTTAAAGAAGTTATTTACTGTCTTTGAAATGATGCTATTGCTCAGTCATGTACATCATTACTTTTTCTAAATCTCAAACTTAAATGCATATGTCTTCTCCATGTCTATAATTAAAGTACCAAGATTTTAAATATGGACTTTTTTTTTTTTTTTTTTTTTTGGTTTTTCAAGGTAGGGTCTCACTCTGGTCCAGGCTGACCTGGATTTAACTCTGTAGTCTCAAGGTGGCCTCGAACTCATGGCGATCCTCCTACCTCTGCCTCCCGAGTGCTGGGATTAAAGGCATGCGCCACCACGCCCGGCTTTAAATATGGACTTTAAAATGTTTTTGGACATAGCAAGTCAATATCACCAAAAGAATAGCCATGGTAGGGTGTTTCTATTATTAATGATTTTTTTTTTTTAATGTTAGCACTGTTACCTAATCTGAAATAGCATAGAAGGAAATCTGAAAAAAAAAATATATATATAACCAGTTCTGCTGTATACCCACAGATGAACCTTTTTGAGTGGATTCTACTACTTGTTTTTTGCCCAGTCTCTTGTAAAGTTCATGTTCATAGACAGAGCTCTCCATGTTTAATGAAAACAACTCTAAATTCTTTTTTCTGCATTTTCATGCTAATTTCCTTCACACTCCAGCAAGCTCTGAGGGAGAATAAAGGAAATACAGCTAAAGACATACCTCCTCCTTTCCCTTTTGGACTTGCTTACAGTCTAAGATCACCACAATGAAATAACAGCAAAAGTGCTAAGCAGGTAGGATGATCCAAAACAGACCCGGCAACCAAAGGGAGAGAAGAGTGCATGCATATGAAGCAACAGAGAGCACAGGGAGCTTTCTTGCATGTCTTATTTCATGCCTACCAAAATCAGCCAGGTGGGCAACATTTGTCCCATTTTATAAATAAGAACACTATCATGGGCAGGGCATGGTGGCTCAAGCCCGTGAATCTAACAATCAGAATTTGAAGCAAAAAGACAAGCATGAGTTCAAGGAGAGTCTAGGTTACACACTGTACGTGTGAAAATCTGACTCAAACAAATAAGCAAAGCTACTACAGCTTAAAAACAAAGAAAGTTGAGCTCCCTTTTACATAACTCTTGAGTTCACATGACTTTTCTTCTTTTTTTTAGCATCAGTATCTCTCCCGTTGTGAAGTAAAGCTTTTATTATTTAGCAAAGTAACATAGTATTGAACAGAATCAGTGAATGAAACATGAGTACTATTAGTAGTTGGTGGGACAGAAACTCAAATCCAGGCCAGGAAAGGCTATATGAAGAATGTGGGTCACTGCAGGGACTAGAAAGAGGAAGAGACTCTAAAGGGTGTTAGGGAAGCATATGAATGGGCATGAGCATTAAAAGTGCAGAAGGTCCCGGGTGTGGTGGCGCACGCCTTTAATCCCAGCACTCAGGAGGCAGAGGTAGGAGGATCACCGTGAGTTCAAGGCCACCCTGAGACTACAGAGTTAATTCCAGGTCAGCCTGGACCAGAGTGAGACCCTACCTCAAAAAAAAAAAAAAAAAAAAGTGCAGAAGGAGGCTGGAGAAATGACTCAGTGGTTAAAGGTGCTTGCTTGCAAAGCCTGATGACCCAGATTCAATTCCCTAGTAACCATATAAAGCCAGGTGCACAAAGTGGCCCATACATCTGGAGTTCAGTTACAGTGGCAGGAGACCCTGCTCAAGCTCACATACTGTCTTTATCTGCCTCTCTCTCTCTCTCTCATAAATAAAAAACTTTTTTGTAAATTGCATAGAACTGTTGTTTGGTATGGAGAATGAGGGGGACAAATGAGCTCCACCCAAATCCTGGAGAGGCTATAGAGGTCTGTCAAGAGCAAATTAGAAGCCTCATCAAAGGTAGGGATGAAAAGGCTCAGAGAAGTCAGTAGCTGTGAAACAAGAATGATCCTTCATACAACTGAAGACTAGTATTGCATTTCTCCTACAGCAGCCTCTTCTCAGAGCATACTACCTAAGTGCTCTGTACAACCTAGCTACAAGTCCCTTGAGTTGCTTAATACCTGGCTATTTACACATGTCTCCATTCACAGTAAGCTATATCCAGCACAGCCTTTGGCACTGAGAGGAGGGAGTTTTAAAAGCACACTGGCTAGACACAGAAGAAGAGTAAAAGGAGCAGGGCCAAAGCAACCCCTCTGCTTGGGCTCTGTGGCTTTCCAGTGCATGCAAGAACTGTCCTGTTGAAGTTTGTGTGCTCTCCTGACATACAGAGTGGTTTCCCTAACAGTTGAGTTTGTTTGTATCCAAATTTAGAAATGTCATATTTTAAAGAAACATGAACCCAAATTTACCAGACATTGTGATTCTAGCGATCTTTGAGATTTACTTGTTTTTAATAAAGATATATGACAGATCTTTTACTTGCCATAAGGTTCAATCAGAAATATGTTTCCCCCATTTGGTCCACATTTCCAAGGCTCTATGAAGTAAAGGGCATAGGAGAGAAGTCAACACCTCCTTCCCTGTCTGATTCACAGCATGGGGCTGGGACGTTGCCCACAGCTAATGGACTGTCTACCAGCTTTGACCTTCCTGCACAGGCATAGGGGACAGATATGAGAAAATTAAAGCTGCTCCACTTCCTAATACAGGGCCTGAAGAGAAACCTTTACATATTCTCTAAGAGCTAAGGAAGGCCAGAGTCAAGTCTGACCATACTGAAAAAGAAGCTATAAAAATATCAACACACATCACAATTCACATTGTTATTAAAGTATGTGTGTTATGGTGTATGTGTGGTTTATACACAGGCATGCAGATATGTACACCCTGCACATGCACATGTGGAGAGCAGAGCATGTCAACTTCCTATATCACTCATCAGTATGTTTTTCTTCAGGCAGCAAATCTGGTGGTAAGACTAGCTGATCATCAAATTCCTCTCTGGTCTCCACCCCTCCCCCTACAGAACTGGGGATAAAGAAGTGCATGGTTGTGCCCATCTGTTTATGTGGGCAGTAGAGAATTAAACTGAAGGTGAATCAGGCCCTAATGCTTATGTGGCACAGGATCTTATCCTTTGAGCTATTTCCTCAGCTCCAAGTTTTAGCTTTTAGTAAGCAGTTTGAAAGGATGCATTAGATTACAAACATGGGTGCCTTTTGGAGTTTGGGGAAACTATTCACTAAATATATAATCACAGCAGGTATTCTGTACCATTCACAGTGTCAGACAAACATTAATGAACAAATTGGAGTTGTCTTTGTCCTACTGTAATTTTTTAAAAATTGTTTTTTCTTCCAAATTTTTATTAACAACTTCCATGATTATAAAAAATGCCCTATGGTAATACCCACCCTCCCTCCACTTTCCCCTTTGAAACTCCATTCTCCATCATACCCCCATCTCGATCAGTCTCTCTTTTAATTTTGATGTCATGATCTTTTCCTCCTCTTATGATGGTCTTGTGCAGGTAGTGTCAGGTGCTGTGAGGCAATGGTGTCCTATTGTAATTTATAATCTAAAGTTAAATTGAAGATAGGACTGGAAATAGAAAGTTAAGGTTATTGAAAGAGGGAAGCTAACAGAGTAGTTAAGAGGAACCTGGGATCTGGGGTATGATGACCAAATTTTAAGTCTCAGCTCTATCATTTAACAACTGGCTTTTTCGGATTACATCCGCCCAATTATCCTGCCACAGTTTCCACAAAATGACAGTAGCAGGACTAGCTTCTTCAAGCTGCTTATTAAATAAATCAATTACCATGTAGGGCTCAGTAAATTTTAGTCATTACTTATATGAGAAGTGACTTTCTTGAACAACCCAGTTTAGGTTTCTATGTCCAGAAGTGCATCAGATATTCATGACAGAACATGGTCTTTCTCTTTTATATGAAGACACAGTATTACCCAATTTACCTTGATGTTTTAGTTCAGTGATGTCATCTACGTCCCATTGCCATCTTTCTAGAGTATATTAAGCAGTATTTTGAGAATAGGGCCAGTTACTACCTCTTCCCATCCTAGGACTGATTCTAAGATTCTAATCTAGAACTTGACTGTAGTTTTTATTTGACTCTTTACTTCTAGAATACAGTTTGGGCTTCCATAGGCAACTAGCAATGTGGAGCATGAGCAAATGAGAAATTGAAATTAACTATTGAAATTTGGAATCCAGATAAGGGTGTATCCCAACCTTACCAATTTAATTAAATTATTAATTCAAATTAGTGAATTCTTAAGTAAATCTAGTTCCAGAATTAAGTCAAAAATGGTTAGAAACTTCTGGCTGTGGAGATTTAAATTTATGCTCTTGAATGCCAGATCCCTGATGAAAAATACTATGGAAATAGCTAACTCTGTACCTGCATGTGAAAAGGTAATACAAACTCCACCCCCCCCCCCAACCTGGACCAAGAAGCATGTTGAAAATTCCTTGCCTTGAGTCTGTCCTATGTTCAGTGTGTCTTAACTGTGCTACTGTCCACAAGAAACAGGAAGAATTTGTTGCTAAGCCTTCTAAGCAAGTTTTAGTGGTGATAATTCTTAATCAAAAGCATGACATTTCTGTGGAGAAGTGACAGTGAGAATAAGAATGGTCTCTTCTCTTCAATGGGTAACATTTAGGCAAAGATGGAGTTCTTGGTTCTAACTCTAAGCAAAGAATGTATTCAAGATGCCATGTGTTTATTTGACTGTTTCATTCATTTAAACAGAGATCTCCTCTCTTTTCTCAAAGATACTAATGCTTAGAAAATATTGCATCAAACTCAGTTGGATTTGTTTTATTTTTATGTTTAATAGTGTGCTCATTTCCTGAATCATTCTGACAGTTTCCTATAGGACATGGGATCATTAATATGGTTGCTTCTAAAATTTTCTGTCAGGAGCATGGCTCAGGTATATTAGTGGATCTCACCTTCCACACTAATAACTTGCACCCTGCATGAAGCCAGACACCTTGAACTCCTCATTCTTTTTAATTGATTTTTTTTTTTTTTTTGAGGTATGGTCTCATTCTAGTCCAGGCTGATCTGGAACTCACTATGTAGTCTTAGGGTGGTCTCGAACTCACAGTGATCTTCCTACCTCTGCCTCCCAAGTGCTAGGATTAAAGGTGTGTGCCACCATGCCCAGCTGAATTTCTCATTCTTCAACAGTGTCTCTTAGGTAATTCTGAGGGATTTGAGCAGAGAGTTAATTACATGTTTTTTAAAAAATATACTTCAAGCAAAAGTCTGCTTCAAATGATAACAACTGCTTGGGAACACAGGTTGATCTCTTAAAGTCATGGTGACCAGGGTGCAAAGAAGTGGCTTAATTGAATATGATATGTACTGCACAGTATTTTGGAATGATGATTGCCACATTTAAGTGCAGGCTGCTCATTTCTGGAAGGCTCTGGAGTCTAAATTATATATAAATAAAAATATTTTTTGGATAAGCAGCTAAGAAATCAAGGTATTGGTCACTATCTTGGTTCCACTAAGTGGAGTGTTGCTTGCTTGCTTGCTTGCTAAACCAGCTGTGGCACATTGGATTGCCACACAGAACCATGTAATTTCGGACAGCTAAAAGCTTGTGTTACTGGTATTATTATGTTTGGTTATTTCACAGAAATGTCAAAAAAAAGTGCAAAGAACAGACATCAGTTTACACAGGTAAGAGCTATAGCCCTTCTGACAGAAGCAACAGAGGCAAAAGCTTAGTAAAGTTTGAGTTCAAGTCCTGTTAGCATTGTACCAGAGCAAGCTTCGTTTCCTGGCTTAGAGACTTTGCATGTGGATCTGTTTGCAAGCTCAGTCCCCCAGAGAGAGAGGCTGAGCTGTCTTTGTGCTAAATTAAACATTCGTTTTCTCCTTGGGAACTTGATCTTCCATAGGCCAGGCAACAATATCTTTCTGAGAGAGCTTCAGCTAAGCATTTCCCTCAGGAAGATATTGGCTCAGGAGCCCTTTCACCCTTCTTCTTAGCTGCTGTGCGTGTGTACTGCAGGTGTTCTTAAGTGCTGCTGTTAGTCTGTGTAGGGAATTGTTTTGTCTAACTAGTCTAGAAACCCTCAGAGCAAGGACTTGTACTCTAAACCTTGGTATAGGGCTACCTTCTGCTATTTAGCATGTAATAAGTAAAAACGGCCAGGGTGGTGGCCGGAGCATGTATGATTATAATCACACATGAGAACGAGTTTCTGCTAAAAATTCTGCACCTAGGACAATACAAGGGAATGTGTTGCAAACCAGAAGCCATCTCATTTCTAGCCTTCTCGCATCTCCATCCTTCCCATCCCCCTAGAGGACCAGTTCATATTGCTCTAAAAATAGGCCACTATTCTACAATTTACAGAGTTGTGTGAGCCCATAGGGAGAAAGTAGACCAAACTCTCTTCTCATAGATGAAGAAATTAAAGCCCATTAAAACACAAGAACAATAACACACACTCACACCACACAAAAGAACCCAGAAAAGCAAGCAATAGGGTCCAAGCTTTCTCTCTCACATGTATTCTGCATTATACAGGATAGTCATTTTATTAAGGGGTTTTTTAATAAACATATAAAAAGAGGACAGTAAGTACAGATTTGAGCATGTTTGCAAAAATTGCATTGTAGGCGGAACTTATAGCCTGTGGTGACGTTTTTTCTAAATGAGTGTAACAATTCCCCCTGGAATGTAATGCTGATACTCATAAAAAGAGTGGAATCTGTCTCCTTCTTTGAATCTTGCATGACATCATGACTGGCTTTAACCAGGGCTCTGTGACAGAAATGGCATTGTGCTACTTCTAAGAATGGCCTTTATGAAGCTTCTCTTGGAACATGAGTCCCAGACTACCACATGAGGAAGATGGGCTAACCTGCTAGAGACTGAGCATCCCCACCAAGACAGCAAAGTGCTTCTACTTCTGATGGACCACCATTCTCATATGGCTGACCAATCCCCAATCTTCCAACCCAGTTCAGCCACAGGATGGAGTCTAGGTGAAATCAGTAAAAAGTAAATAAAATAAAAAACCATCTGCAACCTACAACATCATGAGAAATGCTGCATCATGTCATTAAGATACTAACCTTGGGGGTGGCATAGAATGCCACAAAGGTTAACTGAAGCAGAGTTGGAAAGACCTAACAGGGACAATGGCTCTAGTTCTTTTTTTGCAGTGTTGCTAGCAGAATGTGGGTAGCATGTTCTGGGGTAACTGTTACTCTCTCAAAAGATTGTAGATAGGTGCTAAGTTAGATAGTACATGGGGGATCCTTAACTGCTGCCTAGCACATGGCAGAGCTTAACAAACATTAACTTCCTTGCTCTTCTCTCTTGTCCCTGCATTTAACTCGATTTCCCTCTTCCTTGGTAACCTCACATTCACTTCCTGTACATCAACAATCTCCTAGACTTTCCCCAGCTCACTGTTTTCCACTGAACAACAATTTATTTTTTCCCTTCTTGGATGATGGCCTGGTGTGCTCATTCCTCCTAACTACCAAATTTCCAGCATTCTTGTTCCGCTCCAGGGAACACATCTGCCTTCAGTAGTACACCCTTAAAATAGAAAAGGGTTAACCTCATAAAGATGTCACTCCTCTTGTACTGTTATGCTGCCCTTGGGAGAGTCAAACATCATAGCAAATATATATGGGCAATGTAATTGCATTCGATCTTCTAGGTCAAAAGACTATGAGGTAGGACAGAGTATAAGGAAGAAATAAGCAGGTTCCATCTTTAAGAGCACTGCTTCTAAATTCCCATTTGTTTTTCTTTAGGGAACTACCCTAAGTGCCCACTTTCTTTTTGTATTACTTCACAGTACATGAACAAGCAAATAAAGAGGGAAGGGTGAAGAGTTTACATTATCACTACCCACTGTGCTAATTAGTGATGCAGTATGAGTCTGGCCTAGGAAGAGGAACAGAGGTCCTGTGGAACCAGCATTGCAACTTAAGCAAGTCCTTTACTTCTTTAGGAATCACTTGCCTTTTATTGTTTTTTTGGAAAAATAACAAGAAGCCCCTGGTGAGTGGCTTGGACAGCCTCTGATGTCATCTTTGTGATGATGCTTAGAATGTTCCCTGATTCTTTGCTTTTGTCTCTCAAGGTTCAATGTCTTCTCCAATGTGACTATTGAGAAAGAATTTTAAAAAGAAAAGGAGAGGTAACAAAAATGGCTATGAACTGCTATTTTAAATAAATAAAAATTCTTTCTGGTGAAAGGGTTTAAAGTAAGCTTGTTCACATGGAACAAGGGGCCAGCCTATCCATGTTAATTGCTTAGTCCCCTTGCAAGAAATAGTGAGAAAATCATTCCACCTCTTACTCTACTTGGGGAGGGGGTGGGGGAATGGATTGGAGTTCCAGTATAGGAAATACTGTTGTAGGGGTTGAGTGTAATTCAATAAATTTACTTTTTAGAGGGAGAACGGATCCTACCCCCAAATCTCTCCATACTTGCATTATTTCTGTATAATATTCCCAAGTGAGCACCACTGTGAAATACTGACATGACACATAAAATATAAAATGAACAGTAAAATATTTCTGGACAGCCTTCCTGCTCAGGAATTGACTAGTGCTCCATTATATACATCAGGCTCCCCATCTGTTTGTCTCTCTCATAAACACATAACAATTGTAAAATGCAGATTGATGAATAGGATTTTCTATGTGTCACCACTTCATTTTTTAAAATATGTTTCCTCTTTAAAGGGGAACTATGAAAGAGAGTCACTGAGAAATTGGCTTGGGGGAGGGGAACTCAATCGACAGCCTTTCCCCTCTTATCACTAAATGCTAAGCAGAGAGCATAATCACCTATTTCCCCAGGGTAGCCCTAAGCCCTTAAAACTCAGCTCTGTTTATGGATTTAATAGAACTGAAAAAAAGAAATACACAGACTCTGTTCTAGCGACTAACAAAGGAAAAAATTTCCAAATAAATATTAAATCAAGAGAATCTCTCAGCCCAAGCCCTCCCTTCATATCACTAGATGCAGTTAGAACATAGCTCTTCAAATTGCATCATTATGACTCTTAGAGTCGTGGGGGTCTTTGGATTATGTCTGAGACTCCAGTCCAGCTGGGTACATATTCCTTAACAAAGCAAGATTTAACTAGCATGAAGCCAAAATAGTCATTTGGTCATGGTTGTCATTTGACTGTGTTTTAAAGGGTAAAAACACTAAAATTCACTGTCTATTAGGTTAGAGACACAGAGATGCTGGCTTTTTTTCCCATTATTTCTAACCACCTTAAAATTTCTTTTGTATAAACTTTCAGGTGAAAACATCATGGTGCTGTTACTCTACAACACTTTTTTTTTTTTTCCTTTTTAAGATAGCAAAGCAAAGAGAGTCAATTTGCCTTTATTTTCCAATAGATTTGTGTTACTTTTGCTTAAAAGTGTATGCTTACTTTCCATCACACACACACACACACACACACACACTTGGCTTACCTGGGCTATTTTACTATATATGGCCACAAGTTGGCTACAAGAATGACTTTCAGAGAAATTAAGAAATAGGTGCTAGGGAAATATCTCATTGGTTAATGGTACTTGCTCCACAAGCCTGGCAACTATAGTTTGGATCACCAGCATCCACTTACAAACTTATGTGTGCTACACACATCTGTATTCAGAGTGAATCTATATCAATGGCAGACATAGTCAGGAGCATCCCAAACTCAGCTAGTCTGGCCTTTCTGATGGCAGAATTTTTGATGCCTCGAAGAGGTAGAAGGAGAGAACCAACACCCTGGGTTTTTCTCTGACTTCCACACATGTGCCATCTATGGTATACAGAGAGATAGAGGGGGTGGAGGGAGAGAGAGAGGTTTTAAAACATTAAGGACTGGAGAGATGGTTTAGCAGTTAAGGCAATTGTCTGTGAATCCTAAGGACCCAGGTTTGATTCCCCAGGACCCATGTAAACTAAATGCACAAGATGACACATGTATCTGGAGTTTCTTTGCAATAGCTCAAGGCCCTGGCATGCCCAATCTATGTATATATCTGCCTCTTCCTTTCTCTTTCTCTCCCTCTAAAAAAAGAAAGAGAGAGAGAAAGGGAAGGAAAAAGGAAGAAAGTATGAAGAATGCATCAAACAGCATTTAAAGAAACTTTCTACAGAAGTGAAGAACAGATCAATTTGCTGAAGCTAAGAGTAAAGAATACTACATTACGATGGTAAAGGTGGAGTTGTCATTTCAATTGAGAGTGGAAACTTTCATATTGGCCTAAGCTTTCACTCACAGGTGTTCTTGAGGGAGTCACTCTGCTTTACTTCTTTATTTACCCATCTTCAACGCAGTTGGAATGAGGTCCCTCATACTCTGCCTGGCTGGACTATTCTTGTCACATGGAATTCAGCTGCAGTATCACCTCCTGGACAGACCTCAGTGGTTGCTCTCATGACAGTATTCCTGCATAATTGATCTCTCCCTCACTCCCTTATCATGTATCTTGTTAACAGAGTTGGATTTTTTCCCTAACTTTTGTCTCCACCTGAATTTATGTTGATTTCTAGTTTCTTTGTATATTTTCTCTACCCCTCTACTACAATGAAGGGCCCATAAAATGGGTACCATGGCAGTTTTGTTCATCACATGAATTCCAAGTCTTTTGCTGGTCCTGGTGCTTTTAAGGTACACAGTAAATATTTGTTGAGTAAATGACCAGGTCAGTGACTTTTAAACTATAGATGTTCCATGTGTCTTTCACAGATGATGTTTGGGGGAGGGAGAGAGAGAAGGGTTTCAAGGTCCCTACTTCCTCTTTAATTATGCATTGACCTTAGGTGTTTATGATTATGTCTGTCTGTCTTTGAGCATTGTCCTACCCATGACTAAAAACAGAGTTCTGGTGAAAAATTTAGAGGATAGAACATGTCTTAAAATTCATCCCAGGTATGAAGATCTGTCTTTCAGGAGAGGAAAATGTTCATGAAGAAAGAGGCAAGTTGCAGATACTGAGTGCCTACTACAGGTTGGGGCCTAGGTGAGGACCTTTGATTACACATCTTGTTTGATGTGAGACAGACAGGAAGTAAACAAGCAGTGGAACAAGATAAACTTAACTAGTGGCTACACAAACTCTTTGTTCCTTACTTAAAGTAGTTGATTGGACATGGCTCTAA
The DNA here is from genome assembly GCF_020740685.1 of Jaculus jaculus. NCBI lineage: Eukaryota > Metazoa > Chordata > Mammalia > Rodentia > Dipodidae > Jaculus > Jaculus jaculus. The sequence continues at coordinate 120,199,124 of NC_059104.1, forward strand.
GTTAAAGAAAGCAAGTCTGACAGGTGGAAATTGGAGGGCCACATGTAAACATCCTCAGAGTTCTGAGAGGCTCCTCTGTCCTGGCTAGCTCTTACCCTTGACACATGTCCACCCAGCAGTCTTCCTGGCCCAGTTTGTGTGCTACTTCAGCCACTCTGAGGGAAATGTTGATCCTAATGTTTTCAGTTAAAAAAAAAAAAAAAAGTGGGAGAGGGTCATGCCAGCATTCTCTGTGCCTTAGAGCTCTGGCCACGGTGATCATTTTGTTAGAAGTCTCTGAGGCCAAGAATTCAAAAGAAAATGCTACAAGTTTACTTCCATGGAGATGATCTTCTCTCCTTAGAACTAAAACCAGTAGGTTTGGGTATAGTTCAATGGTACTGTTTGGCTGGCCTGTGGAAAAAGACAGAGGAAGGGAGGGTGAAGAGAAAAGAGTGAGAAGTGATAAAGGGAGAAGAAGAACAGGGAAGGTAGGTTAGAAGGGAGGAAAGGAAGGAAGGAAGGAGAAATAAAATCAGATAAGATTTGATTTAAAAGACTTGATTGAGAACTCAACATCACGACCAGCAGGAGGTAGAGGCACAGTAGACCATCCCAGTTGGGAAGTATGCATTTGCCATAGTCTTTAGGATGTCCAACATGCACACCATCCATGGAGTCCTCACAGAAACTCTGTGCTGTTAATAAGCTATCAATAGAGCTAATATGGTTTAGAAATGAGAAACGGACATGGTGAAGTTGAGAAATAATATCTTTTTTTTGTTTGCTTGTTTGTTTTTTGGTTTTTTCAAGGTAGGGTCTCACTCTAGCCCAGGCTGACCTGGGATTCACTATGGAGTCTCAGGGTGGCCTCGAACTCACGCGATCCTCCTACCTCTGCCTCCCGAATGCTGGGATTAAGGGCATGCGCCACCACGCCCAGCTAATCTTATTTTTGAATAACAGCTTTGCTGTGCATGAACTGTGTGTATACACATTACTTCCATGTGTGCCCTGTGGTGGTTATATACCCATTTTAGAGACAACTAGGAGAAGCTCAAGCTTGCCTGCACCAGCTCCTTCTGTGAGCATCAATCCACCTGAAGGACTCCTAAACACACCATGGGTAAAGTTGAGTAGTTGCACCCAAATCCCTAGTGAATTTAAAGCTAGATGGGGACTTTGGGTACTTTGAATATCTTGAGCTCCTTGAAACTCACCCACATATAACCTGAAGCAATGACTCTTCTAGAAAGAATGGCAATCATGAATGGAATGAGGATATTGGACTCCCTGGCCACTCCAACTCTAGAATAAAGGATGCTGAAAAGAGGCTCTCGGTATTTCCCTCATATATAAATCATGAATTTTTAAGAAAGTAAAGCAAGATAAGAATACTTTTCAACTTATGAAACCATACACTTACTGCCTATATTCTTTTGTGACTTTAGGGTGTCAACTGACAGTTCTAGAAAAAAAAGTTGCAAGGTCATTATGAAGAGAAACAAAAAAAAAAAAGTGTCGGTGGGGGGGGGGAGAGAGAAACTTGATCTGGAATCAAAGCAGGAGATTTGTCTTGGGAACCAACATCGGTCTCGAATTTTTCTTCTTTGCTTATTTTGGAATTAATCTTAGATAGAACTTCAGTAAGAAACCAATAATCTTTTTGCAGATCCAAGAGAAGAAGATATATATTTTTAAGTTGATGGATGTGTTCTTTTATCAAGGGAAAATGTGGGGGCTCATAATTATGAAGATTTTGCTTGAGGTGAAAATATTCTTTATTTATCTCTCTATTGGCAGGGCCTACAGTAGTGTCAGACATCTAGTATTCAAGCATTCAGCAAATGTTGGGCTATGCTGGCAAGAACCCAAGCATGGATTAAAAAAAAAAAAATTACACCACTTTTTTTTCACTCAGACTAAATGTACTGTACACCAAGTGTGAAACACTGATATTCCATGTATCCTTACATTAGAAAGGGATTTCATTAAGTATTTAATATGCCAGGCACTGTTCTAATTTTTAAAATACTAACTCATTATCATTGTAGTTACTTAGTAAACTTATCCTCATTTGACTCAAAAATAAATTGAGCTGTAAGCTAAGGAAGAGATGCAGTTCACATGGCTAAGGTACAATCAAAACTGAACCAAGAAGGCTAATGTCTCTCACTGGTACTATATACAAGCATAAAGAATCCATCCACCCAGGCATCATCAGATGCCTGCTCACGAGTTTGGAACACAAGGGCATCAAGGTTTATGGAGCCAATGCTGATTGCAACCAACCAGCCATCCTGACTGCACTTGTAACTCAGAATGAATGAATGCCTCAGAGCCACAGATCACTGTCAGACAGTCTCCAGTCTCAGGTGTAGAAAGTGCTGTGAGTGACAAATATGCTTCAGATAACCTTCCAGGACAGATTTTCAGCAGTCTACTAGAGGGCTCTGGGCAGGCTGCTAGAATGATGCCCATCCTCAGTGGGAAAGGGAGCCATGTTGAATCATTATCAATGGAAGTCCTTTGGGGATAAGGAAAGAAAACATGGCTAGACCTAGGGTGGATTCTTTGGGGTTCAGAAATCCAGACCTGGAGTATCTTCAATGTGAACTCCTGATGAAATGTGAATTCCCACAGAAGAATGAGTCTGAAACTGAATGTGCTGTGGGTGGGACTAAAACCCACTTATATAGCCAGCTGCCTAGGTTTAAGTACATGAATTACTTTCACAGTGAGTTCCTTGAAGACATAGCAACCTCTACTTTGCAAAGCATGTTGTGAACACAGCTTCTCTTCCTCCTAGCTTGCAAGTAGATTGCTCTTCCCAAGTCCCTCTTCCATAGACACTGTGAAAATGCATCACCCGTGGAATATTTTCACACGCAGTCCTCTTTGGATAGAAGCAGCTTCAGAAACAGCATGGGGATGGTGAATGTAGTGTCCTAACCTGACATGTCATCCCTGGTACTTTCTCTTGGGAGTCAAATCTTGCTGGATACTGCCAATAGCCCTTTTAGCAAATATGTGTTGACATATTATGTCTAAGGCCCACCCTAGGCCCCAGGAGTAGAGAAGGAAGATGGAAATCTCTATGGTCTCTTGGGTAGTGCTTTCTTATCCATTAGCTCTTTTTATGCTAATATGCAAGTTACTTAGCATCCTGAGCTTGTAAGTTTCTGGGCATACAGTTTTACACAGTGGCATGTGTGAGCAGTTCTCTGGTTTTGTCAGATTCTTAAAACAAACAAACAAACAACAAAAAAAAAAACCATAAAACTGGAAGCCCTGGCTTGGGGTGAGAGAAGGAATAGCCCACCATACCAATCCAGAGTAGTGTGACTCAAGAGCTACTCCCTTCTTTCTATGTGTTTGTTCCTTATTCTAGGAATCTGAGCAGAAAGTAAAGAGAGCTTGCTTTACACCTAACATGCTTCCTTCACCTTGGACCTTGACTATTTTGCTACTCAACAAAGCTTTATCCTTTTGTCTAGAAGGCCTTTAGAATTTGCTTTTGAAGTGACCCTTCACAGTTTTAAGGCTTCTTACTCTTTCAGCTTGACCTGCCGTCTGCAGTGGAGGCTCCAAGTCACGCTCAGTGGAAATGAGAAAGCTGGTGTGCAGCCCTGCCACCCTGATGCTGTATACCAGCCATGCACTCCAGGCTACTGGAGTTCCTGTTTTGGCAATGGACCATCACAAACCCTATTTCTAAGAGCCTTTAACTTAGTTGTAAACATGTTCTATGACTGGGAGTTCACTTTCTTTACTCACATTTACCAGAGAGGCTTAGCTGTTGAAAAGTTGTTATGATGAAAACTAAAAAATAAAAGCTCAGCCTCCAGGATTTTTTTCCCACTCAAGTTAAAACTGCATGATCTTATGAAAAAAAAAAAAAAAAAAAAAAAGCTTGGCATTTAGTGTTTACTTGCTTCATTTGATGGTCCAGTCATATTGCTAATTTGAGAAGAGGAAGAAATGGAACCTCTTGGTCATTTTACGATGACAAATGCCAATCAAATATGCAATAGAAAGGGGAATAGTGTTTCACATGTTTATATGATTGCCTGGAATTGCTCAAAGAAGTCAGTCCAATTTATAGTGTAAATCATTTCTTCTCTAAAAATCATCTATATTTAGAATAAAAACATTCTACAGGTATATTTCCTTGACATTCTAAGTTCTGAAGACTTGACTAGTTCCATTAAGAGAACATAATTAATTGTTATTCCAAACTCTCAGCACTGGCTAATCTATACACACATATATGCGTGGACTGATGATATCTGGAGACTTCACACAAAAATAGACAGGAATTCAGTATCACACATGTATCTATATCTTTGATCACTGTTGAAAATTCAGTGTAGCAAAACACATCTTAATCATTTAAGAGGGTTGTGACTTATGACTCTAAAGCGGGAACTTGAGAAATTTAAATGTTAAAGAGGAAAGATCAAAATTGGCATTTTCCTCTTGTGATTTAAAATTACTTAAAGAAGATTATGACACTGACTTCTACAATTTGGCCAATCCTTCATTATATAAATATTTATTGAATATCATCATGATAACAAGCACTTTTCTAAATGTTTAGGATAAATCAGAGAATACATGAAGATTCTTACCCTCACAAGTCTTACATTCTGTTTTATATAAGTCTTTTCATATAAGTCTCATGGCTGGGTGGTCCTATGCAATTAGAGTAAGTACATGAACTTCAAGCCATTGTTTTAAAAAAAAAAGTCACAATGGGCTGGGGAGATTGCTCAGTGGTTAACGGTGCTTGCTTGAAAAGTCTGACAGCCATGGTTCAATTCCCCAGTACTCACACAAAGCCAGATGAGCAAGTTGTTAGATGCATCTGGAGTTCATTTGCAGTGGCAGGAGGCCATGGAACACCCATACTCACTGTCTGTCTGTCTCTCTCTCTCTCTGTATCTTTCAAATAAATTAAAATATTTCTTTTAAAAATCATAACAATATAATTTAGTGATTGCATTTTTCTTTTAGTTAACTCTCAGATGATTGCTTCTCTGCTTTGGTGGCCAAAGTGAGGAAGTAAGATAAAGAACTAAGAGAAATACATAAATCCCATTACTTAAGAATTACAGTTTGTGAGTCAGATTATAGTATATTTGGCTCATAACTGTCTTATTCTGTCACCTTGAGCATATTATTTACTCCTCTGAGCCCCAGTATTGCCATCTCCAAAGTGGTGATAACACCAGCATCTTCCCTGGATGTCTAACAACCAGTAACCTAAAGTGCTCGTTACAGGATCTGGTATGCAGACACCATTCCATTTTATCTACTTTTCTTTGCTCTGACCATATTTGTTGAAGACTTATTACCAAGTCTTATTACTACAGTTGCTAGCAGAACAGACTCCTAGAGCAAAAGGGCTCAGCAAAATAAGAGGCAAAACTGCACTTCTAAAGTGACCTTCTTTATTGTCTCACTTTCCAGAGCTATGACTGTTCTTCGTGTTTGTGGGAAGTGGAAAAACTCCATCTAGAGTTCACAGACTGTGTCTTTTAACTTAGCACCACAAGCTTACCATTGAATATATAAAACTGCTTCAAACTCCACCTGCTGGTTTCCTACTTATGTGGTTTGTGTTGCATATATTGTATTAATAAGTCTGTGGCTTTAAGAATCTGAATAAAAATGACATACATGCTGATGGTTGTCTTTCTGCTATGGATCTAACATACCTGAGTTCTAAAGGCCCAGATTTTCCTCAGGGCAGCATGGATCAGCAGCTGCTTCTGCCTGTAGAGATACCAGACTTCCCTGAGCTGGGAAGACTGCAGACCAATCCTCAGTTCTCTGTCATTTTATTTCCTGGAGTGATATCATAAGAGAGAGTAGCAATGAAAGGGAAGGGACTCTAGTAACTCCTGGCTCAGAAAGAATATTAAATTCCACCAGGCTCGTATGTTTTGGCCAAGAGGGTACAGTATAATTTTTGAAGACCCCTGGTAAATAGTTTGAAGCTCTGTATACCTCACATATTCCCTAACTTCCCCAATCTATATTGGGCAGGAAATGTATGCATGTTAAATAGTTCTTTGAGCCACTTGGAAACATAAACAAGTGTAAGCAAATTCTAAGCAGCTGCTGAACTCTGGATTAGTTTAAAATGATGAACTTTCTAAAGATTCAAGAAAGGAAGAGAGGGCCATATGATTTAGAGTCTGACTAAACTGATTTTGACACTAGTGTTGGCTATGGAACCTGGAGGAATGGTTATTTCTTGACTTATTCAAGTCTGTGCATGTACAAAATGGGAGCAATGCCTACCTGTAAGATTGATTATTTAAAATATGTAACAACACATTTTAAAACAACATCACAGGAAACATTACCTTTTCATGCTATCCTCTACCAATTTTCTCAATCATGTTAGAAAATCCTACTTGTTATTAGGGAAAGATATTTGCAGTTTTAGGGCTCTGATGGATCAAACAACAGGAAAGATGTACTAAGCCACTGGGCTCCAACTGGAGAAATTCAAGGTCAGGTGATCTGGAGCAGAACCCTTCTAGCAGACTTGTGGTCCACATTTGTGACAGAGGCTGTGGGGAAACTCTCAGACTTGGAAGTCTGGAAGTTTTGTTGCCTTAAGCATTTTAGGCATTTGTAGAGTCCAAAGATGACACTTATTCTTTTAGCCTTGGGGGCACTGCAACAGAGATGTGTTGTATTGTTTCTGCAAGATGGCTTCTGTACTTTGGAAATCACTAAGATAGAGCTTTGCCAAGGTGCAGCTCCAATTCTGTGGAAATCCTGTCGACTTTGAGCTTGAACTGAATGGAACAATTTACTCCATTCCCAGGCACCATTTCAGGATGCATGCAAGAACAGAGCACCCAGGAGTATCTGTGGAATGCAGGCCTGAAGCTGAAGGACTAGAAAAACCAGAGGCTTGGACAGATAATGAAAACAAAGGCACTCAGTGTTTAACTCTTAAATGATAGCAACTGTTGTACAGGTGAGAAGATCAGAGCTCCCAATAGCAGGGGAGAAGTCTAACGGACCTCCTGTAGGCTCCTGGATTGTTTTCTCAATTCTAGATTTTAGACAACTTGAATGCTTTATGTGGTTATCATTGTGGCTTGTTGAGAAAACCATCCCCACTCTAGCAGCAATGTCCATCTAGTCTATATCTCTTCTAACACCTTCTGAGAACACCAGCACCAGTTTTCCTTCTATAATACAAAATTATTCTTGTCATAACTCTTCTGGGAACTCTTATGTGGCCTCATGTTTTACTTAGATCATGCTCAACACCTTCCCAAGACTGTGAGACCTGTGCATGCTGACCCCTGACTGCTTTTCACTGGAGTTGGAACCTAGGACTTCACATACATTAGACAAACACTCTACCACTGAGATGGTGAATATACCCACCATCTCTTTTGATATATGTTTTATTTTGTGTGTCTTGCTGTTTCCAAGGTTGGACTGTAATTCACTTGGGCTACAGGCTGGTTTAAAATTCACTCGGTAGCCCAAGCAAGCCTTGAATGTGTGATTCTGCTAACTCTTTAATAGCTAAGATTACAGGTTTGTACCACTGGGTCCAGCTCTTCCTCCATTTTCACACTCACTTGCAAAACATGTTCTCTCATATATGCATAGGCACACACATACGTGTTTGCACACATGGATCAAGTAACTCTCCTAATGAGTGCTTTCTTTCCATAAATCCCTATATCATGTCACTTCTCTCACTCAACATGTATCTGGCTACCACTTAACTTTTAGAATTAGTTTAAATGACCACCTATTAAATATTCCCTCTCTGAAAGTTTCCTTCTTGTTATTCTGTCTCTTAGCTCTTTTTTGTTCTCTTTGCAACATTTATTACAGTGTGCATTGTCTTTGTTTATTTACTTAGTCTTTTTTTTTTCTTCTGTTTTGGTGTCATACTCTTTAGCATTTAAACTCCACCTTATTTCTTCCCCATGTCTATGTCTGTAGTATCTGCAGAGTATTTGAGGCTATTGGTCTCTTATAAATGTGTGCAGAAAGCACCCTCACTTCCTGTATTCCAGAAGATTGCATATGAAGGATTAATGGGAACCTATGCTGCAGTTTTCTCAAATAATTTCATCCTTATAGAATATCCAGTGGAAGATACATTGACTCAATTGCTCAGACTAAAATTCAAGGAGCAAAAGATCCCTTCATTTTGGAGGATGACATGTTACTCAAGTGGCCACAAGGTTGTATTTGCATGATAGAAACTTACTTGTCTCAGTATACTGCCACATTTGGCTGCCATCATGTGTGGAACTTACCTGCTGATGCAACAGACCATGGGGAAGCAATGAAATGTGAAGTTGTGTTATACAGAACTGAAGCTTACATAGACATTGTCTGGGTACAGAGTTCCTCACAGTCAGTCCCGCACAAGTTGACATTTAGGGATAATTACACCGCTCATCTTGGACAGCCCTCTGAGCAAGATGTCCAGAGGGACAGGCCTATATTTTCTGATTAGCCCTCTGGGAGGAGGATACTGCATCATGATGACCTGTGCAAGTGGAAAATTTACTGCCACAGGAAGATAAACCAAGTGCATTAGAATCTCTGAGTCCAAGGTGATCAAAACTTAAAAGGGTGTATGGAAGGGTATGTGATCTTAGTTGAAGCAAAGATTCAAAGACACAAGGACTAACAAAACTTAAAGTTTGAAAGAACATGAGTATGAATGTAGTTCTTATCTCTGCAACAAGCATATGGGATATCTAACCCCAAGGGATAGTAGGAAGAATGAAAATATCAGTGTTAAAATAAATTAGGTAAAGTACAAATGTACTTTACAGGCTACCATACTGGGTTAGTTACAGAATATTCAGAGGCATCATTTCCAACCTTTGATGTTAACAGGGACAGCCATGTCCTCCCATACATCATTCCTTGATACCTTTTGGTCCCTTGTCTTTTGAACAAGCAACTCATTACCTTCTACCTGCATGACACTATGGCAGAGTCAAACACTGCCACTTATCCTCTGACAAAACGTTAAACCTGTCTGGTTGAGAAACCTCTTCATTAGCACACTCACCAAAATTGAAGAAAGAAGCCCAGGTGGATGAGATTAGATTACTGACCTCATGCCATGGCTCTCAGAGGTTTCCATAGTTCCTACTGTACCTTACAAGTGGCACTCCATTACTTTGAGTAAAATTGATTGATGCTTTTCTTTTAATTGTCAAACTAGGATGCAGCTCCTCCCTGGCAGCTGTGACACCAGCTTCCAGGTCATATCTCCGATTTTATTAGTCCTCTAACCTGGAATCAGGCCAGCAGCAGACCTGGATGGAAATGACTGCCTCTGCCACTGCCATAACACAGACTGTTATGGACCTCTGGAGACAGGATTGTTCCTATGCCAAATATTTGTTGTAGGTATGGAATGAGTCCATGTTATCTTCTAGGCGGAATAATGGAATAGTGATTGACTCAGGGCAAGAATCTGGGAGTAATCCTGGAAAGAGGAGAAAAGTTGAAATGCTCTGCCCATTGCCCTGTTTCCATGTATTTTAGGTTATCTTAGCAGGAGTTGAAACAAAGAAAAGGAGGTGGTGATGCTACTGCATAAAATGTCTATTGTACAGCTTAGATATGTTTCTGGTCACCAACCCACAGGAAGGATGTTGTTATTGTCTGGGAGTGGGTGAGGCCTCATGAAAAAAATCTGTGGTATGAGGAAATGTTAAACATGCTGGTCTTGTTCTTATTAGGCGAGATGAAATATTGAGATGTCTTAAAATATTTCAAAACTACCACTCCAGAGCTAAAGGTATTGTCTTTTGAAATGTTCCAGCAAGGTCCTCGGTGGCACAAACTAGCAGACCACAGGTTTATAAACAGCAGTTATAGAGTCCAACTGATGGGGCACAAGCTAAGAGGCTACCTTTAACTCCTGCCTCTTTTTCATATTCATTTTCTATCTTTAAATCTCATCAGCTGAGATCCAGGTTTTAAAAAGTTCTGCTTCAGCATTCCTATTTCCCTTTTTGTTTTATTTATTTATTTATTCATCTCTTTAGCAGCACTGGGGATTGAACTCAGGGCTTCACACACATTAGGCAAGCACTCTCACTGAGTTATGTCCTAAACCCTTCCTTATGTCCTAAACCCTTCCTTTTCTTTTCTTTTCTTTCCTCCCCCCACCCTTCCCCCCCCCCCCCGAGGTAGGGTCTCACTCTAGCTCAGGTTGACCTGGAATTCACTATGTAGTCTCAGGGTGGCCTCGAGCTCACGGCAATCCTCCGATCTCTGCCTCCCGAGTGCTAGGATTAAAGGCGTGCGCCACCACACCTGGCTTCCTTTCCTTTTTTATAACCCTGCCCCTTTCCAGCCTTCCCACAAACAACTTTAAAATAAAAATATCAGTTGCTGCCAGGCGTGGTGGCACACCCCTTTAATCCCAGCAGTCAGGAGGCAGAGGTCGGAGGATTGCCATGAGCTCGAGGCCACCCTGAGACTACATAGTGAATTCCAGGTCAAACTGAGCTAGAGTGAGACCCTACCTTGAAAAACAAAACAAAAAATCAGGTAAATGATAAATAAACCCAATCTACCATGTTCTGCTCAGCTGACATCAGATCTACCTAGAATGCTTCATAAAAGGCAGAGTATTCAGTTTTACCTCAAACTTGAAAGTTTCAAATGGCAGGCCCCAATATCTACATGCTTAAGGATTAGAACTTTGCAAAGCCAAGTATCCTTGTCTTTTTGTTCATGAATCAAATGAATTAGTCACTTCCAAAAATAGCTTTAAAGGATGGAACTCTAAGCCACGTGTGGTGGCACATGCCTTTAATCCCAGCACTCAGGAGGCAGAAGTAGGAAGATTTCTGTGAGTTTGAGGCTACCCAGAGACTAAATAGTGAATTCCAGGTAAGCCTGGACTAGAACAAGACCCTACTTGAAAAACCAAAATAAATAAATAAGTAAGGGATGGAGAGATGGCGTAGCAGTTAAGTGCTTGCCTGTGAAGTCTAAGGATCCCAGTTCAAGGCTTGATTCCCCAGGACCCATGTTAGCCAGATGCACAAGGGGGAGCACGCGTCTGGAGTTCATTTGCAGTGGCTGGAAGCCCTGGCGCTCCCATTCTCTCTCTGTCTCTTTCTCTCCCTCTCTCTCTGTCACTCTCAAATAAATAAATAAAAATGAACAAAAAATTTAAAAATAAATAAATAAATAAAGGCATTGAAAATGCATTAGATGAATGAACAAACCAAACTCCAGCAGGAGCTATTTGGTAGGATTGAATATTCATTTTGTAATAATGGAAATAAGTGGCAGAAGAGAGGAGCCTTCAATGGGATGAAAAAAGAGTAGAAAAGGGGAAGGAGGGAGCAAGTTTGGAGGATGTGTCTATTTCTGTGATTGAGGCTGGCTAAGCCACTGAAATGAGAGGTTTTTTTTTTGTGGCTAGAACATATAGTGGGGTCTAAATGAGCAAAAAAGGACAAGGAAGGAATGTAAATAAGGCCATGGTGGCTGAACCAACGTTCTTGCCATCAAGAAGGCCTCAGAACCACATTGGAGAGTTTGCCAGAACCCTGACTGCTGCCTCTCTTCCATGCTAGACCCAGGACAGAGAGCTGGAATTTACATTTTTAACAGCTTCTCAGGTATGTGATGTTGCTGGGGCTTTATGAACTTCTACAGTGAGACTATTCATCTCAGGAGGCAGATAGGCAGGGTTATGAACCCCAGCTCTGTAACTTGCTAGTCTGGGATCTCTGCATATGTAGGAACTCTGTACACCAGTCTCATTTATAGATTAAAATGAGACGATAGTGATTAGATGGCTGTAAGGTTGATTGATGCATGCAAAATAACTAGTAAAATCCCAGCTCATCCAAGCACTCACTGTCTTTTGTACATATGTTTGCATGTGTGTTCATATGTGTGCGCATGTTCGTGAAGGTTCACATATGTGTACATACAGAATCCAGAAATAAACTGGGGATCAGCCTCAAGAATGACATCCATGTCCTTTGAAACAAGGTCTCTTGTTGGCCTATAACTCACAAAATAGGCTAGATTTGACTTGTTACTGGCAATTCCCAGGGATGCTCCTGGCTCCCCCTCCCCAACATTGGGATTTCAAGCATGTGCCACCATGCTTGATGTTTAAATGGGTGTTACAGAGTCAATCACATCCCCATCCTCATCCTGCAAGACACTCTCTCCTCAAGTCAGTGCTCACTGTCTTAATTAAACATTATCCTTTTCCCTAGTGGTTTCTAGCACCTATATGAGAAAGTAGAAATATGGGAATTTTCCTGATGAAAAAGGAGATATAAACACATATAACAAGAATACCATTTAATAAGAGCATGAACTAGTTTGTATTACAGTATAATTGGTGTATTTATATCTAAGTCACAGAACATGACTAGCAGGAATTTATTTGTGATAGGAAAACTCTCTAGGGTTAATTTTTATAGCACATAAAAATAGACAACCTGATGAGAGATCATTGGGCATAACATTTGTATGTTCCTGTACTTGATAATACAGAGTTGTACATAATTAACATGGTAAATTTTATATTGTATCTATTCTACCCCAATAAAGAACATAGCACATAGTCTGAGGATTCCTTACATTGTGTACCCTACCTCATGGTATAGTATAGTGGCATTCATTTTAGCATGTACCTTTATAGCTATTGTTCTAATTAGACTACTTATTTAAAAGAGGGCCTTCATATTGAAACATACCTTGTCTACCTTCTGGTCTGTGCTCTGTGGGATTTATGGTATGAGTTTATTATAACAATGAATTCATTGATGTTTTCAGTTCCTTAATGCTAAAGCTGAACCAGTTCTCCTATACAAAAGCCCCTCCTTTTGGTTTCTCATTGGATGATTGAAAAAGAAAATGCCTGGGACAATCTACCTTTTTCTTTGAACTTTCCTTTGTGAGATTATGAACTTGGAGACATATGGGGCTTTCACTCATTCTAGCTGCATGGACCTTTATGTGCTATCTGAAATATTTTATGATGGTTACATGCTACTCTGGTAAGGAAGGATCTCTTTGTTGTTAACATTTAAATAGCACACTAGTGGGGAAAAAAGACCACTTAATCAAAAGCATGAAAAGAATCTGAAGAAAATGATTTGAAAAGCAAATGAGGGCAACTTTTTCTATTGCTCAACTCAGGGTGAACCCCAGCCACATTGGTGCGAAAGCTTGTAAGAAAGCCCTGTATAAATTGAGTTGGCTCCCCCTTAGCACCATTTCTACATGTAACATTATCATTTAAGCTTCTGCATGAACTCTGAAAAATCAGCAAAGATCTTTTCTGTGCTCTGCTATGAGAATCTGATCTAGGTACTGAAATGTCCAGCCATGTTCTATCTCTGCTACCTTCCGCATCATAGAGATGTTGCAAGTTATACCTTGAGAATTCAGAGATGATTAACACTCAAGTTAATAATCTTTAAATCACACTTTGATTTCATAAGATACTTCATGCTAATATTCTAATTTGTAAGGGTACCTAATGTTCAGACAAAGGAATTCAAGTGAGTTCTGACCATGTAGCTTCTGTTTGTATCTATCCATCAATTTTATCTTTTATTCACTTCATACTTTGGGGGCATGCCAACCATAGACTTGTATAATTTGTCATTCTACTACAGTGTAATCATAGTAAAACACAGAGTATTGAAAATTTGATGAGGATTTGAATATGAACCTTGTTTAACTGTAAACTCTTGAACAAAATTACCTAGCCACTTCAGGCTACAGTGTCTATGCAATTCCTTCAGTGTTTAACTTGGTATCTGGGGAGAGTTGAGTTCTTTAAGTGTTAGCCGTTGGTGTTTCTTTGGCTGTTTATTGCTATTTTTCTGGACATGCATTACATTTACATAAATGAATTGTAAGCTATATAAATGTTTTAACTCCTGTGCATTTGCATAGCATCTCATTTGGTCCTCATAATGATTGTGTGGCTTTAGATGAGCTAAAGATATTTTCCTTTCTTGCACAAGAGGAGACTGAGGCCCAGAGAAGTGAAGGGTTTCGTTTAGACAGACGTGGACAAAGCAGAGTCAACTCAGTGGATCCTCCCGCATAGCGCTTTTATTCTGTTTTCTTTTTTAAATTATTTATTTATTAGAGAGAGAGAGGGAGGATGGGAGTGCCAGGATTTCTAGCCACTGCAAACGAACCCCAGACACATGTGTCATCTTGTGCATCTGCCCTTTGTGGGTACTAGAAGATCAAACCTGGGTCCTTTGGCTTTGCTGTCAAGTGCCTTAACCACTGTCATCTCTCATAGCTCTTTTTTTCTTTACTGAGACAAAACTGTGTTAACCAGATTGTCTTTGAACTCATGATCTTCTTGTCTCAACCTCTCGAAGTGAAATTACTAGTTTGAACCAACACACCTAACCCCAGACCAGTGATGTCCATTAAATATGAGAAAGTGTGTTATTGATAGCAGTAGCAATAGCATTGCCACCCTAAAGACTAGGGAGAAAAGGCACATTTCTTTCTCTAATAATTTATAAGGAAAGTTATCTAGGAATATGTAATTTATGAATAAGTTTAGAATGCTTATTTTTCTTCAATATGCTAGAAGTTTTCAACTCATACACAATAATGTGGCCACTCTAATGATGACTTCAGGGATGTCATGCATTCTGGCAGTTTCAGGTCACGTTGGGGTGGGTGAGATTTGACATGCCGTAATCATGCCCAAGGTAATAATGAAATGGGAGGAGTTATGATGCTTTCTTCAGCAAAATAAATATAAACAACTTATTCAATATTTTTATCCCTTCTAATGACTCTTACTTTTAAATGTTGAGTTTTAGATTACTTGGTGGGACAAAAGAAAAACTTTAACTTCTGACATAATACAACAATAGTTTGGGCTATTTTCTTAGAGTAGCCTCCCTTGCATATTAGTTCTGAATTTATCTACTGTAGTCTTTCCTTCTGGACACATTCACAGCATAAAGTAAACCATTGTTATGACCTCTTGGTTCTGAATATTACTTTGGGTTTTAAAAATGATGCTTAAGTAGCAAGTGTTCTCCTTATCTGTCACCGTATACATTTTTGAAACCTACAGAGTTATACATTATCCATTTGGAAGATAAGCTATCATAAGAGTTGAGAGCTTGAGCATTAGAATCTCTACTCTGCTATTAACTGAGCAAGCCAAAGGGGGCTACTCCATCCTAAGGCGTTCATTCCCCTCTATTCAGTTGTGATGTACTAGGAGGATTCTTCTAACAGCAGCTTCAGTGAGGTACAGTGACAGTGAGCAATAATGTCAGACACCATCGTCATTAGGCTTGTCATCTTTGTCATCTTCTTCTTCTGTCATGACCTCTGTGGTCTTAATGCAGTATTCAATATAGCTGTTCCCTCACATGCTATGCTTGTAGGTGAGAATGAAACAATAGTAACTGTGAGCCAAATAATGTATGGTAAACTAAATGAGTCTTTCTCTTGAATTACATCTACAAAGTTAAGTTGGAGGGAAACCTTGAAGCATTGACCTCTGAGAAGAAATGCACTGTCAAGTACTAAAATACATTGGCATCCCAGATCTCAGTACAGTGTCAGCCAAAATAGATTATTTATTTCCATGGGAGTTCATTTTCTCAAAATTCCCTTCCTAACATTCATCCTGAACCTTAAAGATATTGATGAAGACATTGCCAGCTAACACTAGCAAGGACACTTGGTCCTCTTTCTTTTTAAACTCTGTATTACACTGAACTTAACCAGTGAAGCATTTTTCTTTCACTTTATTCAGTGGATGATTTCTCTCATTATGATGGAGCACTTTTACATTTGGACAGAAAGGTATAGAAAGTGCATAGCACCCCATACATCATGTACATATATGAGAGATTCATTCATTCAAAAAATATTTACTCAATGTCCATTATGTGTTAGATACAATATTATTTGCATGGTCTCTGACTTGGAGGATTTTATTACTCTAATAAGAGCAATAAAACAAAGCAAACATACTTAAAGAAACACCATTCCAGCAAGTCCCACTTCCCCCCACCCCACCACACCACCTCGGAGACAACTTTATTTAAACTTGAGCTGAACCACAGAGTAGGAATTACTCATGAAAGCAATTCTAGGAAGTGCATTTTGAGATGAGTCAGCAACTCTAACCCAAACCTCTATGCATTTTCAAGCTTAATATTTTATGGTCAAAACATGTTTCTTACTTATAAAAGTATAACATAATTATACTGTTTGGGGGGTGATTAAATAATAGAAAATAAAGCATAATCAGGCATGAAGTAACTGAAAAGTTGAAGCCATACCTACAGTAATACTACAGTAATACCACTATAAGCATCACTTGAATGGATCTAGAAGGGTAGCATTTAACTTACAGAGTCTTACCTGACATAGCAGTCACCCATCTGTATGTTAAAAAAAGATGTCAGTTACATTTCAGAATTCTGTTGTTGTTCAGCAAGCCACTAACTTTTTTTTCTTCTTCCTGGTTTAGGATATCATTGAAATATCTCAGTATAATTACTTCCATACTTTATCATTAGTATTTTATATTCTTTATTAATGCAGTAACTCCACAGAGTTTAGCTATGCTGAAATAAAATTTTTTCTGAAATTATGATTCCAATTCTGAGGTTGAGGTCTCTCAGATGTAGCACTGCATGAATTCTGAATCTAGAATTGCAAAGAAGCCTAAATGTTTCATGACGATATGTAGAGTTTTATCATTTTCTAGAGTATAACAATCAACCCTGAAAAATCACCAGAAGCTAGGAAAAACCCTCCCCATCGAACGTTATCTGCCTGTGAGTCACGGGCTTTTCATTCCCTTGGGCTTGTGTTAGCTGCATTCCTGAATCCTCACGAGCCATGAGGGAACAGAAAATCAAGTTAATGCATGAGGATCAGTTATCATGGCAGGAGACTTGGAGAGTCCAGACATTTTTTATGACAAGAAACTGTCACCCCAAGGATACTGTTTGAATGAGAAGAAGGAGGGTGTCTTAAAGGAAAGAGCCCTGCTAAAGGAAGCTGTCTTCCAGCTTTCTGCTAAATTTCTGCTAAAATACCCTTTCCCAGAGGGCAGAATGACCACTGGACTGTAGAAAGCAGCTGAGTTTAAAAGCAGTTTCAACTTTGCAGTTTGAGGAATGTGTGGAAGCTATAGCTTTAAGATGGCATTTTCCCCCTTGTGGCTTTGCTGAGCCCCTGGGCTGGATGTGAATGAAAGTTTTGTATGAAGATTGTGGTTGAGCCAGGACCACTTGGTAATCAGGCCAGCAAGACCCATTAATCCTTAAGGAATATACTTTACATACAACCTCTCTCTCTTCCTTTAAAGTGAAAGTCTAAAGAAAACTGCCCTGTGTTGCTGTGTTTTCTCGCCTTTGATCTCACTTAAATTCAGTACTGAGAGCAACTTGATCTCCCAAGCTATCTCCTTTCATAGATGATCATTAGCACCATCCCAGGGTGGCTGCAGTGATATCCTTTGCTGCTAGGAAAAGGGAGAGGGAGTGGGGATCTAGCAATTGTTTGCTGTGGTGGTGACTGTGATGTTGCCATGGGAAAGCTCAGGACTTCAGGAGAGTTTGTGTTTTGTTGGGCCAGATGCCAAGCTGTTGTGACTTATTACAGCCCCGAGAGTGAGCGTGAGCCTACAGAACAGTATCCGACACAGCCACTCAAAAGGCAGTTTCTCTTTAATCACAGAAAGACAGAGCACTGGGGTATTCACACTGTGCTTCATTTCAACTTGGAAATGATAAACAAACCCAGCATTTTGGTAGTCTTCAGAGTTTGGTCTTTTAACTTTGGAGGAAAACCAAGTCAATTCCTCAAGCTCACACCCGCTAAGAAGCAAAACAAAAATGTGTCTGCTTTACATATAAAGATCCCTTGTAAAGAATGGCTATCAAAGAACCACTCTACCCACAAATGCTACTTCATTTCCATAAAACTTCAGGGAAAGTACAAATTCACAGGCCAAGTTGTTTAGGTGTGAAAAAGAAAGAACAACAACAACAAAAAAGCTTGGTAGAAGTTTTCATTCCTTGGCCTTATCTTGGAGGCTCAGCCATTTGAACCCCAGTAGTATGGCCTGCATGATGTTCAGTCATTGCCCAATCATGCTGAAGGTGAGGAGGAGTTCGCGTAGAGGTTTTATGTGAATTTAATATCTAGCTTTGCATAAAAATGCTGGAGCTTTGTGAACTAGTTTGCCATTTCAGATCATACATAGAACTATCTTGCTCTCCCTCCCTCCCTCCCCTATACATACACACATTTAGCTAGCAGGAGTCTCTTCAAGTCTATGCCAACACTCCAGTTCGTTTTGTTCTTTCTAGAGTTTGCCTAGAAGCTTTTTGATCCATTCTTGGAAGAGGAGAGAAGAACTTCACAATTTCCATTTTTAGCCTAAAGCAGATGTCAACATGTTAACTGTGCACCCTTCATTACTGTGGGCAGTTATCACAAAGTCTCAACTAATGTGCTCCATTTTTGTTGAGGATGTATTTTCATTGACAAAGTTGTAGGAAATGTACATTGCAGATAGCTTGCACCTATATAGTCCAATGTAGAACATGGGTATGTTTAATATTCTGAAATATTAATATTAAAGTTTTATGTGATATTTTCAACATTCATTTTGTAAGAACATTTCACTTTATCTTTGGAAATAATTTCTCAGTATTTATACTTGTGCTTGTTGCTTTGTAGTTTTATTTGGTTGCCAGGTTAACTATTCATTTTTACCCAAATTGACTTATGAGAGGCATATTTTGCATAAAGTCAGATGTTTTCATCAGCCTTTTCAGTCACTGTATTTCCAAGTTCTGGTAACATTCAGGACAGCTAATCATGCAAATTGTGGAAACTTTTTTGTTTTGTTTTGTTTTGTTTTTCAAGGTAGGGTCTCATTCTAGCTCTGGCAGACCTGGAATTAATTCTGAATTCTTTGGGTGGCCTCAAACTCATGGCAATCTTCCTACCTCTGCCTCCCGAGTGCTGGGATTAAAGGCATGCACCACCACACCCGGCTTGAAACATTTTTTTAACATAGGAAAAAAAAAATCTCCTTTGTGATGAAATTGAATAACAATTTAGAGATTAGGGCATTGGGAAGTAACAACTGGTGAGAATTTCACATATAATTTAACTATAGGATTGGTATTGTTAACAGTTAAACAGAGTGTTTTGAATGGTTGGCAGTTTAGGTTCACAGTATAATAAAGTGGAAAGTACAGAGAATTCCTATTTATCCACTGTGCCCATATGTACTCAGAATCCCTCATTATCAACCTCTTCCACCACAGTAGACCATGTGTATGATTGAGACATCATTTTCATTCAGTGTCTGTGGTTTACTTCAGTTCAGGTCTTGCTCTGGGCTTTATACATTCTATGGTGTGTGTGTGTGTGTGTGTGTGTGCGTGCGTGCGTGTAGGCCATGGGACAGTCTTTCATTTTGTTCCCGAGGAATGCTATCCATTCTTTTGAAGACAAGGTATATCGCTGGCCTGATGCTCACCATATGGGGTATACTAATTGATCAGTGAGCCACTTGGGTTACAGGCATGTACTACCATGTCCAGTACTTTTTCTTGAATACAGAGTATTGAATTTAGGTCTCCTGCCTATACAATAAGCATTTCCCCACTGAGCTATCTTCCTAGCCTCTTCTGTGGATTTTGATAAGCATATAACAACATTAATCCACTATTATGGTATCTCAGTCTTTTTACTACTCTTAAAATCCTCTATTCTCTGCTGATTTATTCTTCATTTCTCTGTAGTTTTTGGCCACCACTGATGTTTTTATTGTTTTTGTGTTATTTAAAAACACATTACCTTTAAGAATATTACACTAAAATTTTGAAATTGATTCAAAATGAATTAATGTGGTTTCTTTTGGTCTCAGAATCCTGTTTTTATACTAAAAGGTTATTAGAAATGTTGAAGCTCCAGTTTCTTCTCTGTAAGTGAGAATTTTTTTTGAGCTAATAATATTTCAGGATGTTATTCTCAGTACAGGAGATTGTAGTTTTCAAGATTTTGGAATTTTCAAAAAGTGATTGAGTCAGTAGCTTCTTGAATAGAAGCATAAACACTCTAACACATAATAGCACAGCACAGCATAAACCGGTTCAGCTGCTTCATTTTTCTTTAATGATCCTTCATCCTGAGTAAAGCCATCTCTCTTCCCAAGTCCATCTCAGCCACATGTCCCAACTGTGTTTTTAACTATTGCCTCTTTCGCCCTCAATTTATACTTTATCCTTTAGCCAGCTAAATTGCCAAGTTTTTAATCAAGTCCCCATTTAAAATCTTCAAATGGCCCTCTCTGCTTACACTTGAAATTCCACCTTCCTAAGTGACACTGAAATGTGTGGATCTTGGTGTCAGGAGAACTCTAAACTTTATGGAAACATGACTGTGGAGGGAAGAGAGGGAGCTGAACCCCAGCAGTACAGCCCTTCCTCTCTTCTGGGAATCTGAATGCTGTGGCCCATGGAGGCTGGCAGCTTCCTTGTAGTTCAAAAGCAGACCTGTCTGGGTGGTGTCTGTGGCACTAGGCAGGAGGAGGAGGTGCACAGGTTGATGTGGCCACCCTCTCCTTTCCACATAGTAACTGTGCATGCAAGATTTGCTGATGGGATTGTTGGCCCACAGTGGTATTCTTCAGCCTTTTTTTGTTCTGTTTTCTCAGGTACTCTAGGCAATTCCAGCACAGTAGGGACAGGTCAACTCTAGTGGTGTAGAGTGAGCTCAGAAATCATAGAGATGTACCCAACATTTTCAGGTATCAAGTAAGGGTAGGACAGCATGTCTAACTTGTTTGGATTCATTTGTATGGATTTGTTCTTGCAGGACACTAACTAAGCATCCTATATTTTACTTATCAGATCTAAAAGTACCAATCTAAGGTATTTTTTCATTTCTTTTTACTTTTTTATTTTTAAAAAATGTTTTATTTATATTTTTTACTTGAGAGAGAGAGAGAAAGAAAGAGGGAGAGAGAGAGAGAGAGACAGAGAGAGAGAATAGGCACTCCAGGGCCTCCAGCCACTGCAAATAAACTCCAGGTGCATGCACCACTTTGTCCATCTGGCTTACATGGATTCTGGGGAATTAAACCTGGATCCTTAGATTTTGTAGGCAAGTGCCTTAACTGCTAAGCCATCTATCCAGCCAATTTTTAAATTATTTATTTATTTATTTATTTATTTCCAAGGAAAGAGAGAGTGTGTGTGAACATGGGTGAGCCAGGGCTTCCAGCCACTTAAATGACCTCCAGATGCATGAGCCTTTTTGTGCATCTGGCTTTATGTAAGTACTAGGGAATTGCTGTAGGTTGTTAGGCTCTGTAGACAAGTGCCTTAACTGCTGAGGCATCTCTCCAACCTAAGTTAGTATTGTGCAGATATATTCTTGGCATTGAAATGGTTCAAGGTAAAGGAAAATAGATAGTTTTTAAAAAATATTTTTATTTAGTAATTTGAGTGCGACAGACAGAGAAAGAGGCAGATAGAGAGAAAGGGAAAGAGAATGGGCATGCCAGGGCCTTCAGCCACTGCAAATGAATTCCAGACGCGTGCGCCCCCTTGTGCATCTGGCTAACATGGGTCCTGGAGAGTCAAGCCTCGATCCGGGGTCTTTAGGCTTCACAGGCAAGCACTTAACCGCTAAACCATCTCTCCAGCTCAAAATAGATAGTTTTAATTGTCACCCTGGGATTGCTAGAAGGGTTGTCCTTAGGATGTTTTTGTTTTTTTTTTTTTGTATTAATATATACTTAATCAAAGCTCAGGAAAAACAAAAAACATGGTTCCTATAGTCTTACTCTGTATCACACACCCCATTTTTTTTTTTTTTTTTTTTGCAGAGATGACTATAATTCTAGTAGGATTAGCAAAGGAAAGAGCACTAATTATACTCCTACCTTATACATCGTTTTAACTTTAAACCAATTCTTATATTGGCAAATTATGTGAAATTCCTATAAAGTTAATGAATGTGCCACAATTATTTGGGCAAATAATTCAGGATGCCCAAGGGAAGCTTAATCTCCTACGGAATATGTGAACCATATTCTCCCCTTTCTCAAGCAGAAGGTTTGGAAACATTGGTAGCAGAATGTCAAAACTACATGAATGGTCAATGTTTACAAGAAGTTCAATTAAAAAAAAAACAGCCCCTTGAATTCATTATAAATTGGCAGAGCCCTTTAGAAAGCATTTTGGCAATATAGTCAAAGAGCTATAATAATATCTGTGCCCTTTGCCTAGTAATTTCACTTCTGGGAATCTCTCAGAGGAAAGAATCCAAAATATGGAAAAAGTGATATGCATGAAAATAGTCATAAGCATAGTTGAGTGGTTTATCGTGGTAGTGGTAGCCCTTAGAATGAACCCTCCATGCACCAGGATAATTCACTGAATTCCACCTACGTGAACATATGAGTGTGAATTCTGGTAGTAGTACTCAGACCATGTGCCTCAATATGCAATTCAATTGCAAATAATAGACAAACAAGGACACAAGATGAGTTTATAATCCAAAAGGCTCTGAATAAGCAAACATTGAAAAGGTAAGTCATGAGGATACTTCTGACTCTTCTGATAGCAAGAACCACATCCAGGGGAGCTCATGAGGAGAACTGGCCACAGCTACTTCCTGTCTAGGTTGCTACTCCCAGTTTCTAGACAGTGAGAGGCCCTTTGTTCTGTCTCAGCTCCTATACCCACTCCATGGCTAGTATAAGAATTCACTTTTTTAACAGCCACACACAGGAGGAAGGCTACCTTAGAGGTGCAGAGGAGGGATACTATGCACAGAGAAGGGATGCTGAGGAAGGCAAAACAGCTTATGTACAACCCACAGTGGAAAGGCTTTTGTCATTTTTTTTTTGTGTGTGTGTGTGTGTGATCCACAGTTCATATAGGAAACAGATCCAAGCATTTCCCACTGGATGCAGCAGACAACACTACAATGTGACAGCATGAAAACAAGCCCATGTCAGAACCAAGAAGAAGTCTCTTAATAAGTGAAAATACCTGTAAGGCTTTGTGAGAATCAAGTGAACTAGCATGTGAGAAAGTACTTTGCACAGTTCCTAGTACATGCCAAAAGGTACTTTTTAAACCCAACTAAAGGCTTCAAGGCATAAGAAATGAGATTGCAATGGCTCTTCAACATTTATATTGTAGCCAACAAAGAACTTCTAATTTATATACATTGGCAGGTGATAATAATTGTAAAATTTGTGAATTATGGCTCAATTTAGTTTTTCTTTGCCAGTGCTATTAATTTATATAAGTAAAAGTGTCAGCACCTGAATGTATTATCTGAGTATGAGTCCAAGAAGCACAATTCATAAAGTGTGTAAATAATTTTCCTAGCTTTTGATTTACTCATATGCTTTCCAAAATAGTGTGTGTATACATTTCAAATTAATTTAGAACAGCTTTAAGATGCATCATATATAAGATTCAGTTTGTGTAGAGATACATATATGGCTATGCAGAAAGTATACCTACATCTAAACTCTAGGGAATAGGCCTGATATATGTAACATTTGTCATGTCCATTAGTCATGAATAACACATAGTATTACAAGAGTCATTTTGCTTTTAACATGTCCACAGATTGAACTCACTGGGGTAGTCAACGTCTGTGTATCCAGTAGCTCAGCTCTGATATCTAGCTAGTGCCCTAATGGTGTGTTACTACTGACAGATAGGGCGAGGATGAGGCTGAGGTGTGGTAGCACACAGGTTGCCCATGGAAGGATACACTCTTCCCCAGCCCAGTGATTGCTAAGTATGAGAATCTCTTAACCTCTGTTTCATATGTGCTTCCCCACTTTCCTCCCTGTAGTCCCAATCCTGGTTAGAGGAAAGAACAACATATACATAAATCAGGAACTTTACTTTCTAGGAAAAATGAATATATATAGCTTTTTCACATTTTCAGATTCTTGTTCTATAGCCCTGCCTATCCTGGAACTTGTGACATTCCCCCTGCTTCTGCTTCTTGAATTCTGGGATACAGGTGTGTGCCACCACTTAAAAACCACAAGGGCAGTTAGAATAGTATTTAACATTCTCTTAGTACTTGCTTTAGCCCGAAGTGGAGCTGAGCATTTTATATTATATCTACAAACTAATTTAATGCAGTGATTATTGCCAAAGTACAGATGAGGAAAGTAAGACATAGCAGTTCAGATAATGTGCTCAAAATTCCAATCAATAACAGATCCAAAAATAAAGGTAAACCTGACTCAGACTTCCACCCCTAAGAAGACCACCATGCTGTCCTTGCCCCACTTATTCTACCCCTTCCCCCACACCTTGCCATCCAGAGCAACTGTGATCATGAATTTCTTTGTGATGTCAACTGACATAGGTACCCTCCCTTTCTTCCAACAGCTTATCTTCCTTTTGCTGACTTCCCTTCTAACACTTTCCACTGTGTGCACTGAAAATTCTTTTCCATTGTAAATAAATGCCCTCATTCCTCTCTGCATGACCCACCCTTTACCTTCCAGGCTCCAGTACATTGGAATTAGACCTTGCTTCTTCACTTGTGTTGTCCTCAGTGAAGAAGTCTGGTTAGCCCGAAACAGAGTTAGGAAGTGGTATCCACATTAGTCAAATTCCAAACTGTCTCTCCATCCTTCTCCCCCACCTCAGAAATTTGCTCTGTTTAGTTTTATTGCTTCTGACAAGTTTTTCACAGCTGTCTGTCATTTTCAGATCCCTTCCATACTTGACCTGCTTACTTAGGTTTTCCTTCATGACTCCTGCCATCATCCTGATAGAGCACACTGCTAAAGGAAGCACTTCAACACACTGTCTAGCTCTCACTACTAGTTTTATAACTTCCTCACCTGTGATCTGACAGTCACTCCAAACTGTCCAACCTATGAAGTTTGACCAGCTAGCACATCACCTCTCGTTGATGCCCACCTTCCTCATTCTCTATCTCTTTCCACCTGTAAGCCTCATCTCTCAACAGTTTCTGATTAGTCCCTCCTCTTCTCAATGCTGTTCTGTTTTACCTCAGTTGAACCTCATGGCTGGCAGTGGAACTGCTGTCACCAGCACTTTCAATTCTCTGACTTCTTATCTCTCTTTATTGTTGTTGTTATTTTGGTTTCTGATCCTCAGAAATGGGCTTTGACAGCTGGAGTGCAAGTAGTCTACCTGGGATGTGTTTCTGGAATTATGCACTAAATATATTGCGCAATAAGTAGGGAGCCACTTCAGGGCACGTTAAGAAGGTTGCTGCCACAGGCACCTAGAGTAGCCCAAGTCTGTGCCTCTGCACATTGGAGACAAAGTGAAGACTGTGCCTCAGAGCTGCTGTCCCACAGAGGAAGGATGGTAAGGGGGTTATCCAAAAACCCATAGAGATATCCCTCATTGGATGAGGGCAGCTCCTAGAGACCTCCTTCCTTCAGAACTTCTGGCATCCCTTTTGTCCTAGGGCCAGTCCTTCACAAATGCACAGAGCCCTGAGCCCATGTAGCAGCTCTGGCTACATGCAAGAAAAGATGGGTGTCAAATATATGTTTGTGGGGACACAGGCCACATCTACCACTGTCATGTTTCAGGAAATACTTTCCAATACCAGAGTGATCCTCAACACTGCCCCCTATTCACTACCTTTTCCTCTATATGATAGCAGGCCTCAGCAGGACCATAATTGTGTTCTGTTATATTTAAAGTACTATCCTGCTTTCATTTTCCTTAGGACTTAAGATTACTGTCAGACAGAGTTCATTATCTAAGACCATAGATTTGGACAGATACTAAACACCCCTCTAAACCACACTATTCTCTTCTGCAAAATCCAGCTATTAATGCCATGTTGGCTTTTTGGTATTGTTGCATAAAACTGTGTATGTAATATCAAATATAGAGCATGTGTAATATTGTTGTATAATCTACCACAATGCCTAATACATAGTAAGAACTCAGTAGTTTTTTCTTTATTTATTTTCTTCTCTTATATACTTCCAAGGCTCTTTTCTAGAGTTCACAGAGGAAACAGACCATCTCTTTTTGTGTATCTCTCTGTACACAAATTCTGTTTCTTTAGAGCAGAAGTGACCCTATGCTTGTATACCCTCAGGCTCAGGGGCAGGATGCTCCTCTTCCTGTTCACGGGACTTTCCATTATCCACAACTAGCATCCCACTCCAAAACCTCAACCTTTCACTGCTTCTCTACAAAGATCAGTTTTTACATAATCCTAGTCTTTGGCCCACATACATTTCAGTTTCCCTTTAACTTGGGAGAATATATAGCACATTCTTTATTAAAGCAATCAAGATGCCTTTAAAGCACATACTTGCCAGAAGGGATATCAGTGTTAGAAAAATTCATTCATTTCAACATAATCTATGGACATTAAAGGAAAGACCTAAGGTATTTGTATTTCTTGAGTATGGTTTTCTGGAAAGTTGGAGGTTGAAGCATGAGGAGGAAGAAGATGGAGCATAGGGATACAAGATAGTAACGGGGTGTTGTAGAATTCAAAATTCAAGAAGAATCCATAACTATGCATAACATGTTGATTTTTTCCACTTTTTCAAAACCAAACATGGAATAACAAAAATGTTTTTACACAGATTTAGACTTCAGGGTTGTAAAGACAAAAAAAATAAGTTTCAAAACTGCAATTAAAACTTCATGTGCTAGTTGCTGCCTGTAGTAAGTGAACACACCAGAAAATGTTTCCTAGTCTAAGTCTGTGTTTCTCCATTGCTCTTTCAACTGGCAAACACCAGCATGTATCCACTCTGTGGATCATCTAGTGTTCTGTTGGACTATTCATGAAGTGTGAAAAGGAGAAAAAAGGAAGCTATTCTCTCACTGCTCCATACATAGAGTTACTAGTTGGTTTCAACTTTTTGTTTGTTTGTTTTGTTTTTCAAGGTATGGTTTCACTCTAGTTCAGGCTGACCTGGAATTCACTATGTAGTCACAGATTGACTGAGAACTCACAGTGATCCTCCTATCTGTGCCTCCCAAGTGCTGGGATTAAAGGCACATACCACCACACCCAGATAGTTTCAACTTTTTAAAGATATTCTGTTTATTTATTTGAGAAAGAGAGAGGGAGAGAGAGAGAGAATGGGCATGCCAAAGCCTCTAGCCACTGCAAATGAACTCCAGACACATGTGCCACCTTGTGCATCTGACTTACCTGGATACTGGGGAATCAAACATGGATCCTTCAGTTTCACAAGCAAGTGCCTTAACCTCTAAGCATCTCTCAAGCCCTCAACTCTGTGTGTATATGTGTGTGTGTGTGTGTGTGTGTGTGTGTGTGTGTGTGTGTGTGTGTGTTGTAATAGTCAGTTTGAATTGGAATTTTTGATTATTTTTTCAAAATAGTACTTCTGTACACTGAAAATGCCTGCCAGGATAACTGGTGGTCCCCCACTCCCTATCAACTCCTAGATTGTGGCCTCTTAATATCCATTTTCACTGGAACCTACCAGGGTATTTAAGAAAGGAGTGATTCCACACTTGTACAAGGTCTGCAGGATCCATCTTATGTTCCAGAGAACAAGGAAATAGGAAGTGATTACAGTCTTATGAAGGTGGTAGAGATAATAAAGTGAAGGAAATAGCTGAAGTTGGGTCCATAGGAGTAGAAGGTACTAACCAGAACTGTCTGAACACTGAATACATAAAATCCCATATATTGACAACAAGCAAAAGAAAATTTTCAGTTTTCCCAATTATTAATCAGTAAATAAGTAACTAAAAAGAAAAGCAGAAGCATTCATCTGCTTATCCTTCTATAGCCATATTTCCATGCATCCAATCTACTGGGGAAAAAATTCTTCATCAAAAAAATTTAGGTACTAACAATGGAGAGAATTTGGAAACCACCATTTCTCAACAGTGAATTCAGGCAAAGTTATCAGTGAATTAAACCATTAGATGAAAGACTGGAAAAAGAATAGTACAGTGGCTGAATCTAGCTGCCCCTACCTGAGTTTGCTTCTCGGATCAGGGCAACCTGACACTGTATGCCTCCTTATATGAGACAAGAAGCATGATTTATCAAGTATTTGTGCAAAAAGAAAGAAGTAAAGTTGAACTGGGTAAGCAATTAAAGTGAACTTCCAGGCAATTTGGACTGAGACATTCAGGAAATAAACAGATATATCTTAAGTTTGGGTCATTTTAACCAGCATATCAACCTTATTTACTCAGTAAGTCAGTCATACAATAGACATTAGGCATAAGGTTGGCACTGAAGAGAGAGTGTTACTCTAGTCTACAAAAGAATTATGCAAACACTAAACAAAGCAGATCTGCAGATTTTATTTAGACCCTGAGGCAAAGAGCCAGCTAGAAAAAGTAATTTAGGTGCAGTCTGGAAATATGAATATGGCTCTGCTTTAGAGGATACTAAGGGATTGTTGATTTTTAAACTACAATAATGACATTATGGTTATATATACAAAATATATTTTAGAGTTACATAATAAGTTGGGATGAAATTATGCCTAAGGTTTGCTTCAGAATATGTTAGCAACAACAATATAGAGGACAAGTATCCCAAAATCTTAGTAATTATTAAATCTGGTTGATAGTTATATGGGAGTGTGTATTACCATTGTCTATATTTCACATGCTGATTATTATAAAACATAAATATATCTCTACATTCTATATTTAAATATCTCAAATATTTAAATTTTTATTAGAAAAGTTTTAAATTGTGTGTGTGTGTGTGTGTGTGTGTGTGTGTGTGTGTGTGGTGGTGGTGGTGGTGGTGGTGCTGAGAGTCAGCCCCAGGTCCTTATTCATGCTAAGTATATGCTCAACCACTGAGCTACTACCTTCTGGTCCTTGAATAGCATTTAAAGTTTTTAAATTTATTGGGATTTTTTTTATTTCCTGG
The DNA here is from genome assembly GCF_020740685.1 of Jaculus jaculus. NCBI lineage: Eukaryota > Metazoa > Chordata > Mammalia > Rodentia > Dipodidae > Jaculus > Jaculus jaculus. Next base: position 120,228,086 of record NC_059104.1, read on the forward strand.
TTTTTGTTTTTTAATATACATGAGACTATGATCTCATGTATATTAAACTTCCCTAGAACTCCGTATGTAGCCAAGAATGACCTTGACCTTCTAATTCCCCTGCTTCCATCTCCCATGTGCTGGGATGCTAAGCAAGCATTCTATCAATAGAGTTACATTGCTAACCCTAAATTAAAGATTTGAATAGAAAATTTTAAGTGGAAAAGCCTTCCAAGGTTGCTCTATAAAAAGTTCTCACTTCCTTCTTCTTTTGCTCCTCCTTTGATGTCCAGGCCCAGCCTCATGCTTTGTCATGCAACAAAGTTTTCCAACTAAACTGAGCTCCCAGTGCCTGTGACATGCGTATCTGAGTGGAGGAGACTTTCATTTACAGAAAAGAGTCACAGAGTCAGCCAGGTGCCACAGTAAGAGGTCAGTTTTTCTGAGGATTCTCTTTGGCACCAAATGACCAAGCCAACAAGGACTTATCCTCTGCCTCAGTTTCCCTTTCAAATAGACGTATTATTGCTTTCATTTATTGTTCAAGGGCATCTCCAATATCTGTCTTTGTTCACCAACCCAAGGAGCTCTTTCCCTCTGCTTATTGAGACCCAGTTTAGTCAGCAAGTCCCTCACACTGACCTAAAATCCCTTGCTATTTAACAATAGCTGCTCTAGAGCTCTGCCTTATGTTTATTCTCACTCTATACTCCCAAGCAAACTTTCCCTCCTGGAATTGAAGCTCTTTCAGGGTGATATTTTTCATCTTAATCACTGTGATCCATTATTTTGTCATGAAATCAAATTAGTATCAACCAATATTCACAACAATGGAATAGAAGGCAAAACAAATGAGTGGGCTACACGCAGTAAGAGTAATATTGTTTGAACTTTTATGGTGCATCTGTAAGTGTGTGTGTGTGCGTGTGTGTGTGTTGAATATAATATAAAATGCATTTTTGGCTGTGAATTACAAAAAGAAAGATTGAAGGACACATTCTGGAAGGTATGAAATCTATAATAAAATTATTACAGATGAATGAGAAAAGTATTACTATTGGGACCACTGGGCTAGCATTTACTTTTTACCACCACTGTCAGGTACTTTTATGGTTCAAGTGTGTTCATGAGAGTGGAGAAAGAAAAAGAGATTGAGATTTAGTGGTAAAGCAGTAGTAATTTGATTGAACCACAACTTAGTTTAATAGTCAGTTGGGATTTTATCAAATAACATGGCTACATATTTAAATTACCATTGTGCCTCCAGGTTAGGTAATGATGTAGGCTTCTGAGATTCTTGGTATGAAACAGTCCAGATGATGGGCATTTAGTTCTCAGAGCTGATTGTATGAGAGGACTCAGGCTGTTTGCAGAATATCTCAGCACACACCAGCTCCTTTTTATAGCTCAGCCTTGTGCATGCAGAAAGAACTCTCAAATGTACTGGTGTGCATCTGGACTTACAAAGCAGTTTGAAAAATTCCAGTTCATTTCTGTGTTTCTATATATAGTTAAGCATTTTAATCCTCACCATCTCCATTTTTATTGAAAGTTTATTTACCTGTGGTTTTTCTAATACTCCTTTAACTCTCTTAAAATATCAGTGCTTTCAGAAAAACTTGGACCATTGCACAAGTGAATTATTAATAGAAATTAAATTTCCATATTTCAAAGTTAATTCCCAGCCAAACAAGACTTCCATTTATGTGTTGTGAACTTAGTTTTGGTGAAGCTGTACAGCTAAATTTTAATGGGACAAGGTCATTGGAAGATGTGCTTGTATATCTGTAAGAAATTCCTAAATGTGCTCTTCTATTGATGCTGTGGTCATTTCATTGAATTGAATATTCTTGGCCAAAGGGAACAAAATTAACTTTTACTCAAATACTTTATTTCCTAATACATTTTTTGAGTGGATAACTTAAATGCATAAGGTTTTAAAATCGGAAGACCTGACTCCCCAAATTCCACAGGCCTGTTTTGTTACATAAAGCATTTATAAGCCCCCCAAACTTCATCTTTTTTGCCATTGGCAAAATGATAATAATAATGTGTATGTTATAATGTTGAAAAATTGTGACAATATGTGTAGAAGGTAAAGCAAAGAGCTAAGCAGATTGTCAAGGGATCCACAGGTGTCACCTCTGTTTATTCTACAGGAATATGGTATTATTCTTATTCAAAACAATATGGTAGCCTTCTGAGGCAAGAACTTACCAGGCTGGGGCTTTGATTTGCGCATCTCCCTTGGCTCGGCAATGAGCTCTCAGAAGAGGACTCTGCTGGGTCTCTCCTTTGGAGCCCTGCAGTCTGCCTTCCTGTCATCGCTTCCCATCGTAATTCATACAGAAGGTCCCTATAGTGTTCTGTTGATTATTCTGCTTAAACTTATGGAAATGCTCACAACATGATTCCATTTCTCATCTCAAACTTACAAAGAGGGTTTGCTGCTATGAGTGAAAACTTCATTACAAATTGATGAAGTACATGTAAGATATAAGTAAATATATTTTAAAACCGTGAATTACATTTGCAATGTGAACATGTTCTTAAGAAAATTCATTACCCCAGCTGTTTGTCATGTGTCCCTGGAGCCAACATTGTTTGCCGAAGGAAAACATTTAAATTAGGCATTTATCTAAGGTTTCTTTATGGTGAACTTACTTCTAGGAAATAGAACTGCTTTGGGGCAAAGATAATTAAGAACTAACATATCAGTCTTTTGAAGAACTGTTTAAAGATGAAACCTAAGCTAATGCTGAAAATAATATTTAAAATGCATTGGTCTCCCTCCAGAGTAATTTCTGAACTTTGGACATTCAGCATTTATTTTCTAGCTGCTTTTGAAGAGTCAGCTCTGGCCTGAACAGCCAAGGTTAAATAAAGGGCTAAGAAAGAATTTAGCCAATCACTATAGTGCTAGATTCTTGGTATTTGGGGCATTTAAAATACTTTGGCTCTTTCTCTAGTGTTCTATGTTAAATATATAAAATTCATAGAGCTTTCATTTTTATTTAAATCCTTTATGTATCTGTTCAGATATGACTGTTTCCCGGTAACTTTCTCAGATTAGTCTGCTACTTGAAAGTGGCATGATACCAAAGTGGTTATTGTTTTGTGTATTGTGGGACTGTTATCCTCTGATTCTTTCAGTCTAGCTTTCTTAAAGATCCCTCTGCTTTTTGAGTCTTCAGGGCTGAGATTTTGCTGTTGTTACTGTTGCTGTTTTTTGGTTTGCTATCCTTTAAACCTTCTCTATCAGTAAAGTATTTGACATTTTAATAGTTGCTATCTTAATATGCATCAAAAAAGTTGAATGATTTAACATGCTTTCGATAATCAAACATTCAGCCCTATGGCCTTACTGCCTTTCAGCATTTGAAAGAATACAGAAAATTAATTATTCACCACACCAAATGATTTCAAAGATATAAATAATTTTATATGATCTGGTTACAGTGAAATTTTGGTTTGTTTTTGTCTTTGACTGCCATAGGCTTACAATTATATTGGGTAAATGAATATAAAAGCTCCAAGTTTTTCATATATCCAACATTTTCAGTGAACTGGGTCAAAATGTTAATTATGGATCTGTAATAGTAAAAATGAAGATAGTTGTAATCATGGTAACATCATACCCATTTTCTCTAAAGATTCTTTGGAAGAGACACATGAGAACTTGAGATTGCTCAGTGGTTAAGCATGCTTCCTACGCAAGCATGCAGGTTTGAGGGGGCCTGGAACTACCAGCATTTGAATCTCTAGATTCCAACTACAGCTGGATGTGACCCTGGGTGCCTATAACCTCAGTACCACAAGAGAGCAGAGAGTCATAAGAGCTCCAGTAGCTCCAGAATCGTTAGACGTTAGCCAAATCGTTAGCCAAAACAAGACCAAGACTAGAGTTGGACACCACATGTTTTGCTCCAGCCACCATACGGGAGTACTCACTGCCACAGGCAAGCTTATGGAATGCCACACCACACCACACCACACAAAACATATACATACACATTATTTTTTGGCATCATGGCTCAGTTAAAAGATCTTGGACTATGGGGCTATATGAACATCATTGAGATTGATTAAAAAATTATGGGGACTTTAAAAAAAGACACATACAAATACAATGCCACACACACAGGCAAAAGAAAGTCCCTATGTCTAAGTTATAGGGAATCTTCTTAAGCACAGTCCACAGGATGAATTTTTTAATTTCAATATAAAAGGCAGTATGATATACAAAAAATTAAATGTACTAGAGAAAAATGTAAACTGGACATGAGCATGTCTGTAACTTAGCACTTGAGAATTAGAGGTAGGAAGATCAGGAGTTCAAGCTTAGTCCCAGCAACACAGAGTTCAAGACCAGCTTGGGCTACATGAGACCATGTCAAGAAAATTTCAGTAGAAAATACAGAAACAGTGATTAACTTATATATCACATCTTTTTCCAACTTGAACAGATCAGATGCCTTTGAAGTCCATGGCTGCCTTCTCTGAGATAGTTAGACTTTAGTCCTGTTTCTCTACTTGTTTTTCTGTTACAATCTTGTAAACTCACATAGTGCTGTTAAAAGGGCAGATTTACTCATGAATTTTCCTGCCTGTCGTGATATCCCTGTAGCAATGCACTGAAAAGAATGGAGGAATAGAAAAAGATTAGAGTGTTCTTGCAAGAGAACAAGCTAGTCTTACACTGAAGCTGCCAGTGATTAGCCAGCAAAGTAAGCTTTGGGCAGCAGACATGAAAGGAAAGTTCTACATAAGAGAGGAATAGTAGAGTAAATCAATGGAAAAAGCATGGCTGGCCCCAGTTTAACAATGTAAGATTACATAAGAGGAATTAATGACCGAGTTTTCTTATCCATTAAGTGGAATCATCATAGCCATTTTATGGAACTCTTGTCACCTGTTAAATAAGGAAAACTATACCACTTGGTTTGGTATTTAAGTGGAAAAATCCAATTTTTACACCTCACATAATGCTCTTCTTTTGTGAAATCTGGATATTCCTGCTGTCCAAAATGTTATTTTAAGGCCCTATATAGCACTGAAAGCTTATAACTCAATGATAAATAATTTTTTAACATTGGATCAATGTCATTTTCCATGTATTAGTATAGCACTAAATCTGATGACCTAGAAGAAAAGGGATGAGTCCATGCAAGGATGAGAACAGTAATCCTGTGCTATGAGGTAAAATTATGCATGTCAGTCAAACACAACACTTTATTTATTACATACAAGGGCTAAGTGGTGAGATCACTTTAGCTGTCAAGTGTTCCTCAAGATTGTGAAGGATGGTACTTTGCCTACAAGTCTTAGAATAGAGATGCATGTGTGGTGAGCACACAACTGTGACAGGGAGAGCTATTCCATCTAGAGTCTAAAGACCAATAGAGCAGGGGCTCCTGAACAAAAGTGGCACCTACCCAGAAGGTGACAATCATAATTGCAAATGATTGCCTTTCTTTACAATGGCAGATACACATACCCTTCATGGAAAAGATAGTTGACAAAACAGTTTCTGAATAAAAAGATGATATGTAACCTCACTAATATCACAGCTATGTACACAAGAAGAAGGCAAGTATAAATTAGCCTATCCTTTCAAAATGATCCAATAAAACATAAAAAGGGCCTCTAAAATGAGAATGAAGACAAGTATGCTAAAAACAGAAGGTTCATTCACACAAAGCAATATTTGAATCATATTTTCTGGAACTTGAACAATATGAAATACAACTATTTACCAGGGAGCCAACAAGAAAAAAAGTTTGTGAAGAATTAATACAGATTTTATGTACCACATAAAGATACCCTTAATTCTATCCACAAACACTCTTTCTTTAATATCTTTTTCTTTATTTCCTTTTCTTTCTTTCTTTCTTTTTTCTGGCTCAATAAACTAAAATTTCTGCCTTCAATAATTAGATAAATTCACCTAAAATCATATGCAGCTGGAGCTGGAGAGATAGCTCAGTCTATAAAGTGCTTGCCTTGTAAGCATGAGTACCTGAATGCAAGTACCAGTATCAACATAAATGTCAGCATGCTGGCATGTGCCTATAATCTCAGCACTGGTGAGAAGGAGCCAGATAGATCTCCAGAGTTCAGTGGCCAGCCAGTCTATCATAATCTGTTAGCACCCGATCAGTGAGAGGAGAGACTGCCTCAAAACCAGGTGGGCAGTATTTTTGAGGGTGGTATCTAAGGTTGACCTCTGGCCTCCACACAATCATACACATATATGTGCACTTCCACACAGATTTGTGCCCACACACATATAAATAAACAAATGCCACACACATGTATACATGTTCACACAAAGTAGACTGCTGTTTACAAAATGTGTTAAAGGGCTAGAGAGATTGCTTCATGTTTAAAATGCTTGCCCGTGAAGCCTAAGGACCAGGTTAAATTTCCAGTACCCATGTAAGCAAGATGCACAGGTGGTGCATGCATCTGGAGTTGGGTTGCACTGGCCAGAGGCTCTGGTTTGTCCATTCTCTCTCTCTCTCTCTCTCTCTCTCTCTCTCTCTCTCTCTCTCTCTCTCTCCTCTCTCCTCTCTCTCCTCTCTCTCTCCCTCTCCCTCTCTCTCTTCCTTCCTTCCTCCCTCTTTCTCACTCTTTGAAATAAATAAATATATAAAAATAGTTTTGAAAAGTAGCAAGCCTGTTTACATGGAACCAGAAAAATTTAAAAAGCAAAACAGAACAGAGCAGCCAGAGACAGTGACACACAGCATTACATATGGAGTGACCTTTGCCACTATTCAGTGCAGTACTGTGTAATTGTAGTTAATAATAGTGATTCAAATATTTAGGCATAGATTGGGGTAGAAAGAATATATTCCTTGAGAAGTTAGGCAGTGAATAATACTGTCTCAGAACTCGACCCAATTTCTAAAAAGTAAATATAAAATGTCTAAAAGTTTACTTGTATGAAACATCTCTTACAGGCTTGTGAGGATTTATGACACATACATAGATTAAGAATGTTGAGGGGCTGGAGAGATGGCTTAGAGGTTAAGCGCTTGCCTGTGAAGCCTAAGGACCCCGGTTCGAGGCTCGGTTCCCCAGGTCCCACGTTAGCCAGATGCACAAGGGGGCGCACGCGTCTGGAGTTCGTTTGCAGAGGCTGGAAGCCCTGGCGCACCCATTCTCTCTCTCTCCCTCTATCTGTCTTTCTCTCTGTGTCTGTCACTCTCAAATAAATAAATAAAAAGAAAAAAAAAGAATGTTGAGTATGGTTATGACAATCTAGAATGCATCCATCTTGAAATCCAGATAGTCCCGTTCTGTTCTCTGTTGGCTTACCCTAGCAGCTGGCTGTCCAGGGGGATGGACTGTGCCTGTTTGCAGACTCACAGAAGCAGTGGAACAGAAACAACAGTTATTTTGGCAGCAGCCCTAACATCGATGGTAGCAAAAGCATCAATTACTATTTAATGAGCCACATTCTCCCCTCTGTCTCCTTTAAGCCACCAGGGTACCATCTTGTGCAGTGGAATGGTAAATCAAACAGTTCTCAACTGGGTTGAAAGAGTCCCTGCAACTCTGTCAGAGTTCAACTTATTACCTGAGAGTTAGAGAAGCTGTGGAGAGAATGTAAGCCAGTAAGCCTTCTGCACTCCAGGGTGTTTAACATTGCCAGTAGTACCAACATTGCCATAAATGATCTAGGACAAAATGGACACAATGTCACTCACCAAGTAGGGGCAGTCCCAGGGAACTTGATGGCCATTCTCTGTGAAAGCCTGACAAAGAAATAAAACTACATTGCTCATAGTGTCAGAAATGGAAGTCCTTTCTAATTTTGATTTTCCCTGATTCCAGTTATTAATTTAGCTGACTTTATGCCCAGAGGCCTTCCAAATATTTTAAGTAGGTTTACATGAAAAAAACAAAGAAACCCGGATATTTCAGTCATAAAAATACCTCAATCAAGAAAGGAAGGTCTGCACCTTTGAATGTTTGATGTGTACACCTAGTTACTGAGAATGTTAAGCACGGCAAATAAATACATGATGCCAAATAAAACATCCACTGTCAAAAGCTAACCCAGCCACATGGCCCTATTCTGCCTGCATTTCCTATCCATGAACTCCTTCAAAACTGTCAGTTAAGCTTATTCATTTTATGACTTTAAGTAAATGCCCAAAGTAAGATATGAGTGACTGTCAACATATCACATTATACTTTTAAGTTTGGTGCTTTTAGAGATCTAAAAAAAATCAAATTAAGTGAATGGTGAATGTATGTATATATGTATTAAAATGTGGACTCTGTTTTACATATGAGCTACTTCATATTGGCTGTTTATTCATTCATGGGTTACATGAGATTCTGCAAATCCTCAAGATGTGTCTCTGAAGATTCTAGGAAACCTTGAGTATATCCAGAGTCTATGTGCTCCAGTTGACTTGGTCAGCAGGATAGTTGTATGAAAGTATGTATAATTACTCTTAAAGCCTAATGGACTCAGAATTAAAGAAAAATGCTGTTACTTAGAGAGCAAAAGGATTAACCAAAAAGTTGTGATCTAAATACAACAGACTTTTTCCCAGACCTGGTTTTAGAAAGCCGAGTTTCAGGTAGAATTAAGTGCTCTGATCTGCCTCCAGGCCTTTCCTGTCATTCTGCCCATCATGCAGATGATGGACTAAAATAAAACCAAATGTGGATCACAAAGGTGGTTAGAAATAAAGCAGGTCTTTACAAGGCCATAGCTTCCTTCCTTTGAACCTCTGTCTGACCCTAAGTGCGCTGTCTCATTCATGGAGTCAGAAAAACACAAAATTAATTATCAGAACTTTCCCAAAGATTTAGTACATTCTAGCCTAGTGCATTATTTGGCAAAGTATATTTTAAACTAAGTTCATGATATTTGGTTTGTTTAGGTATCACTATTCCAAGAATTATATTTATTTGCAGGTACAGTATTAAAAAAAAACCTTTTAGTATTTAGCAGTTAAGGCAGTTCCCAGGTTCAATTTCCCAGTACCCACGAAAGCCAGAGGCACAAGGTGGCACATGTGTCTGGAGTTTGTTTGCAGTGGCTGGAAGCCCTTGCTGTGCCCATTCTCTCTGTTTGCCTCTCTCTTACTCTCAAATAAATAAATAAATATTAAAAAGACTTAGTTTTTTCAAACTTTCTGCAACCATTTAAAATTAATTGAAACTCATAGTACTCATGGCTATATGCCTTCTATTTATTTGTCATGTAGCTTGATTTAAATTCTTGCTGGTGGCTAACAAAATGTCGGACTTAATAGCAGGTGAGCAGCAGTGTCCAACCACTGCTCAGTGGTTGCGGTTACATTGGGCAGGCCAGTTGTAAATGTGCCTAGGAACTTCAAACCTGTTCTAGATGCTAATTAATTAATCTGCAAACCATTAGCTATCCAGCCTCAAGTAACTTGATATCCAACCCCAGGTAACTTGTTTGAAGATGCTGCACATTTTCTCTTAGCTTTACAATCTTTTCTTCTTTTTTTTCATCAAGTACATTGAACGAAAATAGAATATTTCCTGTGGTTTTCTAGGTGGTTTCCATGATTTGTCATTTAGATTTATGATGTCCCATGTAAATACTTCCCTGATGTGGTAGAAAGTGCTCCAGGACAAAGCTCTACCCTAGGGTCAGTTTCAAAAGTCCATGTATCGGTTCCACACAATTGCAAGCAAAGCACATTTGAGCGATCCAACTGCCAAGCCCTTCCTTTCATGCACTCTCTGAGTTAATATGTGGAAGATTACTATTCCCTCAACTTTTCTTTTTTAGGTATTTAATCTTCTAACATGGAATTAAGGAATAAAATGTCTGAAAAGAACATTTTGTTGTTAAGAACATTGATAGAAAACATTGATGCAGATTTCTTCCATTTACCAAGGTGACTGAGAATTGAATTATCCTATCTCTTAGGATCATTTTAGTTCTATATGCTTTGATTCTAAAATAAAGTTTATATTTAAAATTCCCAGGCTGATTGTGGCAGCACATGCCTATAATCAATGCTCAGGAAGTAGCGGCAGGAGGATGGCAAGTTCAAGGATAGTCTGAGCTGCATAGTGAATTCCAGACCAACCTGAGCTATATAATGAAGGGCAACTGCATATGATACCCAACATCAATCTCTGGTCTCCACATACTCAGAGGGTACACACATACATGTGGCCACATATATAAACATGAATACACAAGTGCAAGCACATCACACACATGCATACCTACAAGGTAGAAGAGAATGGCTGGAGAGATTTATTAGCAGTTAAGGAACTTGCTAGCAAAGCCAAAGACCCCAGATTTGATTCCCCAGTACCCAGTTAAAACTGGGCTAGAGGTAGCACATGCTTCTGGAGTTTGTGTGCAGTGGCTAGAGACCCTGACATGCTCATTCTCTCTCTCTTTTTCTCTCAATAAATAAAAATATAAATAAAATAGTTAAAAAGATAAAAAATCAAAACAGATATTTTTATGCTACATTTATATGAAACTAAGTCTCTTTAGTTTATTTTTTATCTAGGTTGTCTAGACAAAGTACCTTTGGCAAGGCACTGGCCACTAATAAGGGATGAAACTTTACTTTAAAAAATTAGCTCATCTAAGGAGCAAAGTGGACATATGCACTCAAGTAAGCCCCCTGACATCCTCCACAGGGGCTTTAGAAGATGGATTGTCCCCCCAAGGCCTCTTTGTTACCATCAGCTTCTCTTTGGGACATATATATTTCTGGCTGTGGCCATTTGTTGAAGGCAAGTTTAGCAGATGTTATTAATCAAATACATTTAAGGGCACTATTGCTTTTCACTTTCTCCCCTATTGCAACATTCTTTTAATAACAGGTTGTCTAGGAAGCTTTTGATGAAACTATTTGATGACAATAATCTTTTATTTGTTTGTTTGTTTGTTTATTAGAATAACCTCAGTTCACATCTTTCTTTTTTGGATCTCATCTGTGCTGCTGCCAATTCTTTGTACATCTCCATTTGTGCCTGTGTGTTTTCCTCACTAGGTGCTCTTGTAAAGGACACAGTTGTCCATAGCTAAAAAATACTAGAGACCACGCTAAGGTCATCGGATGATATGCTATGTAGAGAGAGGTTTAAATTGCTGGTTTCCCTATGACAGTAGTTGAATGAAAGTCTGTCTCAGAGATTTATTGGGCAACAAAGGCCAGATTAAGAAGCTAATAGGAAACAAAACTATTTTCCATCCTTTCCATGCATTTTTTTTCCTTTTAAGGAGTGAAAGGAATCATTCGTTAGTGTTAGTTTTCTTTTAATTTTTTTTTTAAATTTTTATTTATTTATTTGAGAGAGAGAGAAAGAATGGGTGCACCAGGGCCAATAGCCCCTGCAAACAAACTCCAGATACATGCATCACTTTGTGCATCGGGCTTATGTGGGTTCTGGGGAATCTAACCTGGGTTCTTTGGCATTGCAGGCAAGTGCCTTAACCACTAAAGCATTTCTCTATCCCTATTTTCATTTTTGACAGAAAGTTACAGCACATGGTACAGTTAACTTCTTTTACTAAGTGTGTGTGTGTATGTGTGTGTGTGTGGCTTTTTAAATATTCCCTTTGTATGACTCATGGCAAGTTCTCTGACAAACACAAGAAAATAGTAGTATACTCACATATCCAGGAAAAATGCAATGGAGAATGGACCCCTTTTCTTAATTCACGGTTAGTATTAGGTGAGACTTAAAGATAAGAGCTGGGATTCCCATTTTTGGTATTAAATGGAAAGCCTAAGAGTTTATGAAGATCTGTAATGAACAAAAACAAGAAAGAAGGAAGGAAAGAAAGAAAATGGAAAGGAAAAGAAAGAAAAAATTAAAAGTAAGGAAGGAGAATAAAAGGAAAGAAATCCCTTAATACTTGCCAGTTAACTTCTCTTCAGCCTTTGGTTTACTTAGATTTGAGTTTTAAAAGTGATCAAAAGTTAAAGTTTGTGGGTTGCACAATCTTTTGTTTGCCTTTGTTGATGGATTGGTTCCTGCTTTCCTGACTTTTTAATGGAAACAATTATATCATATAAGAAACTATCTCACTGGTTTCTATTCCCTGGCATCATATATGGAAAAATACAGCAGTTCGTTGAATTGTCTGCTAGAAAGTAACCTTTAAAGGAGAATGTAAGGGAAGAACCTTCTCAAGTGTGTATTTTAAAATTGTAGTGAAATGGGGAGGAGGGGCAGAGGGAGATGTCTGAATTTACTTCCAATTTTTAAAGATCATGTTCATGAAGAAAGTCAATGTAACTCCTAAAATGGATAAGTTTTGAAGGTTATTTAGTTGAAATTATAAAATTTAGCATGATTACAGATAATAGGGAAATATTAAACTTTGGCTAAATTGTCAAGAATTTTGAACCAAGAAACCTCACGTTTTCCTGTGCCATTGAGATAGTATTTAGGAGAAAAGCATGTCATCTATTCTAACATTCTAACATTCAGAGTCATTCATAAAGAAGCAGCTTTAGGTCAGGGAAATGGCTACAGCTTCAATTCTGCTTTGAGCTTAAAGAGCTGACTTGGTCTGGCCTCAGAGAGTGAGCTTCTTTGTTGCAGGTGGTAGGTGTACTTCTGCAAAAGTGGTATTTTAAATGAAACTTCTGATTGAAAGTTAATTTATACCAATTCAACTTGCTCGAGGTAAGGGGATTCTGAGCTGATTACTGTTACTAGACCTGAACTCCGGAAGAAATGTGCACCAAGCATCCATGATAGCACCCTCGTGAGCAAGTGCTCAGTGCTCCACCTTCATCTCAGGCCTTCCAGCTATGGTGTCCTCTGCTGACTGACCCTCCTCAGGAATTCCTCCTATGGAGTTACCTGTGGGAACTACCATCCTCACCATGTTCTTTGCTTTTATAAAAATTTAATATTTTAAATATTACCTCCATGACAAGCATGTTGAATATGTGAGCCATTCTAAGGCAAAGCTTGTATCTGCATGATTTGAAAAGCTGCAATTAGCAAATGTACTTATTTTCATTTAAAAAAACTTTTTATTGACAATTTTCATACATGTACATAATGAGTTTTGATCACAACCCCCTCCATTACCTTCTTTTAGCTTTCCTCCCCAGACCCCTTTCCACTTTTCCACTTAACACCACCTTCGTTACAACTATTCTTTCTTGCATTTTGTCTTCTTTGCTTCCATTGTCTACCACCTATGACAGATTGTTGATGGGCCCAATATTATACAGGTCTCATGTAGGTAACTACAGCTGGTGTATGGTTATGAATATAATAGCCACTTCATATCTTTTATTATTTGTTCTTTCATTTGCACAAGGGTCAGATATACATCAACCTCTCCAGCATACCATTGATGTTAGGTATTTAAGGTATAAAAGTGAAAATAAAAAATAAAGCACTTGTGCCCCTGGGAGCATACAGCTGAGAATGAGGTATGGATATGATAAATGAGAGAAGTTTATTTAACAGGCTATCATTAAGTAATTAGTTAAATCTAGTGACAAATTACTACCAGAGGAAAAGTACCTAATATAATATCTCAGTTCATGTTGCAAACAGAGAAGTATGCTGAGCAACACAGGCATGTCTGGTTACTTGGGTTCTAAGACAGTGGACCCACTGTCATGGGTAGGGGTTGAGCCACAAATTCCTTGACTATTTCTCACCAGGATGGTGGGTGTTAGTCTAAGATCCATTGCAACTACAGATTTCTATAATTGTGTGATATCATTGTTGGCCTCCTAGAAAGGAGGTGGTAAGTAGAGGATACAAAATGGAACAAACTGACCAGAATAGGTAAACTAGAGAAGGAAGGAAGGAAGGTAGTGGGGAGACAGAAGGAGAGGGAGGGAGCTAGGAAGTAAAGAAAAAAGTGAAGGAGGGAAGTGAGTAGGAAAAAAGGGAAGTAAAGAAAGAGAAACTGTTCTTTGCCATGTACAGAAGAAGGGCAAGGGTATTACAGTTGCAAGAGCTATGAATTTTCACCCAGCAGGAAACAAATTGCTCTGAGTTGAGGTGGAAGGAATTACTGCTGACTCACTGCTTTCTTTTAAAGTCTTGCTTTACAAAATAACCTTAGACTATTGCTCCCTTTCCATGGGAGACACTAGGCCAGTTAAGGTGGCATGCACACTAATTTTTTTATGTTTTCATTTTACTCCACCTACCAACTACACCATGTCTACATTCCAAAATTAGTTTGGAAAGCCCACAACCTGCATCTGACCTGGGCAAAATAGCACACAACTCACACCTAGAATGAAAGACTTATTGTATGTACCTCTGTTCATGGCTGTGTGGAGCTATATCTCTATATGGATCTATTTATAATTATATTTTGTACATGCCAATTTCACTTATGCTTGACTTGATCCCATGCTAAAATTGAAGCAATATATTTTTTTAAAAAAATAAAGAACCCACTTAAATAAGAGAAATGAGCTCTTGCATTGTCATGTAATCTATTAGATTTTTTTTCTGAGATGCAAAAAAGTGCCTGGTTCATGCAGGGATACAGGCCCAGTGTGGGTTAAAACCTCCCCACAATGTGAGGATATCCCTGATTCAGCCACTTCTCTCAGCAGCTGCTCTTTCAGTGCCACTGTCTTTCATATTGCCAATCGAGCACAGTTCACACTGTCCAGGCCTAAGTGTTAGCAAGAAAAGAGGTGAGGCCTGGGGATGATCACAAGAGAAACACACTTTCATGCAAAATGTGCCAAGGGACTAGAGTGTGACATTGGCTGTGACCAGTACAACCTACATTCCATGCCTTATAACTTGGCTGAGCCCTGAAAAGCTTACAGTTGCCTTTCTGTGACAGTCCCTCTTTCCCTTACACTATGTGCAGTGCTTTATGGCTGGCAAAAGACTGGCATGCAGTCTTTCCTTTGTTCTTCCATGCACTGAATACAGGAGAGGATAAAGGCCATTGTAGATGGAGAGTGTGCATTGAAGACTACCCCAATAATGGGAGACCCCCAGATGCACTCTCTCCATCAACGAATGTAATGTCCTCACCAGCTCTCATTATATCTTCTCTTTCACAGCCAGAAGCCCAGCCTTGTGAGCCTTTTCACTATGCTATAAGTCACATGCTCAACTGCCTAATGGTCATGTCCACTTAGATGACACAAAGTCATCAATTTCCTATACTAGACTGATGTTCCACTTCTAATTCTATTATTTCTCCCTATTCTTCATGTCTGTCAATGATTATCTTTCATTCCAATCAGAAATGGGTGAATTCCCAAAGTTTACCCCTTCCATTTCATTTTCACCTTGACAATCCCTGCTTCTTGTGTGCTTCTTCAACATTATTTTGGGTCCTGTCTTCACTTTCATCTCCACTTCCCAATGTTCTTTCACATCTCACAGTTTCTCACTGGTGGTGCTACAAAAATATCCCATCATTTACCCTGCCTCATCTTTCATTCTTTCAATCATGCTGCCACCAAAGTGACCCTTCTAAAGTGCTCTCATGATAAAATTCAAACTCATTAGTAAAACACGCAAAAAAAAAAAAAAAAAAAAAGCTACTGGCAGCCCTAGAAAGGCAAAATGTACTCAATGCCTCGGTGCCATTCCATCAGCACAGAAGGCCCTTGCAGTTTCTGTTTAGCACTACTATTCATTTCTCACTGCCCAGTGAGTCTTTGTGATACCAGGACAATAAGATTAATCTTGTCCACAATTTTCCAGCTTAATTTTCCATGTCTTCTGCCCTCATATCATATCTACTCAATCAGGTCTTACCATCCTCCAGCATAGTACTTAGCACAATGATTTCCAATGACTGATTCATTGGGCTATCTATCTCAGTCTGCTTAAGCCTCTTAGGGGAGAGACCAGTTCTGATGGGCTCAGCACTAGGCTAGAGAAGAAGCACTTAAGAAATGGTTTTCTTTTCCCAGGGCATAAAGCATGTAAAGGGATGAATTCTCTCCATGTGGGAGGTTGCTACACTTGCTCATCAGAAGATCAAGTGTATAGAAAGTGATGTGATTTCTCCTATTTTCCTTTAGCAGTATAAGAGGGGAAAAACAATGCAAAGCCAAGATTCACTTGAACCTCTGACATGGAAAATGATGATAAAGTAGATTGTCATCATCACACTTCTACGTGTCCACTCAAGCAAGGATCTCTGCATGGATCTTCAGAGGGGTATCAGCCTTTAGCTGGGAACTTCTTATCTATACACAAAATTGCCCATCACTCCAGAACTGCTGAATTGCAGATGCTGAGAAAGGAGCTTAGCAGTGTTTCAGCAAGCTCTCCTGATGATCCTGATGAGCCCACTGTTTAGGAACCACTACCTTGGGAATGCTCCTTTACAAAAGCAAACAAACAAGAAAAGTTCTGGATAAAAGTGCATCAGCATTTCCAGAGCACTTACTAGCTGCTAAACTATTTGTTTTGCTTGCCTCGTTAACTTTTTATGTACACCAAATAGTTTTTACAGGGCATGGACCCTGTTTGGAAGCAGGAGCTTCACTCTGCTTTATTATACCTCACACATACGAGAGAAACATGATCTACCTCAGTTAATTGAATGAATAAATCTTGCAGCACTTATCATCACAGTATTAGACAAATTTAGATTTGTACCATGACTACATAGATCAGAGATGAAAATCTTTTTTATTTCTTAATCTAAGAAGCTGTAAAACTTGTTTCTATGGGATGAAAGGGTAGAAATAATTATGTAAGTGGAGAGCCATCCATATTTTCCCTTTTCCATTTTTTTGGTAGGCCTTTCTCAAGCCATGTGTCCTTGATTGGAGTGTTAAAGGCAGAGATATTTAAGCATGTGAATCCATTTAACTATATGAATCTCAAAAATGATTCCTCCAACTGTGTCAACTTGATCTTGGACTATGGACTTTGGTTCAGCTTAGCACAACCCTAAGGTGCCATTCATTAGGAGGCAGCTTGACTTTTGAAGGAAAGAGGAATGTTTTCCTTGCATGTGGCTCTCTGTGACTTTTCTGGTTTATGATTTAGGATTAAGGGATTGAGCATGGCTAAGCAAAATATACTGCTATATTTTTCCCATAGGTGGAGACAGTGGTTTTTTTTTTTTTTTTTGAGGTACTCTTACTGTAGCCCAGGCTAACCTGGAATTCACTATGTAATCACAGGCTGGCCTTGAACTCAAGGGATCCTCATATGTCTGCCTCCTGAGTGCTGGGAATAAAGGCATGAACCACCATGCCAGGAGGGGAGATTGTTTTTTCTGAGTGAGAAATGTGTTATAGGACAGTTCAGAGTCCCCAGTCATTCACTAAGTTGATCAGAATGAAAAGGGGAAGGAAACAAAACTCTCTTAATATGACAGTCACCTCCCAATTAATCACTTTCTCTGGAAATGGAGACTATTCCAGGCAACTTGTGACTACTTCATTAAAATTTTACTTTTTGCCCCTGAAGACTCACAGACTATGCACCTATTTTCATAGATATGACATTATCAAAATCCCCCTAGGCACAAGCTACTGTGTGACAGCCAATTTCCCTGCTCTTTTTTGGCTCCAACATGAATTCTTAACATGCTCGACACTTTCTAGTGGCCATTAAGGACTCTTTCTGGAGAAATGTAGATGCCTGGGGGTTGTAAGTAGGATATTCTATGGGTTAACACGTTTAGCTCTTGCCCATAGCTACACTCTAATTACATCCATGATATTGCTACTTATAATACTACTAGAGAGTTACACAGACATAAAGGAGAGAAAACTAAGGAGGAGGGGTAGCATGAAGAAATGTTTCTGTATGAGTACTATTTATACAGAAAATATGTTTAAGTTAGAAGAAATTAGTAGATCAGCAACACAACTTTTATATGCTCCTTTCTACATTTAAAATTGATATTGAAGGTTACTCTTAGTTGTTACATAGCCCGAGTTCCCGACATGGAAGCAAAAACCTCCTTAATATTTGAATAAAGAGGAAAAGGCAAAGGGTATAGGATGTGTCTAAGATCAAGCTCATTAATCCTGTTTATAGCCAAATTGCAAATGGATTAAAGTATAAAATTCTCTGTAGCATTTGTATAGTAGTAGGAAGGAGAAAGTAACCAAAATATGTTCCCATGGGGAAATGACTAAACACCATCATACACCTGCACAATGGTATAGCATACAATTATTAAAATTGAGACATATATATATATATATATATATATATATATATATATATATATACACACACACATTAGTATGTAATTAGCTCAAGATCTTTGTTAAGTGAAAAGGTAGGTTTTAAAATGTCATGTGTAATCTTAATTCATTTTTGAAATTGTACACGTCTGAATTTATGTGCAATAAGACTCATGATACATCCAGCAAAATATTTGTGTTGGTTGCTTCAAATCTTTATTTTATTATTATATCTTTTAGTAGTGTTTGAGTATTTTATTTAATATGAAAAAATGTGCATTTTTTCCCAAATTAAGCATGTAGTTAAGATGAATGAAGCTGGGCGTAGTGGCACATGCCTTTAATCCCAGCACTTGGGTGGCAGAGGTAGGAGGATCGCTGTGAGTTGAAGGCTACCCTGAGACTACAGAGTGAATTCCAGGTCATCCTGGACTAGAGTGAAACCCTACCTCAGAAAACCAAAAATAAATAAATAAATAAATAAATAAATTTTAACAAAAGATGAATGAGCCTGTATTCTAATCTGAGACTGTTTTATAACCTCCTTTTCAAATTAGAATCATTTTTTACAGTACATTAATAGGCCTCCCATTAGGAATATATTTAATTGATAGGTCCTTTAATTTCTTTTGCTTAAATTTTATAGTAGAAATAACCTTGTGACCCATAAAGAATAATGGGAAAATAGAAGAAATGTACTATAATGTTATGGTAAATAACAAATATTAAACATAACAACAGAAAAATTTTATAATAGCCATAAAAGGATATGAGCAAAGATATTTCTAAAGGAAAAGATGAGAAATAGTTTCAAAGAGAACCAAGAATGAATGAAAATATCAGGAATATCTAATGCAAAGAAAGGCATCAGTACAACAGAATGATGGTACCCAGCAATGAACAAGAAAGAGGTTTTAGAAAAATGAATGGACTGGAGAGAGTGGTTAAGGCACTTTCCTGCAAAACCTAACAACCTGAGTTCAATTCTCCAGTGTCCACTTAAAGGCAAATGCACAAGGTGGCACATGCATCTGGAATTCGTTTACAGTGGCTGGATGCCCTTATGTGCCCGTTCTGTCTGTCTCTCTTTTTTATATTTCTTCATGCTTGAAAATGAATGAATGAACAAATAAATAAATAAATTTTGTATAAAATATAAAGATGAGTATTTAACCCTGACAACAATCCAAATAATTCAACAGACATAAATTAGGGGCTGTCCTCAAACTTACTATGTGACTGATGATGACTTTGAACTCCTGATCCTTCTGCCTCAGACTCCTGAATGCTGAGATTAAAGGTGTATAACACCCTACCTGGCATAGATTTAAAAAAAAAAATGTATTCTGTATGTTGTATGTAAGTACTGAAGGCCCAAGAGAAGTAAGTTTCTTCCTTATGCCACAAACCTGATGTGATGACTATCCGTTTCCTTGGTGTATAGCAGGAATCCTACAAGTCATCTACTCCAGCCTCATGATAAGTGTGGGAAACACTGCCTCATGTTGCAAGTGAAAAATCGAATCTCACCATCCCAAAGTAGTTTTCCATGTCACAGAGTTGGTCCATAGAATAATCTCAATTCCAACTTCAATCCTTTACTCCTAAATTCATTGACATTGGAATCTGTGGAATAACTTGCTATAGAAAGAAAAGAAAAATAGAAAAAGATGAAACTTACAAAAAATTTCAAAATTAGCAGCCATTTGTTTTAAACATAAAAAATAAATTTTATTTTTATTACCTTTCATTGCCATAAAATTACTATTTTAGGCTAGTGTATTTTTTCCCAGGACAAATATTGATAAAGTCCAGTAAATTTAGTCCCTGTCAATCTAGGCTGAACTACTTTAAATTTTTTTTTTAAGAAAAAAAAATAGACTTCAACAAATCATTTGTGTAATCAGGGGAGGGAGAGATGGATAAAGGCCACACAGAGAGAAGCTTATTGTCTTTATTTCTCAACTACAGAAATTCAGATTGTCGACAATGCTATGAGAAATGATACCATACTTTCAGTGCATCCTTATGCCAGTTCTTACTGTGACTTTCCTCTTGTTTCTATAGTAACAAACTTTAATGTGATCAGCATTACATAGTAACTGTTTTCATTGAGTTAGGCAAGGGAAGAAAAATCCACTTACATATACATGGTAGGGGACTTAACTCTGATGTACATTAAAGAATTAAATTAAAGAATGAGTCAAATAGAAATAGTCTCCCTACAATTGAATGCCAAACAGATGTGCTATCATTTGCATATGTAACAGTCATGGGTGAGAGCAAAGTTTCACAAAACAAAAAGGTAGAGAGTTGTTTTTGCTTCACTTTAGACCCAGATTACAGCACCAAGAGGGCTGTCTAAATCGAAGGTTTAAATAGCTTAATTGTGCAGCAAGCAAGAGGTTAAAGGGTCAGCCTCATGTTAAGTAAATGAGTCTGTTTTGGAGAAGACCTGTAATGCTGCATTCCAGGTCTCTGAAGGCACAGTGCTGTTTGTGTGTGTGTTAAATCATTTTAAGTCCAGATAGTGGTGTGTGCTGACTTCCAGAGTGTCCTTATGTTTCCAGTTTGCAAGCTCACATAGCCTAGTACATGGTCCCCTAATTCTGGTGGGCTGCTTCTAAGAATTTGCTTGGAAGGTAATTAAATACTTAACTGCTTTTGTTTGATTTTTCAGCATATAATCTGGCATACTTTCTAAAACACTTTTAGTGTTCTGGCAGTTGACCAAATAGATTTTGAAAGCTGTCTGAAAATTCTAAGCCTGGTAAGGTGAGTGCTCCTGTGAAATGACAGGGAGAAGGATTGTGCAGGGATGTGAGCGCTAACAGGTTGTATAACACATGTCAATCAAAGTTGATGCACATATGGATTTTGCCCATTTAACAAATACTTACTGAGTTCTCACTGTGTACCAGGATGGAGTGGGCACATTTTATTCTGTTTTTCTGTGGTTTTGTTTGGAGTCTATATACCACAAGCTGGCTTTAAACTCGTGAACCTCCTGTTTCAGCTTCCAGAGTTCTGGGATGACAGGCACATGACACCATATTCAGTTTAGTTGCATGTTTCACAAACAAAAATACATGTTCTTATGGAATTTAGTCTAGTGAGGAAAGTCATATGAAAAGCAAAATGCACTAGATGCTAAGACATGGGAAGTGCTGTTGAGTATATGGAGGAAATGAGTCATTTTAAATAGGATGGTCAAGGAGCCTCACCAACAAGGTCATTTAAGGGAGGACCAAAAGGAGGAATGGAAGATTGGCAAGTAGACAAGAGCAGGAAGGGAACCCAGGGAGGGTGAACAGTGGAAGATTCCCATCCCTAGAATGTTCTAGAGTAACAAGGTGCCCATTGCAGCATGAGCACCAAGGAAAAGAGAGAGAAGTAGGATCAGTTATCAAAGAAGGAATAAGGTCTCAAAGGCAGGTTGTGCAAAAGAGCTTTGAGTCTCCGCCCATTTAAATGGGGCATTGCAGGATTTTAAGCAGAGAAATATCATCTGCCTGAGGTTTGCAATGAATATTCTGTCAATTGTTAAAAATGACTAAAGTGGGGAGAAGGCAGAACTTTAAAGAATATTATATGGGTAGCTATGGTATTTTTTAATTTTTAAATAGCATACAAAGAATTAGGATTCATTTTAGTGTTTTCAAACAATTGTTTGGTTTCCCTTTTCCACTCTTTCTTCCTTTCTCCTTCCCCTTGTGCCCTCACCATAATACAGCCTCCTTTCTGCTTAAATGCTACATATTTCCTTTTGTCCTCTCCTCTTCCTCATAATTTTTTGTGCCCCTTTTGTGATTTCTTACCTTCAATGATAGACTACAGTGGCTTCCTTCTTGTTGTTGGGACAAAACACCAGTGCAGAATCATTATAGAAGGAAAGTGTTTCTTTCATCTTACAGATTCAGGGCAGTTTTATCATGGTGAGGAAAGCATGACAAAGCAGACAAAGGAAACACTCTGAGTAAGCTAACTCTGAACACTCACTGGGCCAGATGAATAAACTCCAAAGTCTGCCCCCAATGGCACACCTCCTCCATTAAGGCTCTGCTTCCAAAAGGCTCCACAACTTTCCCAAATTACTACAACCTAGGGACTAGATATTATAAACACATGAAGCTATGGGAGGAATTTTACATTCAAACCATCACATAGCCCATATTCAGTCTTTCGTGCCCTTATTTACATATATACAAACATTAAAAGTTAGGATTGGGTTGGAGATATGGCTCAGCAGGTAAAGGTGCTTGCTTGCCTGCTTACAGACCTGATGGCCAGGTTTGATTCCCCATTACCCATGTAAAGCCAGATGGCACATTTGTCTACAGTTTCTTTGCAATAGCAGGCACATTCATTCTTTCTGTCTCTTTTGCTGTCTCTCTTTCTCTGTCTTTAATCAAATATCTTTTAAAATTAGTATACATATATGAGAGAGTACATGTGTTTTGTCTTTCTGGGCCTGAGTTAATATAATTTTTTAAATTTCATATGTAATCCTAAAAATTTCACAATTTCATTTCTTATAGCTTTGGAAAACTCCACTGTGTATGTGTACCACATTTTATATTCAGTCATCAGTTGGTAGACATCTCATTTGATTGTATTCCTTGGCTATTATGAACAAAGGAGAAATGAACATGGATATGTACAAGCATCCCTGTGGTAGAATATAGAGTCCTTTGGATATATGCCCAGTGGTGGTTTAGCTGGGTCATATGGTAGTTCAATTTTTAGCTCCGGTAAAACCTCCACACTGCTTTCAGTAATGGCTACATCAGTTTACACCCCCAACAGTGAATAAGAGCTCCCTTGTCCCTACATTGTACCATCGGCATTTGTTTTCATTAATTAGCTATAGTATTAACCTTGATAAGAAATGGTGGCTTTGAACTGGCAAGATGGCTTGGTGGGTTAAGCCCTTGCCACCTAAGTTTAGATCCCCAGAACCCACATAAAAGCCAGAAGCAGTAGCACGAGAGCCTGTAATCCCAGTGTACCTATGATAAGGTGGAATGAGGATGAGAGACAGTAGAATCTCCCAGAAGCTCACAGGGCAACTAGCCTGGCAAGTGCAGCAGTGAACAATGAGAAAGACCCTGCCTCAAACAAAGTAGAAGGCAAGAACTAACACCTGAGCTTGTCCTCTGACTTTCACACATATGCTGTGGCATGCACATGTCCACAATCACACACACACACACACACACACACACACACACAAAACGGGGAAGGAGGGAGGAAGGAAAGAAGAAAGAGAGAAAGAAAGAGTGGTGTTCTAGAACAGAATGTTCATGGTAGCAATGGTGTGATTTTCTGTATTCTATAACTATAAAATAACTATTTTAGAGACCACAGTAATTTTGATGGATAGGATATGAAGTCAGAAAGCAGAAGTCAATAAAGATGCTAAGTGTTCACTTAACAACTGGAAGATTTATACTTCTTTGCCAAGGAGAAAACTGGAAGAGCAGATTTGGGGCATGAAGATCATAAGCTGAATTTTGGACATGTTCAGTCTTAGAAACTAGAAAGATGGGGTTTGGATGTAGGGTGTGATGTCAGGAGCTGTGTCTGCATTGAAATGGAAATTTATCAGTCAGCAATGGTTAGAACCAGAAACTGGAGTAAAAGCCAGGAAACTCAATGGAAAATCTCTGAAGTATGGAGCACCCAATATTTAAAGGTCAAAAACAAGAGAGGATTCCCCTGTCCCTAAAAGAAGTTTTAGAGAGTGAAAAATAAAGGAGGAAAGCAGTCTAGAAGCCAAACTAAGAATGTCTTTCAAGGATACATAAATACAAGTGAAAAGAGGTTTTTCATGGGCTATAGATAATTACTAAGAATGCCAGAGGCAATAGGAGGCAACCACAGGAGATAGTTCATAGCCATGTAAATATGTTCTCAGGAGTGTCACCAGCAGCTTGGACCCTGAATGCAGAGCTGGAGCACATGCCTACAGTGAAGGCTCACATGACTGGACTTACTACCACAAGAATCTCACTGTAGCCACTTCAAACACTTCAGAAAAGACCTAAAAGGAAGCCTGGTTCATTCTCAGCCACTGTGAAATTCCCACCACAAAGGCATCCAATGATATTTCTGTAATCATCTTCCAAAATAAGATGATTTCAAATGTCTGAGTAGTTAATGCTTCTTTGATTCTATCCAACAGCTCCAAGAGAAGAAGAAAACAGACCAACCATTGCCATGCTACATGAATGAAGTAGGTTATAATACCAATATCACATTGGTTGATAACTTTCTAAGCATGTTTCTCAGTTTTGAGAGATTTTTTCTGATCCAAATGCACATTCATTCAAACAATACAACATTTTCTTGATTTGCATACACATTTTCCTCTTGCCAGGGTTTTGATTTTTCAAATGTTTACTTCAAGGTAGAAATTATCTTTACCTCCTTTTAAAGATGTGCATCTCTGATGCTGTCTCTAGTTAGTGGGGAAAGTATTAAGTAAACAGAGATACCTCAATACCCCTATAGCTTATAATGAACTGATGTCCTCAAGATCAGAGAGGGCATCCTACCAGTTTGAATGTATATCCTTATCATTCCAAGAAACCATCTTCATAATTCCAGAGTTATGATGAAGTCCTGTTTCAAATTGATTCAACAGATACTATATGACTGTCCAGTAACTTTTCTTATAGAAGAAACTTCCCAGTGGTTTCTAATATAATATAAAACAGCAAATGAACTCAGTGAGCCATCACAGGCAAGTCCTGGGAATTGGAAGAAACCCCCAGGTGCAGCTCCCCCAGGGGCTGGGGTCACCTCCCATTACAGCTACATTCAGTTTCTGTCCTAGTCTGAAATGAGATGAGCTGAAACCAGCTAAGGGCAGAAGGGAGCCATTGTACAGAGGTTTGAGCAGGGTAGCTTTCTCCTCTTGGTTCTGACCAGTGATTCTAGTCTGACCCCTGGGCAGCACCAACCAGTTAATAATGTGTCTAGAATGTCAAGTGTGGTCAGCAGTGGATAGTTATAATGCACTTGTTTAATCAGACTTTATTTTCTGGATGACTTAGGGAAACTGTAGGAAAGGTTTCTTTTTCTTTGTTTTTCCCCTTGATCCTTTTGTCCTCAAGATAGAAACAGAGCCATTTCACATTGTGTTGAAATGGATAGGCTCTGTTTATATTGGCAGAATTAAGCATCAATAATCATATGTTTCCTGTCTTTTGTATAGCTGTGCCACAGCCTTATTATGTGGGGCAGAAATTTCATTTAATGGAGACATAAGTTTTTCTATTGTCTTAGAGCTTATTTAAACCATAGCTCATCTCCAACTTGAATGCTTTTCTGAGCTTCAGTCATCAGATCAGAACTGGCTCCAGTATTGTTTGTCCCCACTCTCTCCAAATGCCATATATTTCCTCTGAAAGTCCTAGTAGTTAATACATATGCTTAAAACTGTGCCTTCTTCTGCTAGATTTTGCATATATATGAAACTGTACATTCAAAATGTACCCTCTATCAGGCCTGGTAGAGCAGACTTGTGATCACAGCTACTCTGGAGGCCAAAGAAGGAGGATCACAAGTTCAAATCATGCCTAGAATACAGAGTTCAAGGCCAGCCTGGTCTACTTAATGAGTCCCTATCTCAAAGAGACAGTAAAAATATGGCTGGATTACATGTAAGTGGTAGAGCATGAAACTTTAGGTTCAATTTCCAGCAGTATTCTCTCTCTCTTTTTCTCTCGGAAGCTGTACAGATGGAATTATTTTTCATTAGCAGGCTGCTTAGCCATTAGTACATTTTCTTGAAAATTATCTGTGAAATTATTATATGAAAAATATATATGTTCAAGGGGAGACTTACTGTAGTAAGGTTGGGGTTTGGCAGGCCTTAGATATTTCTAATTTAATACATTTTAAGCACCTATCACAGGAGGGGCTCATTATTACACTTACATGTATGCTGCTCACTGAGACACATCCCTAGAAGTATGATATGGAGGGTGGTAGCTATATCGTTAAAATTTTTAATTATTTTATTTATTTGTTTGTTTGTCTATTATTTGAGAGAGGGGGGAGGGAGAATGGGCACACCAGGGCCTCTAGCCACTGCAAATGAACTCCATATGCATATGAAACTATGTGCATCTGGCTTATGTGGGTACTGGCGAATCAAACCTGGGTCCTTAGGCTTGGCAAGCAAGTACCTTAACCACTAAGAAACCTGTCCACCCCAGTGGCTACTGTTTAGGATATTAAAAGTAATGATTTGTGCATTAGGGAGAAGACTCAGTGAGTAAAGTATCTGCCACACAAGCCTGAGGACCGGAGTCTGGATCTGCAGCACTCATGTGAAATACCAAGTCTGGATGTAATCCCAATGCTGGGGAAGTAGAGACTATAGGCTTGCAGGCAGCTAGTTGATGGAGAGACTATCTCAAAATATAAGGTGGAGAGCAACTGTGGAAGATACCTGTCATCAACCTCTGTCTCCACATGCACATACAGGCATGAGCACACATGTGCACAAACACCAGTATGTGCCCACAAACAGAGGAACACACACATGTACACCATATCTATATTAGTCTAAATATATATATATGTATATATATATATAATACATTATTCCAAATATATATATTATTCTAAATATATATACATTATTCCAAATATAGTCATATATTTGGAATATGTAATTCCAAATACGTATTTTGAATATATAATATCTATATACCAAAAAACAATGATTTATGACACTTTCAACCTTTTCATTTCAGAAGCATCATAAGTGTTTAGTGTCATACTTCATACAATATTTTACTAGCTAGTATACTTTGTACCATTTAATTTGTAGAGCCTTGTTTATAAGTTATAAATTGAAACTTTACCATAGTAGATTATACAAGGAGAGATTCTGAGATGGGTAAAATAAGCTCAGAGATGAAATGAAAACGACTCACACTGTGTGACTAAGAGAGTCAGGAATAGAACCTGACTCCTAATAGAATACATTTTTGCGTGGGTGATACAAAAGAACAGGACATGTTAATAATCAGGAAGAACTCAAGTTCAGCCATAAAGCATATTTGGGAACACCATTGCATTGCATATTGTGTTGGAATGAGTTATTTTTGCTTCAGTCAGTTCCAATGCACATTCCTGCCAGAGGTAGGTATTGGTTGGAGGTCTTTTTTTTTTTTCCCCTCCAGCAGAATATAAGAATCAGAGTTTCCACATACTGACCTGAGTAGGGGTCTGGGTCTTGTAAAAGATGAACCAATAGGTTCCACACTTGTTGAGTAATTTTATAGCAACTAATTACTTCTTGCTTTATGAGAGAGCTTGACGAGGCCTATGATGCTGTGAGCTCTGCACTGTGTGAGACTTCCTGAGTGACTGAAGTAGGGGATGAATAGTTACTGAGGCAACTGTAAGCAAATGTAGCACAGTAACCCAGACAGGAGACCAGTCAGTCAACACTGGTCTTAGCTCAGGGTATCGAATCTAGAATAGTAGATTGGCTTTTCTTTGAATTGTAATTATAACCAACATTTCTACCAGAGAAATTTTCATATATTGTTTCAGTTTTTCTCTGAAATTATTCCCAAGGAAAAGATATTTCAATAAACTAATGTTATAGATCTTTCATAAGACCCACAAAAATTATGGCATAAATGGGCTACAGAGCTTTAAAAATAAAGATTATGGAAAAAAAATAGGCATGGTGGAACAAGCCTGTAATCTCAGCCCTGGGGAGATGGAGACAGGAGGATCAAGAGTTGAATCTCATCCTTGGCAATATGAGTTTGAGGCCAACCTGGACTACCTGAGATGCTACTTCAAAAAAAATTAAAAAGTAATAATTAATGACATTCATTTGAATTTCTTAAATCCAAATCAGATGCTCTCTGAATGATGCCACCCACCTTAGTACTCACAGGGGTCTTTGTGGTGACAACTTCTCTTTACTTGTAGTGCCAGATTTGAGAGAGATGGCATTTCCATGTTGTGGAAAAAATGCTTGAGCACACCCACCTTATTCCTCATTTAGGCTAGCTCAATGAGTGAATGGCATCAGTCTGGAGACCCCTTACAATTGGGCCCCCAGACTTGAGTCTTCACACTTTACACTGGATACCTGAATGCCTTTGCAGGTGGTAAGTGTGATTCATTTGTACTTTGATATTTTGTAAGATACAGGAACATTTTTTTGATTGAGAAACATTTTAGAAATGCTGAGCATGTTATTGTGATGAAATAACAGTGACTAATATTACTGTTAAATTTCTGGAATTACACTGGCTTTAACCTTTTTTTTTTTTTTTATTCAATATGCTTATCCCAGTTTGTTTTATCTTGCCTTTTAAATAGCCATGTTGGCTTTGAAATACTGACAATGTTGGTCTATCTCACAGAACTCACTCTTACTTTTACAAGCCATAGGCAGTATATTTCAAGCATGCTAGAATTAGACATATAATTTTGGAGAACTTTTTTATTGACTTGGAATAAAAGAAAAGAAGCATGAATCACAATTATTAAATAGACAATTGTATGCCTACTTCTCAGGATGAATAAGCAACTTTTGAGACATAGTTGTATACTACACTGCCATAGTTAGAGAAAAGCAAATAGAAAAACTCAGATTCTTGCACGTCTTCTTAAACTCTTGGGGAAGTAGTTCACTGGGAGAGAATAGTATAATGGTTACTATAAACTTAGCCAAGTAGAGATTAACAAATACTACATGCAGTAAGTGACCATTCATCAGCACAATTAGAAAACTAAAGAACTGCATTTGTGATTGGACTGTTTATGTTATACTTTCTTTAATCCACCCAAGTCTTAATTTCATACCTCTAGGGACATAGGTCTCCACATCAGTTGTGGTCTTCAGACTTTAGTGCATGATAGAACTATCCCAAGATAAATGCAAGTTTCCAAGTATTTGGGTGTACATGAGCTATTCTTATTGCTATGACAAAAAAAAAAAAAAAACTTTAGGAAGGAAGGGTTTGTTTGGCATACAATTTGAGTTTATGGTCCATCATGGCAGAGAAGCCATAATGACAGGAGCTTGAAGGCAGCTGGTCATATTCAGTCCATAGTGAGGCAACTGGCAGTGGTGAGTGCATGCACACCTGCTCCTACTCAGCTCACTTTCTCGTTTTTATTCAGTCTGGGCTCACAGCCCATGGAACAGTGCCACCCACAGATAAGATGGGTCTTCTACCTCAAGTGATGGACCCTAGAAACTCTCTCAAAGACTTTCCCAGAGATCAGTTCCTATGACGATTCTAAATCCTGTCAACAAGAGATTAACCATCACAGGGCAGGGGGACCCAGAAAGATGTAAGAACCTTCCATAGAAAATAATAAACCAGGAGAAGAGTGAGAATTGAGTCAGACAATGCCATGGATGACCATATGAAATTTGACCCTATCAAATATAAATTATAAAATATAAATTTTGATCATAGAGACATATTATAAATTTGGTTTAATAAATGTTGGTGAAAAAAACAATTATTAAATTATCAGTGTAAGATAAACTTCCAAGCCAGGCATGGTGGCACATGCTTTTAATCCCAGCACTCAGGAGGCAGAGGTAGGAGGATCACCATGAGTTTGAGGCCACCCTAAGACTACATACTGAATTCCAGGTCAGCGTGAGCTAGAGAGAGACCCTACCTCTAAAAACCAAATAATAAAAGAAAAGATAAACTGCCAACAACCAAGCCTTTTTAATGTTTATTTATTTATTTATTTGTGAGAGAGAAAGGGAGAATGGGTATGCCAGGGCCTCTAGCCACTGCAAATGAACTCCAGACACATACATCCCCTTGTAAGTCTTGTGCATGGCCTATATGGGTCCTGAGGAATTGAACGTGGTCCTTAAGCTTCATAGGAAAATTCCTCAACTGATAAGCTATTTCCCAAGCCCAACCAAGCCTTTTGAAAGGTAAAGTTTGAGGAGTTGCTGAATCCCTCTCAAGTAAGACAAAGACTTTGTGAGCTGATACTTTTTCATAGAAAAATCAGACTAGAAGCTTGCAGAAGTATAAATATGAGCAGTTAGCAAATACAATTATAGATTATAGATAAAAAATATATCTTTTCAATAAACCTCTTGAACTGGTGAAGATGGTAATGATGCTGAATTGTGATGGGCATCAAATTAGGAATTATGAGATTCCATAACATGCTAAATTGACTTTACTTTCATAAGGATAGTCATTACATTTGTCCATTTGTTTCTGACAGGTTTTTACTATGGAGTATTACCTAGCCTGGAACTCACTCTATAGACCAAGCTAGCCTTGAGCTTGTGATTTTCCTTTTGTCTGCTTACTGGGTGCTTGGATTATAAGGATGTACCCTAATGTTCAGCTAAGGATATCCATTTTTATATAGGTTTTTCAAAACTTCACTCTCTCCAAACAACTTTTTAAGAAGAGATAGTTTTTTATAAAAAAAAATTTATTTATTTATGAGTGAGAGAGGGAGAAAGATAGAGAGAGAGAATGGGTGTCCTACTGCAAAAGAACTTCAGACACATGTACCACCATATGCATTTGGCTTGTGTAGGTTCTGGAGAATCCAACCTGCCTTGACTGGTAAGCCAGCTCTCCAGCTTTGATAGTTTCTTTTTGTTGAATAGCCCTGGCTGGCCTGGAACTTACTATGTACCCCAGGGTGGCCACAAATTTCAGGCAATTCTCCTACATCAGCCTCAACAGTGCTTGGGTTACAGGCATGAACCACCATCTCCAACAGATGTTTCTTACTTGATTTGCCTCTTCTGCTAAGTTAACTAGGATAGCTTGGTTTTGCTGAAAATAACACAATACATACTAATGGTATTTGAAACAAGCCTATGAAGGATTCTTCCTCATATCACCATATTCCTGGAGACAGCTTATTGCTGGTAGGCACTTAGTAACTGAATATAATCAAGGGTAGTGTCTCTATCATTGGCCTGCCTTTAGTCTTACACTTTCCAAGTCCAGGAACCACACTGGCATTCAAAGCAGGAGGAAAGGGAGAAGCAGGGAGCAGCACAGGTGTTAAGTCCTGTATTAGGAAAGTCAATGGTCTCCCAGAAGCAGTTGTTTTCCCAAAGGATACTCATCTTATTGATCAAGACCATATCTTACCTCCATTCCAGTGACCAGAGAAGCTGTGGGAAGTAACTCTTTTCCATGATCTTCTAGAAAGGAGAACAGATCAGCTGTTAAAGTACTTGTCTGCAAAGCCTAAGGACAAGAGTTCTCTTCCCCAGTGCCACAGAAAGTTGGATGTACAATGTGACACATGTGTCCAGAGTCAATTTGCAGCAGCTGGAGGCCCTAGTATGCCCATTCTCATCCTCTTTCTCTCTAAATAAATAAATAAATATTTTTTAAAAAATTAAGAAAATGAACAGATAAGATGAGGTTAAGAATGGCTGTAGTGGACTGTGTAGATGGTTCATCAGGTAAGAATGTGTTCTCTTTTTTAATATTTTAAATTATTTATTTATTTTATTTATTTGAGAGAGACTTAAAGAGGGAGATAGAGAGAGAGGGAGAGAATGGATATGCCAACAACTTCAGCCACTGTAAATGAACTCCACACATATGCATCATCTTGTGCATCTGGCTTATGTGGTTCCTGGGGAATTGAATCTTGGTCTTTTGGCTTAACAGGCAAATGCTTTAACAGCTAAGCCATCTCTCCAGCCCAAGAGTACTTTCCATGCAAGCATGAAGACCTTAGTTTAATCCTCAGAACCCACATAAGAAGCTGAGTGTGTGGTTGGAAGGATGGCTTAGCAGTTAAAGCATTTGCCTGAAAAGCCAAAGGACCCAGGTTCAATTCCCCAGGACCAATGTTAGCTGGATGCCCATGGTGGCACATGTGTCTGGAGTTTGTTTGCAGTGGCTGGAGGCCCTGACATGCACATTCTCTCTCTCTTTCTCTTTCAATTTCTCTCTGTCAAATAAATATATGAATATAAAATACTAAAAAAGCTGAGTGTGATCACACAAGCCTGTGACCCCAATCTTGAGGGAGCTGGGGACAGGAGGATCGCGGGGACTCACTTGTCAATTAGCCTAACCAAAAGGTAGCAGTTCCAGTTTAGTGACAGACACTGTCTCAAGGAAATAAGGTTGTAGAAAGGACCTGATATTCTCTTCTGGCTTCTGCATGTGTGCACTGAGGATGCATGGACGTGCACAGAGGATGCACTCCTCTGCACATATATGCACATACCACATACAAACTACACATAAGAACAAAGAGACTCACTGTGTGCTACTCACTTAAGACTCCTGTTTTATCACTCCAGTGTAGATGACCTGAATCTTGTGGGGAAATTCAGCTCAATGCATTCTGTCTGGTTTTTGTTATCCCTTCTCTCACTATCCTTCCATACTCCTATAGTACCAGTGCCCCTTAACACCACACAGAGTGATTCTACACCCACTCCACTAGACATGCTCACAGTGAAAAAAAGAAAAAAACCTTCATTTTGATGAAATCCTTGAACTAACTGGCTTTTAGGAATGTAGTTCAAACATCTCTGGTATTATAAGCTGCCTTGTTAAACAAGATTTTTGTGCAATGTCCAGCAACACTCCTGCATGTTTCTTTAAAAAAATGATTGAGGGCTGGAGAGATGGCTTAGCGGTTAAGCGCTTGCCTGTGAAGCCTAAGGACCCCGGTTCGAGGCTCGGTTCCCCAGGTCCCACGTTAGCCAGATGCACAAGGGGGCGCACGCGTCTGGAGTTCGTTTGCAGAGGCTGGAAGCCCTGGCGCGCCCATTCTCTCTCTCCCTCTATCTGTCTTTCTCTCTGTGTCTGTCGCTCTCAAATAAATAAATAATTAATTGAAAAATAAATAAATAAATAAATGACTCTGAACATGACATTTTTTAAAGTATCACAGCAGTATTTTGAAAGTATATTCTAAGGCATTGGGGGCTTAACTTTTATATTGACTCATAAAAGAATTAAGAGAACTGACTGTTGGACTTAGACCCTGTCATTGGTATTAAGATTGTCCAGGTAAGGAAATGCTGACACTTTTTGTATGTGCATGTTTGTGTAGTGTGATGTATGTATATGTAGAGGCACGTGTGCAATTGCACATGTGTAGAAATAAGATCCTCAGCTTCTACTTTGTTTAAGACAGGGTTTCTCTTATTTTGCTGCTGTGAATGTCTAACTAGCTGTCTTCTGATTTGGCCCTCTTTTGCTGCTGTAGGCATGTATACCCCTGTTCCCAGTTTTATGGGGTCTAGAGGATCAGAACTCTAGTGTTCAAGCACTTGCAGCCTCTGAGACTTCTCCACAGCCCAGGTACTGGCATTTTTACAGAGAGGGGACAGGGTCTTCCAGGTAGGAAGCCTGTTTGATGACCATTTCCTAACTTCCCAGGCAAGCTGGAAGTCACCCTGTGGTTTTAAGAGACCACCTCTTTCCTTGTCATTGGGCTCTGTATGTGTGGAGGGATCCTATGAGTAATGGTTTGCCTCTTCAGCCTGGTGGAGATTGTAGGGGCCTCTGGGTTATTGCATAAAGTGGATTTTGCAAAAAGTTGTCCTCGGCATACCCACAGGAGAAGAGCAAGGCGGTTCATAAATGGAAACTCTAGACAAACAAGTGAGGCTAAATACACCTCTGTGTATAAATGCTTCCAGATGGAGATGTGTTCTTCACTTCACTCTCCACAGTTCTCATTTTAAAGGTTATTGGGAGGGAAGCTTTGGAGCAAAGTACATTAGAATCATTGGCCTGGCTACCCTTCCAAGTAATGCTGACTTACAGTTGCAAGGGGAAACACTGTCTAAAAAATAAATCTTAATCTATTCCCTGTAGTCTTTCAACACATGCTTTTCAGAAGAAGGAATAGGGAAAAACAATCTAGGGAAAACAGGGCTGAGTTGGTGGAACATCTTGAAGGGACCTGGCCTTCTCTTATAAAATTAAAGAGAGATGCAAGTAGCCACTAGAAAAATCCTAAGATTAGTAGAGTCACATGAAAGAGGAACTTGAATATAAAATTTGAGAATAACAGTCTGCAGTTATTTGTATCTTTGTGTTGTTAGGCTTGTTTTCATCCTTTGAAAGAGTTCTGAACAGCCTTACAGATTTGCTTTCTGAACATCCTTATGCCTAAAAAAATGCCATTTTACCCATAAAATTTTCATTTTTGCTCCCATTTTTCCAGCCCTCCTCCTTCTTCACCTTCCTTGGGGTATCAACATCTTCCTGGAATAAAACCACATGTATTTCAACCAAATAAATAAAGAACAAAAGTCTGAGTACAGCATGTTGTTCTTTTTCTTACTGGCTGACTCCTGTTGGGCCCTTCATTATTCTTATTGCTTTAGACAAATAGGACTCTGCTCATGGGTGATTTTGAATCTGTTGGAGTATTACTGAACTTTACTCTCTGGGTTTGACCACTGTATCTGGGTCTCAGATATTTGCTCATAAAAGGAGGCTGGGCAGTGGAGGCACCTAGGACACTACCCAGTCAGTGACTACGATCCTTCTGTTTGGAGAAGCCCATGACAAATCACAGCTCATGGGGACCCAACAAGAAGGTGCACCTCCCAGCAGCAACTCTATGCCAGGGCAGTGGCCAACAACAGGATGTGGGTTTTTAAACACATGTAGGTTTCTTCAATCTGCCTCTTTCAGTTTCATTATTTTTTAAAGCACTACAAAATATAGTAAACATTTGAAATACACTTTTTTCTTGTCATAGTTTTTATCCAATGTTAGGGCTACTTCCATTGAGGTACCTGAGTTAGTACAAAAATACATTGAATTAGTATAATATGAAAATGAATATGAAGTACTGTATGCTAAAGAAATTTTGCTTTCTGTAAATATGAAATACACTGGATTCACCACCCATTAGGCTGCTGTCAAAGCCACTGGACTGTTGCACTTGGTACTTAACTGACCAGGACTCAAAAGATGTTAAGAACCATGAGCATATTGTAGTAAACATGAAAGATACTTGGTTTTATCTGCTACATTTGAGCAGGCCATAAAACTGAGTCAGACAAACAATTCTATATGCAGTTTCACTGGAATCAGGAGAAATTAGAGTGTAGGAAATGAAAAATATATCAGACTTACATTTGATTGTAATTGCAATCCTCACCTCCGATCTCTTCTCTTCTTTCTGTTTGTGTTACTGGCTGTCTGTCCTGTCCCATCTGTCTCCCATTCACTTCTTACCTTGCCTTCTGTTCCCACCACCCCATGAAGAAAGAATCAGGGAGTCACCTGATAGTTAGCAGAGGAATACTGTTGGGGTTTTCAATTTCAAATGTGAAGGTGCACTTGCAATATGCACATAATAAAAAAAGTGTGTGGCCATTTCCATTCATATTGTCTTAAATAATCAAAGTTTCATGTCTAGTTTTTTCTTCATAAGGAAGAACTTTTGTGTTGTGGACTCTCCAATCATGCTTGTTGAGCAAATACCTAGAAAGGGAAGTAGTTCCAAGTCATGTACCAGAGATTCAATGTCACATGCATTTGCAAGATGACTGATTGACCTCTGCACTTTTTCTTCCTTTATAATGAAAATGCAAGGTAAGTTCATATTGTGCATCAGCACTGTGCTCAGTTTTGAAGAATGAAAACTCCAGGAAGTCACAAGATTGATACTTCAAAGAGTTTTCTCCTATTGGAAGAGATTAACAAGATCAATTTCAAAGTTATGAGAGGGTTCTCAAAGCCCAAAGAACTATAATTTTAATAATTTTAAACTGAGGGTGCAAACCAGTTATCTCTTCCTTCAGGGAATAGTAGGATAAAACAAAGTTTATATAAAGTACAACATTTTCCTACAACTCCACAATAAAGTTTTGCCACTGAAGAGCCTTTCAATATGCTGAATGCAAAATTTTGGGTCACAGAAAATATTGCAATGTGCCTATGTTGGCCTGCTGGAGCTCATATTTTTACAAGGCAATCCCTGCATTCATTTGCAGTTCCCATTTGATAACATTTTGTTCTTGTATTACTTTCTTGATTCTGGGATTGCTACCACATTGGCACAGGAAATATCCCTTTCTTCTGACATGGGGTATCCTGCCTTCATAGCTTACCTCTGGATTTAACTTCCTCTTCCTGTCTATCTGTTGAAATATTTGTGGCA
Organism: Jaculus jaculus; assembly: GCF_020740685.1. Lineage (NCBI taxonomy): Eukaryota > Metazoa > Chordata > Mammalia > Rodentia > Dipodidae > Jaculus > Jaculus jaculus. The sequence goes on from NC_059104.1 coordinate 120,264,379, forward strand.
TATAATAAGGGTCAAAGTAGAAGTATTCCAGGCTAATATGCTTATGCAGTTTCACACTTGTGAGGTGAGTAACTTACCTTTTACCTCTGTCTAGCTCACAAGTTAATTTAGGATAAGGAATGTCTGCATTAATTCACTTGTTTTATTCATATTTATTGACCACTGACTATGGATAACCAGAGTCACAGTTCTAAAGCTCATGGACTGACCAGGTAGCCTGGAAAGACAAGCATTCATTACTTGTTTGTGATTGTAGTAAAACCTCTGAGGACAGATAGAGGTTTCTGAGAACACATGTATCAGGAATTACATTAGGAAGACAAGACAGTCAAAGATCATGAAAAGCTTCCTGGGAAGGTGATATTTCAACAGAGCACTAAAGGGTTAGCAGAAGGTACCTCAAGACAGAGGGCTGGATACACTGAGATTCTAGGGCAGGAGCAAATGTGACGGGATGAAGCAACCTTGAGGTGAGTGGGACCAATGCAAAGGAAGCAAAAGGGGAAGTGTAGGGAAGAAGAGGAATTCAGCTCATAGGCTTTGTCTAGAATTACAGTTCTGGGTTGCAGGACTGGTTTTATGGCCAGATTAGTTAACAGTGTGTGTGTGTGTGTGTGTGAGTATGTTTGCTATTGTTTTATTTTGGTGGGCCTTAAGTAACAAGCTTACCTTATTTAGAGTAATATAAAAGAGAAAATACAAAACAAAAAGTTTGAAATAGTTTGGAATTGGTACAGGTCTCAGAGGTCTATCCAGGTCCAAGCTTTGCCCATGTCCTATGCTGCATTCCTGGACTGTAGCTTTGTACTTTCCTCATGCAGAAATGGCATGACCCCAGGCAAGAGCACCCAAGAAAGAGGAGGAAGAGGAAATGTACTGTGTTGGGCTCAAAGCTTCCCAGAAATCTGTGGTGGACTTCTGCCTGTGTGTCAATCTCCAGAACACAACCCAAATAATGAAAAAAAGAAGGGACAAGTGAGGAAAAGGATCTTTCTGCCAGATCACAGAGGCCACAGAGAGGCTTGAGAATGTGTGCTGAGCAATGTTTGACCACCACTATATGCCTTCTGATCTTAGGCAAAGAGCTCAGTTTCATGTTCCTCATTTGAACAGTTGGTGAGGAGTGATGAGAACCTTCACCTCAAAACATTGATATGAAGTTAACTGAAGTCATTTCTATGCTCAGTACATCATTAGCCATCAGTTTATAAGGTATCTGGCATGAAGCTGGACAGTTTGTGGTAGGTAGTTTGGCCATGAGGAGCTTTGAAAGCCATATTGACTCTTTTGTAATTTAAGATACTGAGTAGTTTCAGGAGGCAACATGACCATGTTTGTATTCAAGGGGGCCCAGCTTATTCTGAATCAACAGATATCTCCAGCTTTACAGCATCGCAAGTCTCAATTCAGAGTTTTGCTTACCTGTTTTTGATCTTGGGTAACTTTCCTTTTTAATTCTTGTTTTGGCGATCACAGTTGTTTTAAGATGTGTAAAATTAGAATCAAATGCAGGTGTGTGAGTTCCTTTGATTTTTTTTAAAGAGTCTTTTTAACTTGGGGCAATTCAATACTAGCATATTAACAGAATGTCTGTCTAGGTTTTCAGAACTATTTGGTGGAGAATACATCTATAGGACAAGAAAGAAGTGCCCTAAAGACTCCTGAATTTATGGAACTTCTGCCCCATGCTAAGGGCAATGTTCTGCTCACATGCTTGAAAGACCTAAGCTGCAGCATTCCTTTCACACTCCCACTCGCCCCTGAGGTTCCTCCACTTCCTTCCTGTGGCTTTTTTTAGAAACAAGTGTGTTTTTCTCACGTCCGGTAACAAAGGATGTTTTGTGCTGCTACTGAAGTGTGTGTGTGTGTGCGCGCGTGTGTGTGTGTGTGTGTGTGTGTGTGTGTGTGTCTTACTTTAGAACTCTTTCTAGAAAGTGCTATAGTGTTTGCATAGAATTTGTAGTACTTTATCTTGAGTGACAGTCCCCAATAGCTATAGTCTATTTTTGTGTGGCTCTGCCACTATTAAACTTAAAGGTCATTTTCTGCTTTCCCTGTGTTTTGAAATAATCCAAATGAAAGCTTTTAAAATTCCTTCCAAAGTCACACACAAATTCCTATACTTTAAAAACAATGTCTAAGCAATTCTTCCAGTATATTGTATTGGTTCTCTAATACCTTTGTAGAGTTGTCATTTGCTCCTCAAACATGTTGGGCAGTGCCATGCTGAGAATTTGTCTTTGATGAATGTTCTTAAGTTTAGGTGACAACCACAGTATTTCCCAAAACTATGAGATGCCATGACATTAGATGTTTATGTGATTCTCTGAACAATGAGACAAGGTTGAACAAAATTTCCAGCCTGTTGAGAATCATACCACCCACCCCGTGAGGGAATTTACCTCCTCATTGTCAGATAATATAAATTACTTACAACATATGTGGTAATGGCTTTATCTCTCTTGCAAGAGAAATGAAATCTACATTCCAGGTTTTCTGTCTCAATGAAAATTTATATAAAATGGGCCTCTGAAGACATTCCACATTCCAGTGTCAGCACGCCACTGGCCAAACTCTCCTACAACCAACATATTACAAAGAGGCAGCATGTATTTCAGTGCAGAAACCTTAGCTGCTCAGTAAATACGACTGCATCAAGAGACACTATAGCTGTTCCCAGCAAATAGCAAGTCCAATAGTATAGATATGAAGATTTCTCCTCCATGTAGATTTTGTAACTCCTCTTGGGTTGACATGAAGAGTGCTTAGATTCCAAGATCAATTTAATGTCTAAATTCCTTGGCATTTTTCAGGTCAGATCAGTACATGTTGGGAGGATTTCAACAGTCATTTTAGCATTGATTTTTCCTCTACAGGAGTAAATCAAAAGATTTAGAAAATCAAAATCAGTTTTCCTTGAGTTGTCTAGGAAACAAGAGACAGCTGTGAAGTGGATGGGGTTGGGGAAAGGGCTCTTCTTTCTGACAATGCAATGCCAGTATTTGCATAGCTCTCTTCCCTGTATTGAGTGTCTACACTATGCAAAGACTTAAGCACTTTGGTGCAATGAGGATTACACACACACACACACACACACACACACACACACACACACACACAAATTCAAGGCATACCAGTTGACTTTAAGGAACTAAGTATTTAGTTACACAAGAAACTATAGTAGAAGGTGTGCGGTATGGAAGGCCAAATTTTCCCATCTGCAACTATGCCTATATACATGGCAATGTACAGGTTTCACGATGCTTGTGTAATTCTGCATTGAAAAAATGCTGATAATACAATTGCTTCATGGATTGCTGTCAAAGAGCAGCAAGTTATGGGTAACAGAGAATGTAACAGAAGCCAGACTACTTGTGTTTAAATCTCAACTGCATTGCTCATGGCTGCTGTGACCTTGGGACAGTCTCCTATAACCTCTCTGAGCTTCAGCTGCTCCTCTGGAAATGGAAGCCTTGCTGGTCTTCATACCCTTTTTACTGCACACTGGTATGAATATTGAAAGAACTAATAAATGGAAAGGGCTGGAAGCTGATTCTATCACAAGTTTTTTTGTGTTCAGGTCTGCTTTGCTGATGGGGATTCAATACATACTGAAACAGACCTAGGATATCACCACTGTATAATTTGAACAGACAATTCAAGATAATATGTAGAACATTTTCAGTACTCAGTAAATTTTGGTTGACTTTTTTATCTATTACATATGTCAGTGGAGGGATGTTGGTAGAAAAAATAGAGGACAGAAAAGCAGAAGCACATATTCCCAAGTAACATAAAGGGCTAGGCAGATGGATAAAGCACTGTTTGAGCAAGTGTAAATAGCTGAGTTTGAATCCCCAGAATCCATGTAAAGGCCATACACTATAGTGAAAAGCACAAGTGACTATAACCCCAGTGGCCATGGTGAGAAAAGAGATGGAGACAGGAGACTCTCACAGAAGCTTGAGTATCAGCTAGCCTGACAAAACACAACTGCTAATAAGAGGCCATGCCTCAGACCAAGTGGAAGGCAAGGGATTGTACTCTGACTTCCACATATGTGTCATAACATGCATGCTCATGTGTGTACACACATAAAAATAATTTCATGAGACAAAGTGTATAGAGCAACATGAGAATTATATAGCAATGGTCTTACTACTTCAGTATTTGAAGGGTTTGGAATTATTTTGTTTGGTTTAATTTGGGTTTTATTTGGTAGGATCTTTTAAGGTTATTTTTATTGTTGTTTCAAGACAGTCTCACTTTGTATCCCTGTCTGGCCTAGAACTCACTATATTACACATACTAGCCTTAAAGCAATGACAATCCTCCTAGCTCAACCCTCTATCACAGGTGTGTATACAATATCTAGCTTCTTTAAAGCTCATTTTGTCTGTATATATAGGCCTGTTTTTGCCACTGATGTTTCTTCAACATTTTAACCATCAATAAAAATTTTAATACTTCATAGAATGGTTTAAGGCCACTGAAGGTTAAAACATGCTTGACTTTTAGGCATGGAGACATGTAATTTAATAATAATAATAATAATAATAATGACAACAATAATAATAATATAGACCATTGTCAAAGTTTACAAACAATTTGGGTCCCCAAATTATAATCATAAAGCAATAATTTAATATCATAATATTCTTTTACATATGTATATTGTTACTATGTTACAAGGAATTATTAAAGCTCAAACCTAGCTATCCAATTTTCCCAGTAGTTTGAAGCAAAGGATAACAGTACTAGAGAGCACCAGTCACCCTGTGAATCATGCTATGTACTTTGAATTTGACCTAGAGAGACACAGATTCCCCATGCCCTCCTGAACATCCCAGATACCTCCAGCATCTCTATCACCATATTTAGTGAAAGAGCAGAGTTTGGGGACATGGTTTTCATTGGTAACTTCAGAATCAGAATCTTGAGTAACATCAGTGGCTAGACAGTATGAGTGATTGTGGAGTGGAATTAGTCATTTCAATGTATGTAATGATAGAAAATTGGTTCTACACCTACTTTATTATTCCATATTCTCCTCTGCCTCAGCCCTCTGTGCCAGTACACCAGCCCAGGGCTATGGTCTTAAGGAATCATTCTCTTTTAGTCTTAGTTCTTCCTGAAGGTACTCTCAGTTGAAGTTGAGAGCTTTAAGTTGAGGAAATCTCCATTTTAAAGGGTAATATTGAAAGAAAAAGGAGGGACAGCTGGGAAAGTGGCTCAGTGGTAGAAGCCTGACCTAGCATGCATAAGGCCCTGAGTTTACTCCTTAGCCCCTACAGAATAATTGGTAACAATAAAATATTTTTAAAATGAAAACTAGAGCTAGATGTTGTAACACATGCCTGTGTTATTAACACTTCATGGAGTGCTTAGGCAGGTGAATGACTAATTCATGGCCAGCCTGGGCTACACAGACAGACCCTGTCTCAAAATAAACAAAAAAATGTAAAATAAGAAAATAAAAGTTTTAATAATGTCCTTATCACCAGAACGAGCCTCTTGATTCTGAATGAAGGCAGTTGTAATTGTTTTGCCAGTCCAAAAGCCTACCTCACTATTGAGTCCACAAATAATGACAGCCTTGTAAAGAAAATGAACACCTTGCCATGTAAGATATGTCCATGACTTACCACTTTCCACCGAAGAGAAAGTGACAGTAGCTTTCTCTTTCTTCACGTTTCAAAAGCAAGTTATGTGACACTCATTTATCCATTCATTCCACAAACATTGGCTGAGCTCTCTATACATGATAAGTATTCCTGTGTTCAGTTCATAAATGAAAAATAAACAATTTGTCTGCCAAGCCTAGGTGGACCTGGTGGAAGTATGGGAATGAGACCCAGGACCATCTGGAAAGAGTCCTCAGATAGAGAATAGCACCTTTTTCAGAGAGCTTAGGGACTCCAGCTGGACCAGAGAAAGCTATGGTGGAGGGGAGATCACAGGGCTTGTAGGAGTGCGTCAAGGGGCTTTTGAGACCATGAGAAAAGATTTGCTCATATCCTAAATAGACAGGAAGCAATTAAAGTGTTTTAACCAGAAGTATATAGTAGGATCTGCCTTACATTTTCAAAGGATTACTCTGTGTCCTGCAATATGTTAAAAATTAGAATGTGTTGCAGTATTCTAGTTGAAGTTATGGCTGCTTGGAGAAAAATAATAGAAACAGAAGTGGAGATTTTGGCTATGTTTTGAAGATAGAGCTAATATAATTTTCAGTGCATGGGAAATTGTGGTTTCAAAATAAGCACAGAACTGGTGCCAGTGAGGTGGATCAGTGGATAAAAGCACTTGCTCCACAAGAACCAGGACAGGAGTTTGGATCCCTAGCACCCATGTAAATGTCATGCATGTGGTTGTGGTAGCCCAGAATTCCAGCACTGAGGCGATCCCCAGGGTAAACAGGCTGGATAGACTAGCCAGATCATTCAGCTCTGGGTTTATGTGAGGGAATCTGTCTTCATAAATAAAGTAAAGAGTAATTACAGAAGACACTCGAGATACCTCTGCTCTCCACATACTTGCAGACATGTTCACCTGCACACATACCAACACAGATGTGCCTACACTCATGCAAACATCATATATAGACAAATATATCACACACTACGCACAAGCAAAAGGAAGCACAGAACTCAGAAAACTCCAAACATGTTGTCTAAAAAGCTATAGTTGCCATTTGTTGATCAGAGGAATATCCCTAGAGAGGTTGATGCCTGGGAATAGACATGGAGGGAGAATTAGAAATCTCACTTTGAAATGGGTTTTAGTTGCCTATGAGATAGCCAAGTAGGCAGGAGGAAACACAAGCTGGGATTGATGGGTGAAGTCTGGCTCAAAGTACATGTTTGAGTATTTAAGACTAAACTTAATTCATAAATGGAAACAGCAGGAGAGGTATAGAGAAATGAAGAGGTGTCTGGACTGAGTAGTAGTATTCTCCAATACTGAGGTCAGGAAGATAAAGTGGACAGAAGGGGATTGAGGGGGGAGACATTGGAGCAGAGGCACCCCAGTAGGCAAGTGAAGAAAGAAGTTATGAGGAAAGATAATGAATCTGTGCCAATGTCACAAGGAAGTCAGGTAGACTGGGGTCTGGTCATGGATTCTTGAGTGTGAGGAAGGTCTTTGGTGGCTTTCCATCAGGGATATCTGGTAAACTCATACTCTGAAAAATAGTAACAACAATCAAGTCCAAATTTGTAGTGTTTACCATTTTCCATGATATAAATAATCACATTATAGTCAATTTCAATCTACCAATAGCTTGTAAAGTCAAAGGCTATTTAATAATAGGCTCTCACACCATCTCCAACACACACTGCTTTGGTAGATTGGTAGGCATTGAATGACTTTAAAAGAAATGAAAATAATTAGAGAAAGTAGGTAAAGACATTTTTAAGGAATTATACTATTAAGAAACCCTGTAGTTACTGAATAAAGATGTGTACTCAAGAGATTTAAAAAACAGAAAATGCTAGATGTGGCTGTCCACACATGGAGTCCCAGCACTTCATGGGCTAAGACAGGAGCATTGCCATGAGTTTATAGCCAACTGGGGCTACAGAATAAAAACCTGTTCCAAAAATAATAATAAAGAAGGAGATATAGCATCATGCTTGTGTGCAGAAGGGAATGATTTTATTCGAAAGGGGTAGAGGTAGAGTGAGAAAGTGGGGGAATTATTCTGGGGAAAACCTTAAATGGAATAGGAAGAAATTTGAATATACAGAGATATATGGCTTGTTCTGATACAAGAACTGAGATTACTGCTGATCATAGAACAGCCCTGTCCAATAGAAACATAATGGCAGTAACAATTGAAATTTAATGTCTTTGTAGGAGTGGTAACAGGGTCTTAATATAGCCCAGGCTGGTTTGGAACTCATTGAGTAGCCAAGGATGACCTTGAACTTCTGGTCCTCTTGTGTCTGCCTCCCAAATGCTGTCTGGGACTACAGACATGTGCCAGCCTACTTATTTATGATATGTGCAATTTAAATTTGTTAACATCTACATTCAAATTTTAATATTAGTTAATCTGACATATGCAGTAACTATTGAGGAGACTCAAAACTCAGCAAAGTTCTAAATGATTATTTAGTACTCGGACCTAAGTGAGACATCTACATCACCTCTCCAAGGCTCAGGAAACATTACAGATGAGGGGCAGAAAGAATGGAAAAGACAGAGGATGGGAGGAATGCTTTGGATCTCTGTCTTCCAGACATGTCATGGATGTTGCATTCATTGTTTTTCACTGACTGTCATTACTGCACAAGACTGAGCCCATCAATATTCCATCATGGATGGTGAAGGAGGATAAGAGCCAGATCCTCTTGCTGCCTGAGGAGTTATTGGTAGTTAATGTTACTGGAAAGAGGGAAACATTTTCTGCAGTGTTATAACTCTGGTAAGTAAATAATCCCGCACCCATGGTTATGCTGGCAACCTTAATTAAACTCAGTGAGTCACACACACGTGTGTGTACACATACACATAAACAAAAGACATAAAAGTAGAAGAGGGACTACTTGGAAAAAAGGAATTTGGTCTAAGATAATTAGGGAGGGGGACAGGAAAAGGTAGTGGGAAAATATTATGGTCAAATACATGACATATATGTATAAAAATTGTTAGTGGGGTCAGAGAGATGGTTCAATGTTTAAGGTATTTGCTTGAAAAGCCTGCTGACTGGCATTCAGTTCCTAAGTACCCATGTAAAGCCATGTGCGCAAAGTGGTGCATACTTCTAGAGTTTGTTTGCAGTGGAAAGAGGCCCTGGTATGCTCATGCTTAGCTCTGTCTCTTTCTCTCAAGATTGCATGCAAATAAATAAATAAATAATTTAAATTGTTAATAAAAAATAAGAGAGGGACTGGGGAAATGGCTTAGCAGTTACAGCATTTGCCTGTGAAGCCTAAGGACCTGGGTTCAATTCCCCAGGACCCACGAAAGCCAGATGCATAAGGGGGCACACGGGGGCACAAGTGTCTGGAGTTCCTATGCAGTGGCTAGAGGCCCTGGCGTGCCCATTCTCTCTTTCTCTACCTGTCTCTTTCCGTCTCATAAATAAATAAATAAAATATTTTAAAAAATAAATAAAAGAAAGAAATAAGAAGGCTAGAGAGCTGGCTCAGTGGTTAAAGGCATGTGCTTGCAAAACTTGATGGCTTGGAGTTGATTTCCCAGTACCCACATAAAGCCAGATGTGCAAAGTGGTGCATTCATCTGGAGTTCATTTGCAGTAGCAGGATGTCCTGGCACACCATACTCATATATTATCTCTCTCTCCTTTTCCTCTATCTCAAATAAGTAATTTTTTTTTAACTATTAGATGTAGTCACTCTATATACATAATTTAATAATGTACTTTCATTCATTTTTTATATTAACTTGTCAAAATCCAGCTTACTTTTAACAATCAGTTCATTTCAATTTCAATGAACCAGATTTCAGGTGTCTCATAGCAACCATGACCACAATGTCAAAGACAGGTACAAGCAAAGAGTGAATGTGCTGGCAAGAAGGCTTTGAAGGTTAGTGTTTCCCTTTTCTCGGTGAAATAAGAAGCAAGTTCATCAAACAACAAAGATTAAAACTGGAGAGGAAGGTTCTAAAGGTCTGAAAGAGGAAATAGTGAGAGATAGTTACATAAGAAATAATACCATTAATGGAAACAGAAGAATGTGCTAGATTTGCTTCAGGACCAATGATTTACTGGAGGTAAATGGTCAGAATTTAAAATAAGACTGACTACCTTGGGTGTGTCACTTTAGCCACTCTGCTCGACAGGCATAGGGACAGAGGACAATTCCAATCTGGACAAAGCTGGATTTAAACAAGATGAAATGAATTGGAAGGCAATTTCTAATCTGTAGCTCCAGGAAAAAGTGTGTGTGTGGGGGGGGGGGGGACAGTTTTCCTCATTGGAAGCATGGCCTTTTTCTCTGATCTATGTTTTAAGCATGTGGATTGAGTGAGAGTAGGAGATATTAAGCAAGGCTTTTAGGAACTGTTTCAAAGCATAGTAATACTGTTTTTCCAGCCACTCTTCCTATCTTAGAAAACTTCTCTTAAGTTGTCAACTCTTGTCTAGAGTCTTTACACTGAGCTCTACTACTCTTTCTCTTTCCTTACAGTGAGCACGCCAACTTATTTTTGCGTGATGCTAAAGCTAAGCGGGTGTGCAGAGTTGACTCTCTTTCTGATGGAGACTCAGAAGATGTTAATGAAGGCTTTCTGTTTTCTGCCTGTAACCTGAAGCTGCCAGTCAACAGAACAAATCAGAGGGTTTCTAGCAACACACTGAGGTCCTTATGTAAGAAGGATCACACGCAAATTTTGTCTGCAGAATTCTTCTCTGTATAATTATTCTTTTGATCACGCTACCCATGAAAAAAAAGCAACTGGGTATGAATCATGTCCTTGTTTTGAAGGAATTAACAATTGAGACAGGATGAGGAGTCTGTGAGAATGCTGCCAGTGTGATGGAGGTGGGTCTCTGTTCTTAATCGACAGTTTTTGTGTTTCCACAGTGACTTAAGAGCACACTATATATATCATGTATATACTCAACAAGTGAAAATGCAGTCCTGGGTTTCAAATTGCAGTAAGCACAGTCTGAACTTTCTCTGCTATTTCTCCAATAATTCATGTACATTTGGTTCTACTCAGATGCTCACAGAAACAGCACATGGATTTTCTCATTAGTTGTAAGCAAAAGGACTGAGGACTGAATCTGTACTGTACTTCACCTAAATGGTTTTCAAAATGAGCAGTTCCTAAGGAGACACTGAGGAGACAGTCAGAAAGTAACGTATCAAGATCACATGCCTTCTCTTCTCTTCTGCTTTCCTTGACACCCCAGACAGAACCAAGCACTTTGTGTTCTATGCTTCCACAGAATTTTGTACATACCTCAGGCCTGTCCTAGAATGTGAGGTCAGAACCTGGTGATTGTGCATGTATTCCTCTGCCTCACCCAACATCAACTTCTCTTTGTACAATTGCATTGCTTTAAAACAGGAACACATCTGAAGAATGAGTTGTTACCCAACTTTAATCCTTTAGGAACATTACAGAATGTACTTACACAAACTTGGAGGGGGCTAGGATGTCAATGAGGGATACTTGTTTATGGGACTGTCACATATGCCAGCCATTGTTGACCAAACTGTGTTATAAGGCTCAAGACTCTTCCTCAGAATTAAATAAATGTGTGTTTGAATGAATGAGAGGCTTTGAAGAGGAGATGGTGTTTCCCTTAAAGCAAAATGGTTTTGTTTGGGGTTGGGGTACATGTTCATACATGTGTGTGTGTGTGCATGTGCATGTGGAGGCTAAATAACAGAGGAAAACCTTGGGTATCTTTTCTTTTTTCTTTCTTTTGTTTTGTTTTTGAGACTGTCATTGGCTGGAGCTCACCAAGCAGACTAGATTGGATGGCCAGCAAGCTCCAGAGAGCCACCTGGGCACAGAACACAAGTGTGTGCCACCATACTTGACATTTTATGCTGGTTCTAGGGAAGAAAGTCAGGTCCTCATGCTCACAAGGCAATCACTTGGCTCTCTCCCAAGCCCTTCATCATACTTTCTAATGGGTCCCCATATTCTTGCTTTATGCTTCATTTTGGCTTCTAATCCTTTCTCAATGATATGTTTATGCATTGGTCTCCTTCATGAGTCTGTAATGTTCCCCAGGAACTATGTATGTAATGTATTTTTTGTGTGTAGTGTCTAGTATACCACATGGCCCATGATCAACCCTCACATCTTCACTGAATGGGAAATGCCAAAAACTTCAGAATGATGGTGCGGTTCAGGTAAACATAGAAATACCTTGTGTCAAATGAAGTCAACTAACTGGGTGCAATTCAAATGAAATCGCAGTGTGAGAACACATAGCCTGAAGCAGTTTACATAAAGGGAGTGACCTTCTGCCCTTCACACCCCTGAATGAAACTGAAAAGAAATCCAAAAATCCATTTATTAATCACTCCTCTTTGATGCATATAGGTATGTCAAAAGGGTTTACTTAAGGTCTAATAACCAAGTTTTGTGGGGATTCTTGTTTGGGAAAGAGAATTTTCATATGGCATTAATATACCATAAGTTGTGAATTTCATATCCTGTATAGGGTAAAAATTTAATACTACCAATGAACTTTCCACTGAATAAGGGAATGGCAATAATACATTGTGCATGTTTTGTTTTGGAAATTTGCTATTTCTGAATGCCCCCCGAATTTGATTTTTTTTTTTATTTTACAAATTCTTTGGAAAATTCAGGGGAAACTGGATCTTTTGAAAGATTCTTTGAATAATATATTTTGTATGTCAAAGGGATATTGAGATTGTTGTTATCTGTTTATTTGGCTTTGTTCTTGCTTGTAGCATTCATTTTCCCCACAGTTTAGTAGATAGAGATGGGCTAGTTTGACATGACAATCTGACATTTCAAGATATCAATGTTTCAGTTGGACGAAGTAACTGTAATGTGTTGTGTACATTTTATCTCTTGTGCTTGATCATGTCTTTCCACGGACTGAGCATTAAGTATTGATAGATGAAGAAATGTGAATGACAGATGGTTGGATGGCATTTGTATGGAATGCTTTGAGAGAACCAGTGTTGAGTTTAAGTTACAGCTTTTCTACCTACTAACTCTTGGACTATGATAAATTGATGATATAAATTTCTGTTTCTTTAGTCCAACCATAGTTTTACACGGAATTTTGGGGGACTAAATAAAATAATGCATATAAAGAGCATTGCTTTATAACTGGCACAGGGTAAGTGCTCAGAAATGTTAACTAATGTTATCACTACGAACATAATAAAAAAAATAGCTGACCATACAACTCCTTTATGAATGCTCTGCTTATAGGGCAGTGGGGAACCCTAGTAATTTTCCAGTCATTGCAGCTCAAGCTCTTCTACCCACTAGAGTATGAAAAATGTAACAAACAGGAGTCTCTTTATGTACAAATTACAGCAATCAGTTGCTTGCTTCCTACGTTTTTCCATAAAACACATGGTTGTATTACCCACCAAGTCCTATTACAGCACCATCACTTTGTGCAGTTTAAACTATTCACAAATCTTATGGAAGCGTCCTTAAAGCAGATACTTGTTCACCAGGGTGACACTAAAGCTGTCAAAAGAAGTGCTTTCTTAAAAAGCTCCAGGAATCTGGCGGAGAGCAATCGGAAGCACAAATTCTATTACTCTTTTCTGCGGATTCCTCTAGAGGAGAGAAACAGTAGGCCTTTTGGGCAAAGACACAAAACTCTTGGGGTCTGTTTCCCAGAAATGTCCTGGAGCATGGAGGTAAGACACAGAAGGGAGGCTCTGAGCCCTTGAAGCGCTGCCCAGGGCTCCAGCGTCCCGGTCTTCCTACCTGGCAGCGCGGGTTAAACCCTAGACTGGCTGCGCAAGAGCGGTGCACGTCTCCAGTGCGGAACACGCGACGTCTGAGCCGCTCAGCTGGAGTCCGCGGGGCGCACCCGCGCACGCGCACACGCCAGCGAGGCCGGCTCGCGGGAGCCGGAGAACGAGTGCTCCCCGCCTCCTCCTCCGCCGGAAGCGCCGGCCTTGTAGGGAGCGCCGTCGGCGAGGCCCGCCCGCCCGCCCGCGTCTCGCTGTTAGGAGCGCGCAGCCAGCAGTCAGGTTTCTTCTCAGTTTAAACATGTCCTCTTTTGTCAGCTTGATATTTTCCAGAATTTCAAAGCGGAAAGGCAGAGAGGCGAACAAGGAAGCTATTAAAGATATATTAAATAAACTCTGAGAGAGCAAGTGTGCGTTGAAGAGAGAATCTGTAGCCTTTGCAGGGGAAGTTTGGGAGAGTGCTTATTATTTTAACAAAGAGGTCGCGTGTGGAGTGTGTGTGTGCGTGTGCGTGTGCGTGTGTTGCCCAGCGCTAAAGAAGCAGATGTTTAAAAAAGTTGGGCAGGAAGCGACTCTTGACAAATGAAAGGATTTTTGATTCAATTCATGAGCTAAAGTTTCCTGCCCAGTAATACATTCAACCCTAGTCTACATAAAAGAAGAAAAAACACATAATTGAAATTTAATCGCCCAAGTTTTAAGCGTACTACCAGAACAGACCAAGTGTATATGCCACAGGTAAAATTGAAGTAATGTATGCTGAGTTTAGATTATTACTTCTCGGTAGTTAGAAAAATTATGATAGCTTTTCCTCCTCCTGGCTCGGTGTCTTTTTGGGGGAGGGGCGGCTTACGTGCCAGAAGCGATTCTTTATGGCCTGTATAAGTTAAAATTCTGGTTGCACGCTCTTCCCGCGCCCCTCCCTCTTTAAGCTGTGTTGTGAGCAGGTGCAGATGGCTTTCATGAGCTGAGCCCGTTGGAACCCCTGCTTCAGCCTGCGGAGTTTTAAAAAATGAGACAACTGCTCATTGACATAGTTTTGTGTTGTACCTATGAAGGAGCTGCAAAATGTTTTTCCCATTTTATGACGAAATTTGCCACTTCTGTTTATTTTTCTTAATGATTTTGTTTTGTTTACTGCCTTAAGGAAATCTTGTCACTAGAATCCTCCCTCTCCATTCCTCCAGTGTTTTTCAGGCTGGTGATTTCACAACTAGAAACGTTGCAAAATAAGGGTAAATGGGCATTTAAAACTCTCTGGAGATTTTTAAGCCCTTCCCCCCTTTCTTATTTCTTCACAGTACAGGCAAGTAAACAGCTTCAGGAAGATTCAAAGTGGTGAGGCTGCTGTACCATTCCATAAACATAATAGAAAATGAACTTTTCTTTATCGGGCCTTTTAATTTTAAGCCAAGCAACTGTTGGTTTGGTGTTTGGTTTACTGAGTCCTCTTGAAAAATAGGAAAGTGGGAATGATCTGCAAGAAGTACAGAAAACCCTCATGGCCTAGGCCCACTGCTCTGACCCCTCCACAGGCAGTAATGCAAAGCCATAAACCAAGGAACCCTACCAGAACATACCAAAACAACACTAATTTGCTGAACACTAAATTGAACAAAAAACAAATATTAATGTATCTGATCCAAAACATGTCCAAAAATAGACTAAATGAACTAGCTTAAAACAGAGTGATACTTAGATGTCTAATTTTCTAAAATCATTGAACAGAGCAAGACTAGAATTTGAAACATTTCCTTAAACTTAACCTAAAAAAAACTAAGGGGCCCACTGGCTTGGTATGTGTACTGGCACCTTTCATTAGACCTCAGGAGGAAGACAAGAGTTTGGACACTGCTGTTTTGCTATCCTTCATTATGACAACTGTGCTAGGGATTCTGACTCCCATGGCCAATGTTAAAGGGAAATTAAAGCTCTGTTGTCAGATGAGAAACCAGTGCCAGAGGTGTCTTACCCATCTTCATGCTAGGGACATTTTTAATTAGATAAGTTTTTCTCTGTTTTTTTTTTTTTTTTTTTTTTGTGGTGGTCATTGTAGTATGTTTTACAATATCATTGGCTTCTACCCACTAAATGCTAGTATGTTCTCTGCTCCAGTTATAGCCATCAAAAAACATCTTCAGGCAATGCCAAGTGTATCCTGAAGGGAAGGAGCACAATAATTTCTGTTGAGAACCACTGAAATGGGAGAGCAATCACCAGCCTCCCACGTTGATTCAGAAGGGTTTTCCAGTAGATATTGGAAAGAAAAGCAATATACTTATCTTTCCAGAAAAAAAGAAAACATCCAGTACAAAATAAAATATAGTCTCTATAAATTTCAGAGCTGGTTCCTCTGCTTTTGGTTATATATCCTTTATGTTGAAAAGACAATGTGTGGTAGTTCTGGGACACAGAACTCATGTAAATATCATAACTATATGAAACCATTTGGTAGATATGTAATTTCACTAAAATGTTTACCTCACAACAACTCAGTGTTGAAGACCAAATGGTTTCAGAAGATGCTGACCACACTGTGTTCTGGGTATATCTTCATAGTCTGAAAGTAATTGCCCAAATATTTCAACACATAGAGTCTGATAGTCTTTCTGGTTCATGGTATAAGGAAAGGCTATTCGATTCAGGCTGCCTGAATATCCTACTGTGGCTTATTATATATTAGAGCGCTATTTCAGGAGGATTAGACATCTTAATTATCATTTTTTAAGTGTGTGTGCATATAGTGTATGCTTTTGAAATAAAATTTATAGTTATTCTGCACTTCAATGAGACTTTTTTTGATATAATATAATAGCACCCTTCTGTTGGCAGTTTTCATTTGGAGGAAGACTCATTTGTACATCAGAAAATTGTTTGGAACAGTAGGATTTGCCAAGATTATAATGTGGTAATTGAATTTAAAATTGAGCTGTGCCAAAACATTGCAAAAATAATACTGACTCCACTAAATATATAATATTGACATAGACAGCTCATCAGATTTCCTTAATACTGTGAAAAACAAACCAAATTTGCTATATTTTGTATGTGAGGTAAACATGAGGAAGGAATAATCACAGTATAAAACTGAATAGCTAACCGAATGGTTTATTTTAATGGTGATTTAGCATTATAAGGCACAGACTCTTAGATTTTGTTTGTTTTCTGATTTTGAGTGTAAATTATAAATCAAAGTGCCATAAAAAAATATTGGCAGATATTTCCTCATAGGCCTTAACTGATGTCTGTGAGTCCTGAGAGAAGAAACATTCCCTTAATCTGAATTGATCTCCACAACCACCGTTCAGAATCAGCGGTTCCCCAATTTTGCCAATGAGAAATATTCATCTCAGAAATGTTCAGTGCAGCTGGGTGTGGTATAGATCTGTAGTAGGGCGCATGCTTAGCGTGAAGAAGGCCTGGGTTCAGTTCCTGCATTGCATATTTTTTCCTGAGATATGTAAAGCATCAATTCAGCCCAGATAGGGCAAAAATGACAGACTGAAGAAACAATCCACCCAATTCTAATTTAAACTAGTGAGTTTATTGGGTTACTTATAAAAGTATTCAAAGGCAAGGTGTACCACTGAAAAGCCCACCCCAGCATAAGTTTTAATTTATAAGAGGTGCATCTCTTATACACAGCTCCACCAAAGATGCTCCTCTCCTCAGAAACTCTTACTGAATATGAATATATATATGTATATATCATATATATATATATATATGTATATATATATATATATATATCATATATAACCAGGAGTCCTCTGGGTATTGAAACTTTTCCTGAGCTTCCTCAGCTTTATAAGTTTCATTAGGTTCCTGATTCTTTTGGATTTCTCTTCTTCCAGGAGTGAATGTTTCAGTGGGGGAGGGACAGGGGATAGCTACACAACACACTGTTACAAAGGAGGAATAAAAAGGAAGTAACAATGCTGAGAAGACAAAGGCAGGCCACTCAAGCTAGGATAGTTAGTTGGAAGATGGGTCAGGGAATTAGACATATTAGTATGTGAGAACTAACTGGTAAATCAACATCATCCACCATTCCACTTGATAGTATGACCACTATTCTTTTCTGAGACATTGATATCATTATTCTGTGACTTTTTTGTCCTAAAGCAAACTCTACATGGAAACTCTGAGTGGACAGTTACTAAATAGCCTGAAAATTTAAAGCTACAGCCTTTTTTTTTTTTTTTTTTTTTTTTTTTTTTTCAGTTCTCCTGTACCTTGAATTGAAAAACGTAACAGGAATGGCCTCTCTTCTTGGCCATTACCCAGAACAAGGAGGAAAATTCATTTCAGTGAGTTTCAACATCTTTGCAGATAGAAAACCATTCATGCTTAACACTGCCTTCCATTTCTCAAACAGTGCAGCATTTACATTATCTTGGCCAAAAGGATTGAGATGTTCATACCATCATTTTCAAGCATGGGAGAAGGAATATACATTTAACCAATTCTAATTTTAAGATACTAGTAGGATTTTCATGTTGGTAGCCATTCCTATTGCTTCTTTACCCTAGCTGGTGAGTCTTTGCTTCTTTGATCTGATGATCCTGGTGATCACACTCCTTGCTTCTGACATAGACTTTAACTGAAACATATTTTCATCATAGTTTCCTAAAATGCAAAACAGCCACTTACGTAATTAGTATGGGTAACAGCCCTTCAATAATTCCCTTTTAAAAATCCATTTTTGCTTAGTCTCCTTATCCAAAAAGTTTTCAACTGTATTTCTCAATGGTGCAATGATATTTTATAAACATACTTTATACCTGTAAAAACTCTTTGTATCCGTAATAACTAAGTTTCCATTTCTTAACTTAGCTCTTCCAATGATTTATGGTTCATTAAAATATTAACAAACCTTTCCCTACATATCATATCTAAAAAAGAATTTTGTCTGTAGCAATCATAGCCACAAAACTTTGGGAAAAATTATTGATCCAGGAGTTGGACTTAAAAGTCTTTGTGAGAGGGTTTGGAACTATGAGTCACAGCCATCATGGAAATGCCACTTCAGAGACAGCACAGCTTGTACTCACAATGGATATTTCATCTGAAATCGGCTCTTTTTCTCTGGTCTCACAAATTATTTCCAGAGGTTAGCCACTTACAGAAAAAAATAAATCTTCTCTTGCTTGGAAGTAAAGAATGTGCTATTTGACTTGAAACATAACACAAATATTCCCTGGCTCAGTTGTGCTTTGTGTCTGATGAGCAGAATATTGCTCTCCTCCTTCATACGAGCTCTTCATGGAGTTCATATGTGAGGGGTCCTAGCATGAAATGTTTATATCATGTGAAATATAGTGTAATAACAGTGTTATTGATTGTCCTATATTAATGGAACTCAATAGCTGAACAACCACAGCTCTGTGCTAATTGCCTGTCTCCAGACCTGGATATTTCAGTTCTCATTCTCTGTAGAACACTAACAGAATGGAGTGTGCAAAGTTCCTTTCATTATTTTACCAATTTACACATTAATTTAATGACATGGAAATCTCCAAGCTGTGCCCATACGAGCAGAACAAAGCAGAATATTGAGTAATTTTCCAAATTTTATCAATCTTGTAAGTCAACTCATTGGATGTTTCCAGTTAAAACAGATGTTTGAATTGTCAGGATGCATACAAATAAAGCATTTGTTGAAATAACCACTAATTTAACACATTCTTTTCATTACAGACACATTCCAAATAATGAGCAAGGTGTAAAGTTACTATGGAAATCTATGAGCCTTGAAGAAAGTACACATGCTGTAAAAGATGATGGAGTTTCTATTATGTTTATGTGAGGCAGACTCAATACATGGCTGTTATATCAGTGAACAAATAAATGAACTATTTGATTTTGTGATTGTTTTGGCCTGGAATTGATCCTTTAGTTTCACATTATTTTTGAAAGTGCATGCTGTATATTTTCTTCCTAAATCATTTAGTTCCCCTTTAGAAACTAAGACATTCTGTCCAGAAAAAAAAAAAAATGACTGAAACAATCCCTTTCATTGGAGCAAGATATTATTTGGGTTTTAATCTGTTTAATTTCTTATTCAGGTGGTGTTGAAGCTGTTATACCTAACTGCTTCTTACAGTACAAAGGTTTGGTTCGTAGTCACTCATGAAATGACTAGCAAATTACTTTTTAAGTAATATGAAAAAAGTCTGTTGATTGGAAAAAAAACATTTTTGGTTGTTTCCTGTATGTTTAACAGTTTGTTAAATATTATTGAAGATAGCTCCATTCATGACAAACTGGTAATTTAACTAGGTAAAGAAAATCAGCTCACATGAAAGAATTATAAAAAGTTCTGTGTCATGTGGTACAGGCTGTTGCTGTTAGAACCAAGGATAATAAGGTGTTAATTGTGTGGGTAGGCAGTAGGTCTCAAAGGAGTTGAGGAAGGTAGAGATCAACATGGGCTGAGGTCATCCAGGAAAATATTCAAAACAAACCAAAGGCTTGTAAAAGGCCCCTCTGTGTTCAAAGCACTGTGAAGGCTAGCAAGAAGTGGAATCACAGACATGGGACTTACACAGGATCTGAGAGGATGAGTAGAGGACGGGCTGACCAAGAAGAGAAGGTAAAGTCACGGAGGAGAGCCAACAAGGGGGAGCAATGGCTGAAATAATCAGCTCAGCATCACTGCACTTCTTCTGAACTCCTTAAATTGATGCACATGTACCAGTTTAGGTTTTTCAGTCCATTTTGGCTCGTGCTGGGTCTGCAGAATATTAGCATCAGTTTAGAGATTTCTGTGTAAGAGAGAGAGAGAGAGAGAGAGAGACAGAAGCAGACAGCGCTGTTTGCTGGGATTTTGGAAGATGATCTTGCCGAAATGATAGGTGGTGTTTGCTCACATCTTCAAAGAAAAGCATTTCACTGACAGCACAGGTGTGTGCCAAGTTGCGAATATGTGGGAAGTGCAGAGCGGACTTAATTCCATAGAAGGTGTTTACCAGAAAGATGGTAGCCAGACTCAGAGTACTAGTCCTCTGGTTGGTTCTCTGTAGGTTTTGTAAAAATTCTCAAGTGGCCCCATTCAAAAGCACTTCTCTCTGTTTTGAAATATAATGTTTAAATTGAATAGTATTCACTGTGCTTGTTTGCAGAGTCTCATGCTATTGAGACTAAGGACCAGTCCTTTCAGGTTCAGTGACTCGAGAAAAAAAAAAAGAAAAAAAACTGTCTCCAAACACCTTTATTTATGAAGCACAAAGATTGTGAAAGGAAAATGTTTATTTTAAAGATAAGAGGGCTTTATAATCTTAAATCATAGTTATTATCATTGATGTCTAGTATATTTTCTGCCCTTTAAGTGGTTTTGTTTTTAAGATAACATAGTATCTCAAATCTTTAATTCTGTTATAGCAATAACTACTGTGGAGGCTTGGGAAGCAAGACTATTTTTGCTGTGCTGGCATTTCTTTCATATGGCAGGTTATATCACATGTGGAAGGGCGGAACCTGAACTAGGTAGAAGACACTAAAGAGGCCTAGATATTTGATAGCAAGAAGATGCATTGTTACTGAGGGAAGGAAGTTCTGTCTCTGTCAAGAATGCAGGGGTACCCTTTGGGCGTGATAACTGCTGTCATTTCCCCTGGCACCCCAGCATGGCAGCAGGGGCAGAATGCTCATTTACACAGCAGGCAGAGAAGAGCATTCATTTCTGCACATGTATTGCAGGATGCCTTGTGCTAGGAAAGTGTGGACCAGAAATGCTGTGTGCTCTAAAACAGGCTTCACTGCTGTGTAGATTCTCTCCTCAGTTTCAATCTACAACCTCTGATGTGGACATGATAGGTAACAAGAGGTGTCACTTGATTGTTAAATACTTGAAAGCATGTGAAGTATTCAAGTAAACTGATTTTGTGGGAAGTCTTTCTGAGTTGATTTGTACCACTGTTTAGAATATCCTGAAGAAAGGTCTCAATCTCTTTAAAACACAGAAATTTAAAGGGAATTGAATAAGGCATTGGTGATTACCGTAAATGACCTCTCAATTAAAAGTCTGAGGAAATGGATCTTTGTTTAAAAGCACTTGCTCCACAAGCCTGCCGATCAGAGTTGAATCCCCATCACTCATATGAAGCCCGACCTGGCAATGGTACATACAACTGCAATCCCAAGACACTTACAGCAATGGGAGGCCAAGTAAGGAGAATCTTGAAGCTTGCAAGCCAGCTAGTTTGGCCTTCTCAGTGGCAAACACAGAGAGAATGCTGCCTCAAATAAGGTGGAAAGCAAGCATCCCAAGGTTGTCCTCTGACTTCTACATACATACCATGGCACAGGCATGCCCATATTCCCCCCACATACACACATTCTTTTTAAATTAAAGTTTGTTTGTTTGTTTGTTTGTTTTAAGTTGAAGTTTAGGAAAGTAATCACTGATTTCATGGCATACAGAAATTCATTAGGAAAATCAAGTGAGTAAGTCAGACATCTGGCTTTCAGTCGGAAGGAAACATGGAAGAAGGAAATCCTTGTAGGTCAAGGGTCGGCAAAGTAGTTCTAAAAGGACCAAGCAGTAAGCAAATATTTTAGGCTTGTGAATCATATGTTGATTATCAGAACCATTCAGTTCAGTTTTTGGAACTCCAAAGCAGCCACATATAATATGTAAACAAAATAATTTTCTGTGTTCTTATAAAACCTTATTTACAAAAACAGAGTATGGGCCAGATTTGTTCCATGGGTCATAATGTGATGACTTTTGCTCCAGATCTAAAGAAGAAAAGAAGTTTGGAAGTCTTGTTGGGATGTTTGATGAGCCACATCCCAAATTTGATCCTTCATGAAGAATATCAGTTTTTCATAGGTCCAGGGGGTGCTATTAGTTAGATAAAATTTCTCTGACTCAACCAAAACTGACTCTTTTTATAGCTTTCCCCAAAAAAGTTGTTTATGAGGATTTCTAAGTACTGAAGAGTCATTCTTCAGGATTGTACTCATGACACTATTGATTCACTTAAATTTGGAAGATTTATGTTTCTATATGTCTCAGAATTAAACACACTTACAACAGAGGTCTATTATTACTGTTGTTGTTAGCTTGTAATCTCCTAAGTATGTACCTGTTTTTCAAAAATATGATTCCAGAGTCTTGTGGTTTAATAACAGTTAAAAAATGGAAATGAAGTAAAGATTTCCTAAATGGCCTGTATATGTTTCTGCGAAACTGCTCTTGGATCATAAAGCAAACTTGAGTTATTGAGGAAGTCACCTGAGATTGCTTTCTACCTTACTTTCTGAGATAGGGTCTATCTCAACCCAGACCTCACCCATTAGGGGAAACAGGCTAGCCAGCAAGCCCCAGGGATCCTCCTGTGTCTGCAACCTCAGCACCGAGATTAGAGGTGCATGCTACCACACCATCTATCTGCTGGGGATCAGAACTCAGGACCTCATGCTTGTGCATGTGGCACACACTTCACCCACTGCACCATCTCCTCGGCCCCCAAACTAACTAATAAATCATAAAAAGGAGATCATGAAAAGCTTAATGCCCATCTCACATGAGGCATCTGGTAGAACAGCGGGTTGCATTTCCTTTTGTTTTGTTTTTGTTAATGCTTAGTTCTGAGCTCAAATGGGAAAGCTAATTTCTTGCTTTTCTTATCAATTTTAATATTTTATCCTGAAGGAAGTATGATAGATGGTTTGCTGATTAATCTGTCATTCTAGTGTTCCAGTAGCATGAGCCAGTATCCTGGCCTCCATATGTGGGGGGCAAGATCCCCCCTTGTCTTTTGCCTGGCCCCTTCTTCTCAGAAGTCAAGACCTCCCTTAAGACCATAGGCCCTTAGGAAGCTGGCCTTAGATAAGTGCCTACCACAAGAATCCTTACTCTCTTGGAATTTCTGTAGCACTTTTAGTTTGTGCCAAAAAATTCCTCACTTAATTATATGTTTTCTTGGCTTGCTTGCTAGTGGTTGAGAGCATAGTGTTAAGCTTATAATATGCATAATACGTTCAGGCATTTGAAAAAAAAAAAAAAAGGAGCATAGGCCATAGCCAGCCAGAGGTGTAAAGCTTACAGAAAACCACATTACCCATGGGGATGGATTTCTTAAACTAGAATTCTGGCCCACAATTACAAGCACAATGCCTAGAATGCCAGGATACCATGTATTGCTCTATCAACCAGAGGCAAACTCATTTATACCTAATTACAGAGGTCAATGAGAATGCCATAAACATAATTATTGGGCTGGATAGATGACTTAGCTGTTAAGGTGTTTGCCTGCAAAGCCAAAGGACCCAGGTTCAATTCCCCAGGACCTACATAAGCCAAATGCACAAGGTGGTACATGCATCTGGAGTTCACTTGCAGTAGCTGGAAGTCCTGGCACACCCATATCTCCTTCTCTCTCTCTCTCTCTGTCTGTCTGTCAAATAAATTTTAAAAAGTTCTTCTTTTAAAAAAGCAATGTAACTATTATAACTAGGCCTCTGCATCATCTGTCCACAGGTAAGCTAAACACATCCAGTTGCAGCCACTAGAATTATTGGTGAATATGAAGCCAAAGCAAAAGTTTATAGTCAAAATGATAAGAGAGGGAGATGGGGGATATGGGCAAATTTATGTATGAAATCATCAAAAATTAATAAATCCTTAGCAGCTAAAACCACATATTTATTTGTGTCATCTTTAAGAGATAAGCATATATAACATATACCATGTTCAAGCATTGCAAAATTTAATAGCAATACAGAAATGAACAAAGCAGAGTTCTTTCCCTTAGAGACTTTATATTTCAAAGACAGATATATGAAACAAGTACAATAAAGTACAATATGGTGACATGGAACTAAGGAGGTGATGGACAGATTTTACTTAAGGAACCCAGAAGACTTTTACATTACATTACATTTTTTTGCTTCTACTATTTTAGAAACCAGTTTAGATCATTGAAATCTTGGCTTCATTTTCAATCATTGTACATTCACTTGTTATTAAATATTCATGTCCCATCTAACTTTGGAACAAGCATGTCACAAGATACATCTTTCACTCTTTCCTGGTTTACTAAACATGGAAATGCAGTTCAGTTCAGGACCCAAGTACTCAGTGATCTCATGTGACCATGAGAACACAGAATAAGGAAGGAAAGGCAGAAGTGAATGCCTTAGTCCATGGCAAAGGCCGTGTAGTACAGACAGAGGGTTCTTATTAGCCATACGAATGTCAGATCTCTTCTACTGTTCTGCATATTGCAGCATATAAGCTTGGAATCTTCCCTTTGTCTCTTGAGAATTTCCTCCAAAGGAATGCGTCAATAAAATCAGAGAACCTGGAGACTCTAGGGGTACCATAATGGCCAAAAGGGAACTGGCATAATCAGATGTGCTCTATCCTGGAAATTGGGAAATCTAAGAGGCAGTTTTCCCTATTTGCTTACTCATAAATCATTGTACAGCTCCATGTATTCACCTACACATTGCAATAAAGGGTATGTTTGGTCGTCAGCCTTGCATATAGAAGGCTATAAAGAATTCAACACAACTTTCTTCTAACATTTCTCTGATTCACTTTGTGAAACTGAAAAGAAATGTATAAATCATTGAAAACTTAATCTGAATATATCCTTAAAAGAGCATTAAAGGAAACACTGCATCTGAATTGTGATGTACAAATGTATGTGTGTGTGTGTGTGTATAAACATTTGGAAACAGAAAAATTAAGATATTAATAAATTTAATGTATTTTTGTAAACTGAAGGTTTTTGCATAAATGTCATTATATCTATATTCTCTAATAGTCAAGAAAAGCTATTCTTGACTAGGTAGGGCTATCCATATTCATCTTACATATTCTAAAGAGCTCAGGATTTGCGTTCTAAAAATGAGACTAAGAGCAGTCATATTTTGGAAAGTTTTTCATTAAACTGTCCACATTTCATTAATAGTTATTCTTTTAAAGTAATTCAAATTTCTAGGTTATTCTATTAAGGATAACAATTTTGAAAACTCAGTAATTACTGATAAAAATTGAATCCTTAATATAATACCTTTCTATCTAGGAAAAGGTTTCACTGGTTCTAGGACACCAAAATACTGCAAATAAAGTTCTATTTTTTATATCTACTCCTACCTTTGTGCTTTTGGTATCTATTTGTGATTTTTCAAGGCAAAGTATTACATGAAAGAGGCTACTAAAGAACTAGCCTACTGTATAGCCCAGAGTGTACATTTGCTGCAAGCATGATATAACTACCTCAAAATGATTTAAAAATTCTGATATTGATCTGATTTTTTTTCTGGTACTGAAATGAAGTATTCTTTCAGGACTTTATTCTCTATTGGCTTGAAATCTATTGCTTGAAAAAATACTTGTGTATTCTTATGAGAATGATTCTAATATGTTTGTATTTCTATATCTAGGCATCTTAACACCCTAGTCTCGAGAGAAATATCCATGTGGTGAGAACACATTCTAGCATGATACATAGGTGTCGCCTAAATGAGCATCCAGCTAGGCTGACATTGGGATGCAGAGGACTCCTTGGGGTGCCAGGGTACAGAAGACTTCCCAAAGGAGAAGTTGGAGTCTCTCTTCAGAAGCTCACTAAATAATCACTTCTAAAATAAAATTAAGGACTGGAGAGATACCTTAGCAGTTAAGCCCTTGCCTGTGAAGCCTAAGGACCCCGGTTGGAGGCTCAACTCCCCAGGACCCACGTTAGCCAGATGCATAAGGGGGCGCACGCATCTGGAGTTCGTCTGCAGTGGCTGGAGGCCCTGCCGCACCCATTCTCTCTCTCTCTTCCTGCCTCTTTCTCTGTCACTCTCAAATAAATAAATAAAAATAATAAAAATTAATTAATTAATTAATTAATTTAATTAAATAGGACATACCCACATTTATCACAATATTACTAGGAAATAGCTCCAATTTATTTCTTCATATGTTCAACATAGTTTGTGTTGTGGGTATAGTATGTGCACTGTGTGTGGTATGTGCATGTGAGCATGTGTGAGTCATATATGCAGATGCATGCAACCCATGAGCACACATGTGGAGGACAGCAAAGGAGGCTGGGTATCCTTTCTATGGCGCTTCTGCCTTATTTCCTTGACATGGAGTCTCTTGCTGAAGCCAGAGCTCATCACGTTTTGATTAGACTCGCCGATCACGGAGTCCACCCCAATACTGAGGTTTCAAATCTTCATAGCTATCCAGGCTTTTTATGAGGGTGCTGGGGATCAAACCCAGGTTTCATAGCAAGTCCTCTTCCCTATTGAGCCATCTGCTCAGTTTCCAACTAGCAGCATTTTGATTATCCATTCTTTCTTTTTTATTTTTAAATTTAATTTATTAGTTTTCTTTTCAGCAAATACAGGCAGTTTGGTACCATTCTTTAGGCTCATCTATGATCTACCCCCTCCCATTGGACCCTCCTTGTTGATGTAAATGGGTCGTGCATTGTGGAGTTAGCCCACAGTTATATTGGTATGATAAATGTCTCTGCATATCATGACCCAACATGTGACTCTGACATTCTTTCCGCCCCCTCTTCCGCAAAATTTCCCTGAGCCATGTTGGGTTCATTTTTGGTCTGCTTCAGTGCTGAGGTGTTGGGGGCTTCTGAGGTTCTGGCTCTCTGATTTGGTAGGAGTTGATTTTTGTCTGTGTTGGTCTCCTTCCCCTTTGTGCTGGTATCTGGTTCACAGGAAAACATCACCCTTGCTTGTTTCACCAATTGTCCTTAGTTTCAGTTGGGCCCCTTTTGAGTTATGTTGGGGCAGCTCTCTCCTTAGGATCTGCATCTATCTGAAAAAGAGAAGCAGATCCTCCAATGGAGAGTAAGTTAGCACCCAGAAAATTGAGATAACACTTACTTTTTTGATAGAGAGTTTGATAGGTGTAGGCCCTCTTGTATCATGATTGATGGTAGCTTGATATTGGAGAGTGGGCTTGTGTTTGGATATGGTTCTGACTTGTTTCCCAGCTCCAGCTATGGGTCTAGTACCACTGAGGGGATCAGTTAGTCAAATCAAGAGCAGTTGGTTCCTCACCATGGCTGTGTACCACTATTGCACTTGTGTGGGCATCACATCAGGTTATTTGTTGCTAATCAGGTTAGACAATGAGTTGCTTGGACAGATACTGGTCATTTCCCCCAGTTGCCCATGTAGCACCTTCTGGCACTAGATACGCTGACTATCTGGGGACTGACTCTCTCCTGGCTTCCAACCATGCCATTCCATTTTACGTGTAAGCTGCATATGGAGTCTTCAGCAATAGGGTCTTACCACTGGCCTTTGGTGGGTCATCAAGTACTCTGACAGAAGTCTGTCATTGTTTTGGGAAACCTTGTAGGTTTCTCTGATCAATAGCTCATTGTGGATGGTAGCCCCAAGCTGGAAGTGGGGGTTATAGGTCAGTACCCACTAAGAAATTGAGGGAAAAGATAACTAATATACAAGAGTTAGAGAGGAGAGAGATAGAGGGGAGAAGGGGAGAGGGAGGGAGGGAAGATGTAGAAGATATAGGTTAGTCTTGATCCTACTCTCTCCAGTGTCTTGTGGTTCAGGTGTTTCCTGTAAGGGTCTAGTGAAGGTTCAGCCATTTGGTCTGTCTTTTAGGAAGTAGAATTTTATGGTACCATTGCCGTTTGGGTCCAGATTAGTGTTTTCCACCCTTTGATGCCCTCTCCGCCCTCCCCATCCATCCTATTGTCTAGTCTATGAGGTGCTTGCTGGGTATGCAAGGCATCTTGGGCAGATTCAGGTTAGGTGGTGTATATGCGTGAGACTATGTGTTGATTTTTTTTCTGTGATTGGGTGTGATTGATTTTTTTTTTTTTTTGCCAATCATAGATTTCTTGGTGCTTTGGGATTAGATTCATGTTTGTTTTGTTTTTTTTTTTTTTTTCTCTCTCCTGACTTATCTGAGAAATTCTGGCACTAGCCAGGTTTGGATGTTTTTGTTAAGACATTCTTAAGTTATTTGGTAAGAAGTAAAGTCCTTGTTGCATTTTTTCTGCTGAGAAACTGCTTTTTAATTTCTCTCTGTTTAAACCCTGAACTCAGTTAAAAAAAAAAAAAAAACCTCAATTTCTACAGATTATTTTGAAAAGCCATACCATTTGAGGTAGAATAAAGAACTTTTACTTTCTAAATATAAGTTATTGTATTTTCACAAAATTATTAAAACATTTAAAAACTATGAAAGAGAATTTCACAAGAGAATACACTAACATGGTTACATAAGAAAGCCTAGTGCTTACAGTGCCCATCCGAGCAGTTGTCTAACTTGCTTGTGAATGGCTAGAAACCATCGCCCTACCAGCCAGGGGGCCACATCACCACAATGGAATGCATGGGTGTACTGTTAAGACTTTATAAATACACCAGGTCCAGGAGCCAGGACCTTCCTGCAGATCAGGCTTGTCTGGTCCAGTCAGTGGGGTGGAGCTGACTGAGTCTTGAGCCTTCTCTTTGTATGAGGACTTCCTCAGTGTCCATGACTAAATGTCCCCAAAGCTAAAACATCCCAAGGTGGAGGGAGTCCATGGCCATCACTTTCCTTGTTGAACACAATATTAATTGGAGCAGGAAGTTCTCTGGATAATGTTTGGAAATGACTAAGGAGGAACCATTTTTAGTGGGTCTTCAGTTTTCTTCCAGCCGGTCATTCACAGACACTGTGTCCACTCCTGGAAATTGGGTACTAGCATGAAAGAGAAAGGCAACATAACTTAAAGAGCTGTACCTACAGGAAGAAGAAAAGCCAATTCCATATAGGGATGGCTGGAGGAAGTGGTTGAAAGTGGCTTTGGTCAGTGGAAGGGAACTTGGACAAAGGCAACAGAAACCATTACTGAAGTAATATAGGCTATCCAGAAGCCTAGAAGAGAAAGTCCATGAGTCTTTTCTTTCTACTTTGCCTAAATCAGAAAAAAAAAAAAGTGTTGGAGTTTGTAATGAGTTTATTTTATGAAGACAGAGACATTACTACTATTAAGTACATCTTCTAGGCCAAATTTTAACCTGAACACATGCCATGCATTTTCTTATTCAAATTCATGACAACCACTTTCATTTTACCATGAGGAAACTGAACATTAGAAAGGTAAATAGCATGTTAAAAATCACATATAACTGCCCCATGAGGACTTTCTGGTACAGAACATAGCTACTTAATTCATCTCATTGAGAGTATTTCAGACTCACCATCAAATTAAAATATTCTTAGTGTTTCCCAAATGAAATGATAGAAAGATATTCTCATTAGTTTTTTATGTGATCTCAATATATTTATTTTCTGCTGTTTCATCTGATTTGAATTTAGAGGTTTTATGCAAACAAGGACCACATTTGTCATTGATGTGTTACTGTTCTTAAGATTACATGTCATTAAGTACAAATGCATTCTTATAATAAAGAAAAAGAACGATGGCAAATGCCAATTCAGAAGATAGCAAAATTTAGTTGCTGCTAGCTGATGCTCAATTAGGAATTGACATTCCTGTGAAAGATCTTATCTTTACAGGTTATAGGAACTAGAAAATAGATTCATTTTTAATTTTTGTTAAGTGAGGCTTTTTAATATTCCTCGAAACTAAATGGAAAATTTTCCAAATTAATGCTTGGCAGTTTGGCATGTGGGGACAAAACCTCTTTCCTCTCAAGCAGCTTTTCCAGGGACTAGATTTGTGTTAATTAGGGGATGTTTTACTAATGGAATATTTTTCTTCCCATTAATGTCACTGTCCTTCATCCCCAAGGACAGCATTATTGACAGTGATTGCTCTTATAGGCAGACAGGCCATTCCATAAATTCTATTTGTCACCCACACTGAGATTAAATACCTTTTGTTTAAAGGCCTGAAATTATTTTTCAGGCTTCAGATTGTTTGGGGCTCTATACCTGTTAAAAATGTTGATTAACTTCGACTAGCTTTTTAAAATTCCAATTATAATCTGACCTTATAAAAATTGTGCTTAAGAAATATTTCCTATAATCAGGGCATTGGCTTCAAGCCCCAAGCTACCTTGGAAATGACACAGCAAGAGGCAGTGGAATATGAAGCTGTTAAAAATATGTACTGTATCCTGGGGGAAGGGGTGTTGTTCTCTATTTGTTTTTGTAGTTCTAAGACCTAGCACAGTGATTGGCTGATAAAAGACAACTAATAAGAATTTGCCAATATATTATTGACAGATTGAATGACAGTGGTGCCCACTGTAGTCAGCTGGAGGTGGTTTCAGGTCAATTTGTTGGCAACCAGGTAGGTTTTTGTGCTTATTTCAGAGATCAGTGATCATAGATTTAAAATTATCAATACAAGAATACTCACAACATACTATACTGTCAGTGTTAGCTGTGTATTATAAATA
This sequence comes from Jaculus jaculus, assembly GCF_020740685.1. Lineage (NCBI taxonomy): Eukaryota > Metazoa > Chordata > Mammalia > Rodentia > Dipodidae > Jaculus > Jaculus jaculus. The sequence continues at coordinate 120,295,146 of NC_059104.1, forward strand.
ATCCATAGCTCACAAAGCAGCTTACAATAGCTGATGTTACCTCACCTGGTTCCTGACATTCAGGAATCTGGCACCAGGGGATGGTGGCTCTGGCTTAAGTGTCTAAGGAGGCTGCAGGCAAGTTGCTTGTCATCTGAATGCAGGTGTGGGATACAGGATGTACCCCAAGTTTACTCCAGTGCGTGTTGAGAGCAGACTTCCACACATGGTTTCTGCATCCTCATGACTTGGCAGCCAGGTTCCCCATAGCCAGGGACCCAAGAGAGAATAGCATCCTTTCTGATCCAGTTTCCCATGTCATGTTGTCTGTTTACATTTCGGGGGAACGCATTAGCTTTCACTTTTTGAAAGAAGAACAGCAATGAATTTGTGAACATTAGAAATCATGAAATTATATAAATATTGAAATCTCTAATATCTTTACATAAACTGTTTATTACTTTAAATACTTCAGTGTTTCATAGTGCTCAGTTTGTTAATAAGAGTGCTTTTTTTTAATTTGAGAGAGAGAGAGAGAATGGGCATACCAGTGCCTCTAGCCACTGCAAACAAACTCCAGAGCATGCGCCACCCTATGTATCTGGCTTTATATGGGTACTGGGGGAACTGAACTCAGGTTGGTAAGCTTTGCAGGTAAGTGCCTTAACTGCTGAGCCATCTCTCCAGCCCGAGTGCTTTTTTAATGTGTGTGTGTGTGTGTGTGTGTGTGTGTGTGTATGATTTTTGGGCACATGCAATCTATGGCATGCATGGGGCAGGTACAGGACATCAAGAGTTGATCCTACCTTCCAGGTTGTTTGAGGCAGGTTCTCTTACTGTTCATTGCTGTCATTTCCGGGCTAGCTGGCCATGAGCTTATAAAAGATTCTCTTGTCTCTGCCTCTTTTCCCACCTTAAGTGTGCATGGATTTCAGACACTAGCAACTTTATGTGGGTTCCAGGGAACTAAACTTTTATCCACTGTGCCATCTCCCCAGCCCTATGAAGTACCTTTAAACATAGTGCTTTTCTGAGAAATAACAAATTGTCTTTAAATATGCATGGTATCATTTAAAAAAAAACTGTTCACAAGCTGGAAAAATGGCTTAGCAGTTAAGGTACTTGCCTGTGAAGACTGAGGACCCAGGTTTGATTCCCTAGATTCCACATAAGCCAGATGCACAAGGTGGTGTATATGTCTAGAGTTCATCTGCAGTTGCTGGAAGCCCTGTGTGCCCGTTCTCTCTCCCATGTCACTGCCTATTTCTCTCTCTCAAAAATAAAATAAAAATTTTAAATTAAAACAGATAAAGTCCTTGCAATCATGGAAACAAGACTCATCAGTATTTTAAAAATACAAATAATAACTTACTCTGTTTTACTTTCTTTTACTCTTCTGAAGTAGGGTTAATAATCAAGCCAGGCATGGTAGCTCAGGCCTTCAATTGCAGCACTTGGAGGCAGAGGGAGGAGAGTCATTATGAGTTTACCCTGAGAATACACAGTAAATTCCAGGTCAGCCTGGGCTAGAGTGAGACCCTACCTCAAAACAAAAAAAAAAAATAAGACAATAAAATGCATCAATTTTAAATGGATTTTTTATCAAAATTTTTATTAGTATTAGCATACAGACAAGGGTATTCTTAATGGCATTTTTTCAAACAAATTATTTTGTTCCCTTCCTCTTTTCTTCCCACCCCTCTCCTCTTCCCCCATGCTCCCCCCACACACATAGCCTCCCTTCCACTTTCATGTTACAAGAGTAAGGCGTATCTTCTTTGTACCAAGTCTTGTGAAGATGTTTGCAAAGGTAAAAATAAGCCACTCTCTCAAAGAAGGAGAGTGTAGCAAGGATGAAACATATACACACACAAAAATCATGCAATAGGCTTACTTTAGTGAGCTTTGTAAGACTGATGGGCATGCTATGGGCACACAAGAAGAAAGTTCATTAAAAGTGAAAGATGAGAACATATCTTAGGGGAAGTAATGCTTGAAGAGGAATTGGGAGAGGATCAGCTAATCAAATAGATGGCATTGTGGTGGCAGAATGTAGTGCCTGAGAAATTATGGTCTCCTGGGAGAACCAGGATGATATTTGAAGGATGGACTTTAAATTAGAAGGATACATTCAAGAAATTTGTAATGGATTTATCAATGTTTTAGCCAGATCATTGGTGAGAAATAGAACAGATCTTTTAAAAGTTAACAAGTCTGTAACATTTTATTAATAGTGATTTGTTGCCTACTGTCTGTCGTGCTTATTTTCCCATATCATTTGTAGTCTTCGTGGCAATCACTGAGAACAACCTGTAAGCACAGATGGGGGTTGTAGGTTCTTTCATCACCATTTCTCAGATAAGGAAACCCAGGTTCACACAAGTGAACTAAGTCACCCTGCTAGGGGTGACACACTGACAGTCTAAACCCAAGCTTCTCTGATTCCAAAAGCTCTGTATTTTTAACAGTCTCCTGCATTATGAACACACTAATAATGTAAAGTAGAGTGAAATCTTGTATGTCAGATCTGATGAAACCTAGGAGCATATTAAAGAATATAAGTAAGTTATTAAAAAGTACCTTGGAAAACTGATTATGAGGCAAAATAATTTATGTCTATGTCTCTTATTCTTTCCTCCTTGTCTGTAAACCAAACTACTAATTGCAAGAAATGTTTTAGGTTGCTAGAAGAAAATTCGATTTTGTTGTACCTGAAGCAGTCTTTATAAAGAAACAGCTTGAAAAACAAATATAGTAGACTTGGAAAAGAAGGAAGTATCTAGGCAAGTAAGACCCTAACATTTTGAGGGCTCACAAGTCAAGTCGGAAGATGAGGTATCATATGTGTACATAGTAAAGGTTATAAATCAGGCCAACAAGTGGTGAAGTTAAACAGCTTTTGTCATTCACTCCAGACAAGCACACTTACAAAATGACAAACTTGAAAACTATGTGGAAAGCAGTGGTTCTTGAAGCATGATAATATCCATGGTGACCAGAATTATTTATTGCCAGGAATATCTGGATATGCTCTGGTTGGGTTGCTGATGTTTCCATGGGCAATAAAATTAAACCATACATAATTAATATATTATTAATTAATCCATAGCTTATTTCTAGTTATCATTTCTGAAAATTCCACAATTATGTTGTTTTAATCCTTTTCACATAAGCGCTTTCTATTTATAGTGATGATCTAAACTTCTTCTGAGTCTAAAGTATTAAAGTGAAATGTGGGCTAGGGATATAACTGAGTGGTAAAGCAAGCCCAAAACCCTCAGTTCAATTCCTCATACTGAAAAAAAAATTATATAAAGTGGCTACAACTTGCATATACTCTCATCAAAGGTATAAGTTACACAAACATGAAAAACTGAAATTATTCCTTGTATTCACACATTATTTTACTTATATTTTCATTTCTACAATTTTCCACAAAATAAAGGTGAAATTCAAAGTTACATAATGGAACATTGAAAATTAAAATTGTGAAATTTTATTTTGTGAAAATTTAATCAAGTCAGTGAATATTTTTATGAAGATAAAAATGAGTAGCAAATGTAGCATTGGCTGTGAAACCACTGGAGACTCTCATCACACAAGTCACTCCTAAAAAGACATGGGTTCACTTCAGTACAGCAAGATGTTCAGCCACAGTAAGCCACTATTGGGAACAACATACTGACATGAGAGAGTATTCTAAAACTGTGAATCAGAACATGGAAATATAAATATCAGCAACATGGAAGAGCAGTCTTCCTGGAAAAAGGAAAAGAACACTCCTTATCCTTGGCCTTCATTGTGACAGCAGACTTGTGAAGGTAATTAATTTGTCCTTTTCTTACCCAAGTACCCAAAGAAATTATTTCCAATATGGGCAGAGTGGCAGTCAGGGAAACCTCTGGAGCTTCTGTGACTTCTGAGAACCCAGAGGGAGAGGAGAGGGCTCCGTGCTAGGGCCTAAGGGCCCTGCTCACAGGGCAGATGCCAGGGTAACTTGTGGAGCAGAGGGCACAGAGAGCACTTGGTGTAACATTTCAAGTAATCCATGTCTGTCAATGAATTTATTTTGTTATGTTGGAGATATTTGTGTCAGTCTAGAGGATAAGACCTGTTCTCCAAAAGGGGAGCTTTCCTAGAAACCCCTTCTCCAGTCAGCAGCAGTGAACCACATTGGGTTGAGCTGCTAGTGGAGAGAATGGAAAGGCTGCCAACTAAAGATTAACATGCAAAGATGAAAGATTACAAAGAGTCTAAGTAGAGGCAGAAAGTGGGAAGGAATTAGGGATGGTGTATTGGAAATAAGGAATGAAAACTAGTAGAAAGGAAAAACATCTGAAGAAAGGTTCTGGAAACTGCACTTACTCCTGCTGTGGAGGAGACCTGGTTTTGTGTGGACTCACCTTGCCCTTTTGTCCATGTGGCAACAATTTTTCAACTGTTTTCTATTAACACTGAAGGTTCTGAGACTGGAAATCATCAATAGCAACACAGAACCCTCCAGCACTTAAATTGCTGAATGAACAGCTGGCCTGAACCTCCAGTCATTCTTCCTAATGCTGGGCAGAAGCAAGGAGCTTGGGTTTTGTGGTCAAAGAGGACTACGAATTGACTTCTGAAGAGGTTCATAGTTGTCCATGTTTTATACTTGTAATTGAAACAGTATTTCCTGTTATCCCCAGAGTAATCATTTAAAAGGTGGGGTCTCCCACGTAGTGTTACAATGCTCCCAAAATGACAGATGACACAGAGCAGATGGGTCACACTGAAGAATTGCAGAAATGGGAATTTGCTCATGGTGCCAATTCAGCTGCAGAAGAAAAAGCCCAGAGCTCTCTCTGAGTCTTTATGAGTACGTAATGACTTTCAAGTGATCAATCAATAAGCCAGATAAGTGGGAACTGTTATTCATTGTGGATAACAAGGTAAATGGCCAGGTCAGTGGCTTTAAGTCTAACTAATCAGAAATTGTGAACTATACCCAACTTACCCAAATTTCTTTACTTGACGGCAGGGCTTCCCAGAGATACCATTACAAACATGGTTGTGATAAATCATTATTTCTTAATGTGAAACAGTCTGCTTTTAAGAGTCACCAGATTTTGTCTGGAAAGGAGTAAGATTCTGTATGTATGGATGATACATCTTGATGCTCACTAAATTCTTCTGGGATAACTACCTGTTATTAATTAGGCCAATAAATACTCATTGACTAGTAAGTATGAAAACTGAGTAATATCCTGATATAAAAATTTGGTCTGACCAATGTAAGCTGGTGCTATTTTTCTCTCACCCTTTTATTTAAGAGATTTTGAATTTAGTTTTTTTTTAGGGGGGGGAGGTAGAAGACTTGGGAGATGTACACAAATTTTATTTTGTTATTAACATGTACCAATACTAAAAAAAAAAAAATCATATTATTCCTCAGGTAATTCTGTGGGTCATAAGGAAATCAGACATAAAGCATTAAATCCCAATCTCATGCATATTCCAAAATGCCAAAAGATCATTTTGCATTTATGCTAACACTTTGCATTGCATTTTCAAAAAGTCACAATAAAATTATATCATGTGTATGACTTCAGATTGCAGTAAAGAGTCTTCCACTTAGCTTTTAAGTTATGCAACTTCCTCACTGATGACTAAGGGAAAAATAAAGAGGCAGTGAATAGTCAATAAAGAGTAAGGCAGGAAGTATGTGGTAAGTCAGCAACCCAGAGGACTTAGCATGTCCAGTGCCACTAAGGAAGCAAATATCTACAATAGTTTTTCTTGCCTCACATAATCCCAAACACAGTGTCTTGATGCAGTGTCTTACATCTGTAGATGAGAGACTATAGAATAAGAGATAAGTAAGAGAATGAAGTCTACCCAGCTGAGTTAAGGAGGGTCACACAAATGTCTGGCAGCATTTTGCTCTTTGGGCAGCTGGGTTGTTGGAGCTCCTGTCAGCTCTCAGGCCCTCGATTTTGTAGTTATTCCTTAGATTTCATAAACAGTAAGCACTGCTAAGGAGTAGCAATAATAATATGATAGAGCACCAGCAATATAGTATGACCATGATGATGACGAACTAGTATTGTTCAAGAATTAAAATAATGCATGTTTTACTACCTGACCAAAATGCCTTGAGGAAAGAAGTGTTTATTTTGACTCACAAATTGAGACTCACAATGGCAGGGAAGATAAGAGTCACTCTAGCTATAGTGGCCCATGAGGTAGCTGGTCACACTGTATCCATGGTCAGGAAGCTGAGAGAGATGGCTGCTGCTGCTCAGCTAGCTTTCAAATCCAGAATCACAGCCCATGGGGTAATACTGCCCACATTCAAAGTGAGGTTCAGCCAACCTCTCTGGAAAATTGACAATAAAGACTAATCATAGGGCTGGAGAAATGGCTTAGCGGTTAAGCACTTGCCTGTGAAGCCTAGAGACCCCAGTTCGAGGCTCAATTCCCCAGGACCCATGTTAGCCAGATGCAAAAGGGGGCGCACACGTCTGGAGTTTGTTTTCAGAGGCTGGAGGCCCTGACGTGCCCATTCTCTCTCTCTTTATCTGCCTCTTTCTCTCTCTGTCTGTTACTCTCAAATAAATAAAATAAACAAAAAAAGTTTAAAAAAAAAAGACTAATCATCACACATGTTATCTCAAGACTCCTAGCAAAATTTGTTAATCCCATTGGATTAAGAAGACACTGGAGACAGCTAAGGGGTAAAGCAGTGTCTGAAACCAAAGTTCTCATTCTGGGGTCCATGCCATTAGTGCTAGGCTGTCACCATTAACAGTTTTGCTTTGGAAATTATTATCTAAAGGATGGCTGATCTGGGAGGATTTCTGGAACCTGGTACAGCTATCGTGACTCGTAAGAGTGGAGAGGAGTGGATGCACAGGAATGGGTTCTTAGTATGTCACAGTGTATCTTCTTACTCATCTTGTTTAGAACTAATGAGTATCAAAGATTTCAACAAAAATTTACTGAGCACCCACTACATGAAGAGCATTAGTTTTGTTACTTTAAATCTTTTAAACATCCTTTAAGAGAGGTGCTGGATAATCTCCATTTTGCAGCTCCATTAGACCCTAGTCCAGATGGCTCCATGGGGCCTCTGGGAATGGCCTTTGGGACAGTCTCCACTTTACACATACTCAAGGAAAGAATGACCCCTTGGGAATGGTCCTGACCTACAATTTGGAGATAATGCAATTCTGATCATAATTCACATGTCCCCAGATAGTTGGTTGCCATAGTAAGCAAATAGAGGAGGGTCAAGTTGATTTGAATTTCAGATAAAGAATTAGTAACTAACACTTTAGTATAAGTATGCCACAAGTAATCTAGGGGACATACTTATAACTGAAAAAAATTCATTGTTTATATGAAATTCAAATTTAATTGGGGTGGTACATATTATCTGACCACCCAATGTAGACAGGAGAGAAAATTATGAGATATAAATTTCTTTGTCTTATGTAAATATTCTTCTATTTGAAGACATCAAGTCATTTAACCTCCATCCAAAAAAGAAAAGCAAAAACTGTATCTGGTGTGGTAAACTTCCATGTAATGATTCCCATTTAATAAGACCAACAGAGCAATAAAAGTTATGTCACAGAAAACTTTGTGGCACTAAGAAAAAAATCTGTGTTGTTTCAATGCCTTAAATATTCATTTAAGAAATATTGACCTTAAAACAATAGAGTTGATCTGATTAAATCACTTGGTTTACATCATGATAAAAATAAACCTTATGTTGTGTACCCTAGGGGTACAAAAGGACACACTGAAAACTATATCCTGAAGTAATGCCCTCATTAATGATGACAGTTAAGTGGGGTTCACAGAGGAGGCATGGTGCCTTAGGACTGACTTGTAAGAGTGATGATTGTTTTTGGAGTTGGAGTCAAATATCAGCCTTTAAACCAAGTCAAAGCCAGGGCCACAGCTGCCTTCTGTCACAGACACGGCTGTGGAAGAATTCAAAAGGCACACTCAAACATTTCTCCTGATGCATTTTTTTCAAGCAAGCTGGAAGTACAGCAGGCACCCTCCCCCAAATGGAAAGCAAATATATTTACCTATTTAATGCCTGGATTGCCTGTAATCACTCAGTATGAGAAATTATGCTGAAAATAAATGTTGTTTTGGGAAAATGTAACTCACAAAAGATAAAATGGAGGCTTGAAGTGAGGGTTTGGGTGGGCATTTTAAATTACATTTAGACACAATTCTTTCAGGTCACATACTTATCAACATCTGCTAAGCCTAGATGGTTTCTAATCACTAAAACTGTTTTCATATCCCTGTTGAAGGATTACTAAGGAAGGACTAAATTACTCTGAGTTAGTAGTTCTAAGAATGAGCAGTCAAGAAAACAATACATAAGTTAATGGAGTAGTTACAGTCAAATCTAATGCTTATATCATATCTGTATCAAACAGAGGCTGTCCAAAGGTATAGCATTCCATCAAGATGACAGTCTCAGCTCTGAAATCACCTGAAGTGGTGCCAACCATTACTCACCTTCATCTACTCCTGCAGTCTGCTCTGGCCTGTCCTATTTGTTCTCACGTTCAGAATGAAAGGACTGAAAGGTTGGGCCTGTAAAACAGGAAGAAAGCCATGATGCAAGAACACATAGTGATAAGGGAAAATGTTATTGGAATACATTCTCCATGAATTGTTCTTTTGTTGAAGCATGAAATTTTTAAAAATATTAATTTGTACATATATACACACTGGTCTCTTGACCCTGCAAATAAATGCTAGATGATTGCACTACTTTTTTGCATTTGGTTTTATGTGGATGGTGGGGAAATTGAAGCTGGGCCAGTAGGCTTTGCAAACAAGTGCTCTTAACTGCTGAGCCATATCCACAGCCCCTGAAGGAAGAAATTTAGCTGTGGTGTCTGGAAGTTTATGTGCTGACCTTGCTGTGAGTGGGAACACTATATGGCAGCATCTAGGACTATGTGAAGTATGTCATCATATCTGGGGGGAGGGGTAGCAACAATCATGATATCATAAAATTTTTATGAGTCTTCATGTGTGTGGTGTGCATATATGTATACATGTGTTCATATGTGAGTGGGCACAAGTATATGTGTATGTAGAGGCCAGAGGTCAATGTTGGGTGCCTTCCTCAACCACTCTTCATTTGACTTTTTTGTAACATCTTTCACTGAACCTGGAGCTCCTCCAATTTGACTAGACCCAGGATAACTGGGGGATCCTCCTTCTCCACCTAGCCAGTGCTGTTATTATAGGTCATTGACACCGTGCCTGGGTCTTGCTTGGGTGCTGTGGATCCAGATTTGGGTCCTCATGCTCTTCATGATTATGCAACAAGTTCTGCCCTATGACGCATTTTCTCCTCCAGATGAGCCATGCATTCACCTTGCACTGGCTTAGCTCTTCATGCCACACCCCCACCTATCTGAGCATCCTCTAGTGTCCATTTGTACTCAGAATCTGCTAACACTTCACTGCTTGGCTTCTTACAGCCTGTCTGCTGTTGCATTTCCTCCCATCCCACCCCAGTGAAATCCTCATGGCCTCTGCCTTCCTGGTGGACCTTTGCTATCGTTAAAGACTCAGTTCAAAAATCTCACTCTGACTTCAACCCCCCAACCTCTCACTGGGAGTGGGGTGCCCTCCCACACTGCCACAGCTTGGTTCTTGCCATCTGTGAGAAAGCATGTAGCAACGAAGTCCGTGGATTCTCTGCGCTCCACTATTGGTCTATTCCATACTTCTTTAGAAGGGCCTATGCTCTCTTCTTTTTTTCTGCCTATCATTTTCAGAACTGAATGTGACATATGGTACACAGGTGATCAATAGGAACTTGTTCAAAGAACGAATGATCTGGAACTTGCCACAAAACTGAATACTCTGTCATAGTATAAGACAGGTAAATAGAATATTAGAGGTCAGGCAGACATATATAAGACTGTGGGATTATAGAATAAAGATAAACTTAGTAGCACCAACATGGTGGTTCTTGCTTACAATAACAGCACTTGGAGGACTGAAGAAAGATGATTGATTAAAGTGTGAGGGCAGATTGGGCTACACAGTGAATTCCAGGCTAGACTTGGCTACAATATGAGACCTTGCCGCAAAACACACAAAAAAGAAAGGAAAAAAATTAATTAGCACCAGCAATAAAAATTTCAGTAGTCAAGAGAAGTAAGAACAATATGTTTCCAATGACTTAGATGTTAGGGTACAAAAGACAGTACACAGACTATAAACATAAGTTCATTTAGGAGGTTAGGCATTGAGTTGAAAAGTAGTTTAAAACCTTCCTGGTACTCAATCCTGGTACATAATACTGCCATAATAGAAAGATCCAACTTAGCATTTTCCTTAGGTCTATACATCTCTACAAGTGTTGTCACTGCATATTTATAGACAGTTTGTGTTGTTCTCAGAGATGGGGACACAGGGATATGTAAACATTTGCTTTAGCCAATCAAGTACACAACTCTGACTCAAAATAAGCAATGAATATTTTAGCCTTAACTTGCTCTCTTGTATATAAACATATACACCATATACATACATGCATGTATGTTTGAAATATATTTAGAAGTCTTTCTGAGCCTAATACTGGAAAGCTTGAAGTACACATTCAATGCTACCTTCATGGTCACAAGCAGTGAGTGGCTCTGCAATTTACAGATTTGAATATGTTGTTTGACCACAAAGAGTACAACATCCAGGAGTGAGAAGAGAGGGGAGACAGGACAACAGAAGACATGGAGGCAGGGGAGAAGAAGGTGCTGCAGCTGGTGGTACTCTGTACAGGTATGGAAGAGGAGGTGAGTCAGAGGCCCTGGCCAGGGCTCTGTGGGCTCACACAGGAAGCCATGCATAGGGCCTTGTCTCCACGGTTATTTACACAGGGAACAAGCCACTGGCCATTTCTGTCCTTGGATCTCCTCAGACAGCAGTGTGTGTCTTCAGAGAAATTACTAACCAATGGCTCCTTAAGAAGCCATTCAGAGGAGTGTTAGTAAAGAACTCTGAAGGCGTGAAGCAAAACAGACACATCAGAATAACAGAAGTGTCATACACTGGTATCAGAGGTCACGAGATGCTGATAATGCTTTGTTCCTTAGGAGGTTGGTGATACTCGAGCAGCAGTCAGCCCCAGCATTCCAAGGAGTACAGAGCCCTCTCATTCATTTCTGCCTTGGACTTGCCTCTCCCCATCTTTCCCCTTTCAATGTTGTACAAACTTAAGTGGCTGATTCCATTCTCTCCACTCCACAAATGACTCATCATTTCATGAGCTGAAAGCTTCAGGTCTGTAAGCAGCTTGTCCTTTCCCCCCTGCACACACAATAAAGAAAGCTATGGAAGCATGTGTGTTTGGGGAACCTTGTTTTTTAATTTTAGCAACACACGGGAGAAAAGTGAGGAGGAATGTAGAGATAAACTCAGCTCTCTGAGATCATCTGAGACAACATAAGACATAATTTATTTCAGTGAGTGCTACATGGTTATTTCTTAATCCTCTCTCAATACCTTCTACTTGAGCCTGAGTTTAAAATATCAGTTCCCATGAAATGTCATAGCATATGCATTTGGGCCATTTTTTACACAAGTGGATGCAACTAAGAACTTACATGGAGGAAAAGGTTGGTTTCTAGTTTTCAGCAGACATCAGCTATTTGTCTACTAAAACACAGCTGCCTGCAGAGGGTAGAGCGGGTAACTAACCACTGCTATTTCAGATGAGAATTTGGACCAAGAACCAAAAGGCAAATACACAGCACATTCCCCATGACAATGAGCATTCCTCTTCTGGAGGACAACTGCATCAACATGTCCTGGAACTGCTTGGTCATTTAAACCTCCCCCTTGGAATTGAGCTCACAGCTTTCCAATATCCACAGAAATTCCTGTTTTGTTGTCCACTATCACAGAAGAAGCCACAGAAGAACATAGGGATTAATAGCTGTCACATTAAGTCTTATAATACCCCCAAAAGTTAGTGGGTTCCCTTCCTCCATTTTGCAGACATAAACAAGAATGTGGAGCTCAGAAAAGTTAAGTAGCTGGCTTAGGATATAGTGAGCTATTAAAAAAAAGATTTGCATTTAAGATTTCTTGACTCAAAACCATATTTCATATACCTTATCAGGTTTCCTAGATAACTTTGTCATGGAATCAAAAGACCTGGGTTGAAAACAGTTTTTTCTTAGTTCTAAGGAAAGAGTCACTATTTATTGTTCAGCTGCTCACACTGCATGTGGAAATTGTGTGTATCAGCAATGGAACAGAAAATAATGCTTTTCCTCTCTGTATTCTCTCCTTTTCCATTTTCTCTCCTGTCTCTCCTGTCCATATATACACAATGTATATAGTGTTATGTGTATATACTATGTGTATAGATACATACTTTATTTTACAATTGTCTCTTCTTAGACAGGAATGAGAATAATTGGAATTTGCAGCTGGGTATCCATGTCTACTTTAACCTGATCTGTTTTGTCTAACATTTATTGCAAAGCTCTCCAGTACATCATTAGCTCATCTGATTCTGTTGTCTGGAGACTGCCAAATATTTTACATCTCACTCAGGAACTGATTGCTGTAGGGAAAGGAGAGCATTGTTTCCTGACTTCTCCTGATTTAAGCTCACTAAACATTGTTTTCAATTGCCATGTTAAGGGCAGAGATAGACCAATGCATCTGTAATGGACTCTGCCAATTTTCTGCAAATGCTGAGGAAATTAAACCTTATCCTTGGTATATTGGAGTCCAGATACCAGGCAGTTCAACACTGTTGTTATGAATGAATATCAGCCTGTTCCCAGGAAGATTAACTAGTAAGATGGTGGAGGAAAAGCTGCTAATTTCTAAAGTACTGTACTTGAACTGCCACCTGCTTCCTAAGGCAGAATGACAGGTGATTTATTTTCCTGTTGCTATTATTTCTAGAAAGAGTAGATATTTTATACAGTTATAAAAGTAACAGTAGTTTCATTCCAAGACATTAATTTTGGTCACAAACTTGATGTTTGCTAATTTAATGTCCTTACTGACCTTTAAAAGACCATAAAATAAGGTGGAATTAGGAGACCCGAGGTCTAAGGCTCCCCATTATGAGCCATGTACTGATAGGGAAATTCTCCATTTCTTCTTCTTCTGTACAGGTGACATTATCACCACCAGCTTCCCTTACATTAAGAGAAAACTGAAATGAGAAATATTTAAATTCTATGATAGCTCTAAGAGTCCAATGATAAGCACAGAATGGCTTTGCAGCCACAGAGCTTCACAATGAAATTTAGATCTAGTGCTTGTCACTGTGTGGATGACTTTCTAAAACTCCTGCAACCTGTTCACTTTGCCGATGAAATCACCTTAATATAATCTCACCTTCACAGAAAACTGCAGATGTGATTGTGCTAGAAAGACTCAAAGAATTATGTTCACCATGTCCCTCTTACTATAAGATGAGTAAACTGAGGTTTTGATTTGTAAAACATCTTACTCACATTCATTCATCTACAAATATTCTTTTTGATGTATGTGCATGTTTTATGATGTTTGATCCTGAGAGTTCTGTTTTTAAGAAATCCATGAGTTCTTTCATTCATTATGTGAGTTGAGTAACATGGAAAAAAAGATCTCTTGTCCTGAATATCTTGTTATTAAAATGGTGTTGTGGACTACAAAGAAGTTAAAGTCTGGTTGCTTTCTATTAAGACATCCCTACTAGGACTAATCCCTTGTGCTTTTATCATTCCCTTAAATCATCAAACTCTGAAGCTGCTAAATACACACGCCTGCTCTCATATACTCTAATTTAATAGGCCAGTGGAAAAGATCTAGATTCTGTGTGTTTTGTGAAGGGTATGTATGTGTGTGTTCATGTTTATATGCCTGTGTGCATGCATGTGGAGGCCAGAGGTTGACATCATGAATCTTCCTCCACCATTCTGCATCTTATTTACTGAGGCAACATTTCTCGTTTGAACCTACAGCTTACTAATTCAGATAGTCTAACTAGCCACATTATCCTGGAGATCCTGTCTCCACCTCCTCAACATTGGAGTTCCATATGGGCTGCCACATCAGATTACAATTTATGTAGGAGCTGGCAATCCAAACTCAGTTCCTTACACTTAAGTGGCAAGTGCTTTATCCACAGAGCTTACTGCCCAACCTATAGAACCTGCATTTTAACAAATACCCACAGGATTCTGATATAGGTGGTCTCTTGGACTACAATTTAATAAGCCTTAACTAATGGATAATGGACAAACCTGACTACTAGTAGTGACATAGATAAAAAGTTAAAAGAGCAACTTACATGTTACAGAACTCAGAATTCATTCCATTTAAAATCTTGGCCTAGTTTTGCCTTGATTTGTAGACTTACTGAACTTTATACATCAGTTATCACCAAGTGAAATAAATGAAATAAGAGCTCATTCATTTCCTATAAAGACTCAAACAGAAAAATAGGAAGAAAGAAAGAAAAGAAGGAAGGAAGGAAGAAGCAAAAAAAAAAAAAAGGAAGGAAAGAAAGAAATGACATGGTGGAGACAAAAAAAAAAGAAAGAAAAAAGGGAAAAGAAACAAAAGAATAAGTGTTGCTTGCGATTTTTTCAATAGTTCCAGAAGCCAGTGCAAAACTTTTAGAGCAGAATGTACAAACGTTCCAGAATTACATTTCCTTCTTCGGTGCCAGGCACATTGGGTTTGTATCACAAAACACTGAAATAATAAAAAGCAGGTGCCTTGTCAAGTTGCTTTCGTAATTGGGAAACTAAGAGTTGATATATTTTGCAAAGAATGTTGACAGAATAACCCCAGCGGGTGAGCCCAGGACCCTTCTTATGTATTGAATAAACTATGATTGAGGGGGGATGTAGCACTTCAGCATATGATAGATGAAAAATTAGACTCATAATACATTTTATGACTTATGGAAAATAAATCTTTTTTGTTGATTACTGCAGTGAAAAAATGTGGCCAGTGCCTAAGAAATGTTTGTTCCATATGATGGAGACTAAGTTTGAGAGTTTTGAAAAAAACTTTGTCAGGGTGTTAGTATGGAGAAAACAGGAAGGCAGCTTCCTTTCTAACATACACCATTTCCTGGGGAGGAAATGAGAGCTTTTTTTTTTTAAAGTCCTTTGTTGGCTTTGTAACAGAGAGTTGTCTTTAAATGATCGCCTCATATTGTTTACACAAGCCAGGACAACAACCTTTCATAAAAATAATACCATCAATGTGCCTTCTTTATTTGATAATGGCCCTGGAATTAGTTGGTGTGGTGCTTGTTATGTTTTGTGATCAACATGGATCTATTCAAAGCCACACAGATACTCATCTGGACAGTTATTAAGGGTCTATAGTTAAATAGCACACTGAAAAGTGGCTTTGAGCTCTGCTCTTCTTTTGAATACAGTGGCATGGCCCTGGAGAGATGGCTCAGCTGTTAAAAGTGCTTGTTTAAACACACTGACATGCCCTGAAGCATGAGCAGCAGGGAGAGAGCAGCTAATCCTAGGCACTGCCAGGTGTGCCAGGACACATTGCCCCAAAGGTGTGCAGGTAAAAAAGCAACCCCTTGCAGTGATAAAGGTGGGAGTCATCAGTGTATATTTTGGTGACTGGCCATTATTTGTCAGTAACTTTTAAATAGTAATTTTAACATCATATTAAGCTGTTTGCCTGTAAATCTTTAAAGGGCTTAAAATATGATCCTGCAAATAAATGAAATGTCCTTTGAAACACAGTTTTATGTACCAGAAAGAGAACACAACAGAAGTCCAGGCCCAGACTACATACCCTCACGTCATAGATTTCCAGATATAAGGGAGAACGCCAACTGGCTGTCATAAGAAACGAAGGCATTTTATAGAGAGCAGGATAAATCTGTCAAGACTGCAAAGTGTTATGGGCTACCTGGTGCCCCCTAAACTCCTGACCTCCTGACAGCCATTCTGACCATCTATATATACCTGCAACATTGACCGTAGTCAGACTATTTACTTTTCTCCTATATTACTGATAATCAATTATCCACTTCTCTTGAAGGGAGCTTCCTTTTGAGGATGCACAAGTTAAGTGAACACATTCTCTGTTTTCACAAGCCATTTTAAAAATACTAAGGAACCAAACTGCCTGTATTTACTGAAAAGAAAACTAATAAATTAAATTTAAAAAAAAATACTAAGGAACAATTTCCATATAAAAACCTGTATTGCTAGACCTGCTTAATAAATAAAGTTAATTCCATGAAAACACAAAAATGCTTGCCTAGAAAGCCTAAGGAACTGGGTTCAATCCCGCAGTACCCACATAAAGCCAACTGCACAAAGTGGTGCATGTGTCTGGGGTTCGTTTGCAGTGGCTCAAGACCCTGGTACCCCTATTCTCTTTATCTCTCTCTCCCCCTCTGTCTCTTTCTGCTTGCAAATAAATAAGTAAATAGTTTTAAAAGCCCACAGATCAGGATAACATTTAGAACTAGAAAGGCCATGCATGATACTATTAATGCCGAATGCATTCATTTTTCTATAAGCATGCAATAAACCTGATTTCTCTGAAAATGTATAATTGTTTTCTCATGAGACCTTACATGGACAATGTAAGCAAAGTATTCAAAAGTTTGCAAACTAAGTGTGGTTTTGTTTTTTTCTAAGTATGAACACCTTAAAGTTCAACTGTTTTTGTTCTGAACTGGAAGTAGGGGATCTTCCAAAGGAGAAATAAAGGAGTTCTCATGGCAAGTGACATAGAGCCAGCAGCCCCTACATGAGCAGAGCTTCCCTGCAGAAACAGAACCATTTGGGCTGCTGGCAGAGTAACCACACTGCTTGCATTCAGCTGTTATTCCACAGTGCATGCTGGACTATAGATTAAAGTCTGAGCAACATGCATCACACAACCACACCCATTCCTGACTTTGAAGGGGTCCCTTCTCCAACCTGATCCTTTGGAACTTAGTAATTGTCAATCAAAATTGATAGGATTAAACTCAGCCTGAGCATGTAGAAGGGAATGTTCATATCCTCATTAGACTTACATAACAAACATACTGTGTGGAGTATACTACGCCCACACACTTATCACATGGTGAGCAAGTAAATGCTTTTAGGGGATCTACACTGTACAAGACATAATGTCGAGAAACCCAAGCATAGATGCTCAGAATGTACTCCCAGCCTTATAGAAGTGATTAAGTGAAACATGACTGTAAATTCACTACATAAAAGGACTTTGAATGATTGTTACTAACAACACAATACAAGGCAGCAATTAGGTCACTCAGTAATTGCTCAGAAAAGGATTTACAGATTGGAGCATTCAGTTATGTGGCCACCAGATGGTTATGCATTTGGCCATGTTGACATCATCCTATAAAATTCACACATTATAGGAAAAGAAATCACACTAGGAAAGTACAAGTAGTAAAGAGAAAAACTAGTGTCACTGAAATGTCCTGCTAAACAGCCTATGCAGAATCGGAGCTTCCCATGCTAGAGAATTTCATTGGTGCCAATGTTGGAGACCGAGCTCTAATCAGCATGAGAAGAATGAAAGATAAAAAGATAAACTGTCATAGAACAGCAGGGAGCAGAGAAAGGGAGCTGATTTAATTTAGGTACATCTGAAATTACCTCTACAACATCCACAGCCTCTGAGATCCACATTGGCAGGGAGCCAGGACATGTGAGTCTTGCTCTCCCTCTCTGCAAGTAAGTGGCTCTACGAACTTAAACAGATTTCCTCACTGAACATAAAGACATTGCTGATAGGAATTGTAGCTTAAAAATATACAAAACATTTGAGGTCTTTTCTGAGACCTCTTAATGCATATGCTTTTATCCGTATAAACATCAATGGAATTATAGGCCCACAATTCAATGACCTCATTATTATCAAGAACATAATTAACTTGATAGTACTAGTCAGGCTGTGTCAGCAATTCCTTAATAATGTCCCTTTCAGAAGGATCACTCCTTTGTTTTTGCAACACTGTCTCGTTTTTCTGTAACAGATTTTTGCCTGGAGCATTACATCTTGCTTAGTGTGTCTGTATGTCTATCTCCACATGGAGTTTGGGGACATGCACAGTGGCCTGCTCTCTTCCTCAGGTCTTGCCTACCACGTGGTGCATAGTCCATACTAAATGATGCAATATTTCACTGGCTGGGCAATAATAGCATGCTTAGAACTTGGGTCCATTTTCTGCCTTTTGCCCCTCCAAATGCACCTCCACCCTTGTGCACTGTTTTACTTATGCTTGTCCTAAGCCCCTTGCTCCTTTCAAGACAACATGCTGTACAAGACTGCCTCCTTCTCAGTTCTAGAAACTTCTCTCCCCTATCCCTACCTGTCCTTCAGGCCTAATAATGGTGATAACATTTCTGGTGTTAGCCCAAGTTCTAGAATTCTCCTATACCTGAATAACTTCTTGGCCCCTCCAAATTTTATTCTATTTTCTGTCTGAATATTCATGAATACTGTGCAAAAATGAGAAAGGATTTCAATTTTAAATGTACTTTGCACTCATAATGTGGATAATAACCACATAAATTGATCCCTGTGTCAGTGAGATGTTTTATACAGGACTACTCTCAGTGGTACATTCATTCCAAAGTATGATGACACAGATTCCTGCAAATATCCACTCTGCATGTGAGTTTTGCTTTTGTTGGAAAGCATTTCTGTTTCTGTTTGGTCTATTTAGTATAATTATCCATGGCTTATGCCCTCTTATGCTAGGGTATGTGCAGGGCCTCAAGGAAAAGATGCTACCTTTTCTTTTCTTTCGGTTCTTTTCTTTTTTTCTTTTCTTCCTTCCTTCCTTTTCCTAATGTATCACCATTAACAGTTTACTGGCTGATTAAATCCAGGAGAACAAAAATAAAAACAAAACAAAACCATAAACCAAAAAATACCTTGATACTTATGACTTATGGATATAGCCTAGTAAACTTGGAGCCATATCTGGCCATGAACATTGCTCGCATCTTTAGATTTAATCTGATATGACTTGTTACATTCCTTTGTAGAGCCAGCAAGAAGTGAAGTAAGTAGTCAACATGTATATTCATGAGCAGAAAATAGTTTAAAGAATCATGAAAATGCCCATCCTTTGAAGACTGATAAACAATAATTCATTAATTCACTGTCCAGGTATGCCAGGGAGCTATCATAAATTTGAAAGCACATTAAGCCACTCTGTGGAATCCCTGGTTCCTAAAACATAACCAGGCCTCTGCTAAGCATTCAATACCCATTTGCTGATTAAATGAATATACGGGGATTTAGTTATGTTACTGTTGTCTGTTGTGTTTAAATTTATTATTGCTATGCCATCTTTTGCCAGTGACAATAAAGGCAATTTAAGCTCATTTTTAACAGGCATTTATTGCATTTTTATTTGCTTCCAAGTGCTCTATTGGATATTTCTTTGGGCACATTCCCTCTGGGACACAGTAGACCCCATTTCAATGAATTTGCTTTCATACCACAACACTTTTGCTCCAGGCAGCCTGCCTTCACCCAACTAACCTCTGAATTCTCACCCTTTGAAGAAGTATAATGAAGCAATTAGCACTTTCTTTAAAAGTGCTTGATTCTTCCTATTTGCGATGTTCTTGGCTGGTGACCAGATTGTACCCATTCATGTATACTTGGTGATACCATTAAAAGGGCTACTCCCCTCTTGTATCACTTTTCTCCAGCTCATCCACAACAGTAGAAGACATTATCTTGGGGCTAGAGGGATGGCTTAGCAGTTAAGGCCTTTGCCTGCAAAGCCAAAGAACCCAGGTTCGATTCCCCAGGACCCACATTAGCCAGATGCCCAAGGGGCACATGTGTCTGGAGTTCATTTACAGTGGCTGGAGGCCCTGGATCGCCCATTCTCTGTCTCTCTCTCTCTCTCTCTCTCTCTCTCTGTCTGTCTTTCTCTCTCTCTTTCTCTGTCAAATAAATAAGTAATAAAATATTTTTTTAAAAAAGAAAGCATAATCTTCCCACCTTTACACCTGCATGTGGTCACATGGGGCCTTCCTAGTGTTATGAGTCCTTTAAAGAATTTTACAGGATAAAGATGGAGCTTTATTGGTTGAGTGTTTTTCTAGCATGCATGACTCTGTTCCTAGCACCAAATAAACTTGGTGTGGGGTCACTTACCTGGAATCCCAGTACTGGAGAGACAGAGGCAGGAAGATCAGAAGTTCAAGGTCAAGCTCACTATCTTAGCTGTTTCTGTTACACACAATTAAAGACAATTTCCCCTCTCTCTTGCCACCTTTTTTGGCCTTGTCATGTGAGTAAGGGATGGGACGATTGCCCTCTCTCTGATGGCTTGTTTCATTGGTATTTTCCTCCTGAAAAAGGACAATTTCAATCAGACCCATAAAGTTATTTCAGCATTTCTGCTTCCACTTCCATTTTCTTATATATTCTGCATGTCTACAGATGTGAACTTCTCAGAGTCCAGAAGTTCCTAAAATGTCAGCAGGAAGAAATGGCAGAGTGCAGCCTAACCACGACCTGCAGGAAATAATTAAACTGCAGGAGTGTTGTTGTGAGGAACATACTAACTTAGGACATCTTTCTCTGATGAAATCTGTCAGGCTCTTTGTTTGCCAAATGTGGGAACTTTTGTACTTGTTTTGCTCTTAGCCACAGGATAAGTCCCAAGAGAGATTCCGTTCATTCCTCATAGAGAAACAGAAGGAAAAAATGATTTCTCTAGTAGCTAGTTAGAAGACTTGTGCTTACTCCGAGATTTGATTCTAGAAATGAACTTGGACTCTCAGCAAGAGATTATGTCCATCATTCAGAAGGCCACATAGAGCTTGGCCATCAACCCTCTTGACCAGTGCACTCTTACAGTTATCTAGTCTGTGAAGTGTGCTAATGAGTCTATGAGAAATACTAATTGTGAACTATCATCAAAAAGGGACATGTTTACATTTTTATTATGACTAATCTTTTAAAAATTTAAAAATTTTAGTTAGCATATAGAGATTTAGGTCTCATTCATTCTGCCATTTTCAAATACAATTTGTTTCAGTTGACTTTCATCTTACTCAACCACCCTCATTCCGCAATTCTCCTCTCCATCGAATATCCTCCTGCCTTCTGCTTACATGTCACATGTGTCCTTTTGCTCTTCCCCCCTTCCTAACTCAGCTGTTTCTATTTACTCATGGTTGCCGTTCTATCTTTATATGTTATATTCACTTTTGCCCACTATGTATGCATACTTTTAGATAGAACAAGCTAGAATCCACATATCAGAGAGAACATATGGCATGGGTCTCTCTGAGTTTAGGTCACTTAATATAATTCAAAACAGAACTCCCCTATGACCCAGATATACCACTTTGGGGCATATATTCTAAGGACACCGCATTCTACTACAGAGATACTTGCACATCCATGTTTATTGCTATGCTATTTACAATAGCTAAGGATTGGTCAGCCTAGATACTCGCTGACAGATGAATGGATAATGGAAATGTGGTACATGTGCAGAGTGGAATTCTATTCAACAGCTCGGAAAAATAAAATTAGGAAATTAGGGAAATGGATGGGCCTGGAAAGAATTATATTAAGTGAAGTGACTAATCTTTTCATCTATTTGAAGTAAGGTTGCTGCTACAACAACAGAACTCCTCATATTCATATGAAATATTCGTGCTTTCATTTCTTAATTTATCCAAGTTGATTAATGCCTCTCTACCCATTCTCCTTATCTCTTAAGAAATAGTTTGGAGTTACAACTGCTTTATGTTTGTAAGTCCTTCCAGGTAGAATGAGGTGTATCTGGGCTGGAAAGATGACTCAGTGGTTAAAGCACTTTCCTGCAAAGCCTTAAGGTCCAGAGTTTGATTTCCCAGTACCCACATAAAGCCAGATTCACAGGGTGGTGCATGTGTATGGAGTTCAGTTGCAATGGCTTAGAGACCTGGCATGCCCATTCTTTCTCTCTAACACACATAAATAAATAAATTTTAAAAAAAGAACTAGGTGAATTTTACTTAACAAAATGTTTGGTTCTCTTTTGGGCATTAGTCCAAACTGATGAAACATAGAGGGAGTTTTGTATTGATTTTTTGAATTTTGGTTGGTTGATTTGTATGTTTCAAGGCAGAGCCTCACTATAGCCCAGGGTGACCTGGAACTTATTCTATAGCCCCAGGCTGGCCTCAAATCATGGTGAGCCTCCCACCTCAACCTTCTCAGTGCTGGGATTAAAAGATTGTGCCAGCATTCACTTAAAATTTTTTTTTATTATTTATTTACAAGCAGACAGAGAGAACCGGGCATACCAGGGTCTCTTGCCATTGCAAACAAACTCCTGAAGCATTTGTCATTTTGTGCATCTGGCTTTACATGGGTCCTGGGGGATGAAACCCAGGCTGACAGTCTTTGCAAGCAAGCATCCTTGATCACTGAGCAATCTCCCCAGCCCTGCATTCAGTTTTTAATCCATCCTTTTTAGAAAGTGTGAAGACTTCAAGTTCTGTTAGTAATCTACCAGTTAACATTACCGCTGTTCTCCCCTGATACAAATTGACAAAATCAACAGAAACCTGCTTTAAGAAGCAGAGTTAGATATAGCAAGAGTATTGCACTGGGGTATTGGGTGAACAGAACAAGGGGAGCAGGGGAACTTAAATATAAGTACTGACAGGTTCCCCAAACAATGGAGTCACCACAGCCCTGCTCTACCTCCCACGACAACAAGCAAAAATTACATGACAGATAGGAAGAGCTCAGCTTTGTCACCCTTGTTCATGGGTCCACAACCTGAAGGACTTACCACCTGGACCTGAGAGGGGAGCAAACTCTGAGGAATAGGGCCCCAGCCCAAGGCCTCACAGCTTACTTGTTCCTTGAAGTAAGTCTTTCAGTGAAGATTTTCAACAAATCATCCCCCAAGAAAGAACATACTTAATAACAGCATAAAGGGAAAGGGCTAAAAAGCAGTGGGGGTATGAACCACATCATAGTGTAATGGGAGTTTTGGGGATCTTTGTCATTAAACTTATGGTATCCCCTGATTCTTGTCTTATGAATTTAAATAATTTAATCCATAGACCGGAGGGAAGACTGAAAGAGACTTTATTAGATTCGGAGAAGAAAAGTGCTGAGAGCTCCTGCCACGTCGAAGGCAGGAGCAGGTAGAGAGCACATGTGGGAGTAGGGGTCCCCCATTTCAGCCCAGCAGGACCCAGATGAGAGGGTGCTTACCAGAGCAAGCACTTGGAAGTTAAAGAAAGGTAGAAAGCCAAAAAAAAAAAAAAAAAAACAAAACAAACAAAAAAAAAAGGCCTTGCCCATCCGGTAAGGATCTACTTGTAATCTCACTGTGGTGGCTTTACCCTCAGACTCTAGTAAGTCTGACAGAGGGCTGATTGGTCTGGGCTCAGGGGCTGGCTCTGGAGTAAGGGGTGACAGAACTGATCAGATAGGCTGGATCAGATGCTGAAGTCTGGTTCCACTGAGACAGGCAGACAGGCATGGTGTTCTTTCTTTGGGCTCTCTCTCCTGACTGGTTACCTAATTATGCTTCAATAGGTTGTGTTTAAAAAGAATAAATAAATTATATGAAGTAAGAAAGCTCTATTAGTCAGACTTAGGTCTGGTAATAACAGGAACTGAAAAAAGAAAAGTAAGCTAAATAACATGTGTGCTTATTTTTCTCTTGTAAAGGAGGGTAGGTAGTTCATTCCAAGAAGGAGACACTGAGCTCGGTAAGAAATTCACCTTCTTTCTTTCTTCATGAGGCTTCTGAGTTCAGTGATGAGATGGATGTTGGAAGGCAGGTCCAGTAAAGAAGAGGGAGGAGTTGGCAGCCTGACTGGGGAGCTACACCCCTCTTTTATAAGGGGGTATTCTAAGCAGTTTTGTGGGCAACCAAGCATCAGGGCTAGTATGACTCATAAAGAAGGAAAGACAAATACTGTTCTGTCTCCATGGAAGTGATGGACTTTTTCCCTCAGTGTGTTCACAGCACATGTAAGTATGTTGTAAAATCTCAGGGACCACTGTACAAGTGATAGATGTGAACCAGCATATCCAGCGGGAAATACACAGATGGCTTGAGACAGTGTGGGACTTTGCCCCGTCATCAAGTGTACCACATTGTGTGAGAAATAGTAAGGAAATTACTGATGTTTAGCTAGAAATTCACTCCTTTCCCAGGAAACATATAAGATATTTGAAGTTATTCTGAACATCCCAGGCTGGTGGAAAAAGCAACCCAGATCCATGAATCTGCCCTTAGGCATTATGTAAGGAAACATTTCTGATGTTCAGAGCAGTTCCAGGGTCCAGTGAGCATTCTCCAGGAAGACAGGATCTTCTGTCAGGAAAAGAATTAAAGCAGGCACTGCAGTCCCCTAACAAGCTTTCCTAACTCTACTCTTAATCACCTTTGCAAGCCTTCTTCCATGTGCCCATTGGTGAACTGTTTAAACATAAAATAGATCATATAACTTTAATCTGTTCATTGTTTTCCCATCTCCTGACCTCTCCAGATAAAATTTCCCCTTCTAAAAATGTGTAAAATTCCTGCTCCTTCTAGAAGTCTGCTCAGGATCCTTCTTCTGGCTATCCTCTTCCATACTCACTTTCACACTCCACTGAGCCAACTCCTACACATTCTCAATTCTTGCTTTTTCTCTGAGATTGTTGCGCTCCATTTCTTCAGAAAGCAAAGTCCATGACTTCTAACTGGACCCTCACACAACCCTAAACACAGTTGCTGCCATTGCTGTCTAACATCCATTGAGACAAGTTCTTTTGGCAGGCTCTGGTCTTCTCTAGCTTGGCCCAATGCCAGGTATAGGGTAGGCAAGTGATAAAAAACATGTTGAGTGCTCTAACTGGTGTTCCGGCACCAACTGATAGCTATGGAGACTAAGGATAGGGGAGAAGCAATAAAGGTAAGAGTAATGATGAGTGGGAAATAAATAAAAACTTATCTTTGGCATTGGTCCTTTTATATTCTTTATAGAGTGCAGGATTGAAGCCTGTGAAATACTTGTGTCTCTCATTGACTTGGAGTGCAGCCCAGCCCCCAAAGAGTCAGGGCAATGGTTGGAGTGAAACTTGAAATACTAGCTATGTTAATGGAGGTCAGGATAGCTGAGATTGAATTTACAACTATAAAAATTGACCCAGATTTACTTTCTATTATTCAAAATTAGTTATGTTGAAGGAGGGACAAAGGGCTTCTTGGTATACTCACTATTGCTAATGTGTTCCTAAACATAAATCTTGTTTGGTTTTTATTTTCTATCCTGGAGAATGCAAAGTGAACCTCGGACAATCAGTAGCAAGTTGGGTCTTCATCACACTGAGAGCATAATTTGCATATGTACAGCTTTGGCTTCCAGAACCCATGTGACTAGGGGCTGGCTGCCCATAGCTGCCTTTTCTTGGAAGAATGTTTATAGGCACTGAATAAATACCTACACTCAAATGTCTACTGTTATTTGCTTCCTGCTATTTAACATTCCACATTCATAGGAGAGATGTCAAATACCAGAGTCATAAATGCAAAACACTGATTTCACACTCAGACATATTGGATCTTATTGAAAAAGAAAGAGAGGCCAGGGAGATAAAAGGAAGGATGATCAGTGGTCACTGGACAGCCACTCTAAGTGAGAAATAGCATGAGATCCAGGTTTAGTGAGAGAATCTGTCTCAAGGAAATAAGATGGAATAGTGATAGAGGACCAACGGCCTCCACAGACATGCATATGGGGCGTGTGCATCTTCATTCACATGTGCACATACATGTGTGTGTGTACATAACCATGCACAAAAGAAAAAGTGAACCACTGAGTTATGAAAAGTATAAGTGGCTGGAGAGATGGCTGAGCAGCAGTTAAGGCATTTGCCTGAAAAGCCAAAGGACCTCGGTTTGATTCCTCAGGACCCATGTAAGCCAAATGCACAAGGTGGCACATGCATCTGGAGTTCATTTGCAGTGGCTAGAGGCCCTAGTGTGCCCATTCTTCCCCTTTCTCTCTCTCTCTTTTTCTCTCTCTCTCTCTCTCTCTCTCTCTCTCTCTCTCTCTCTCTCTCTTTCTCTTTTTCCTTCTCTCACTCTTTCAAATAAATAAGTAAACAAAATTTTAAAAAATGAAAGGTACAAGTGGGTAATAACCAATAGACAAAGTTTGGGAGAGGAAAATCCAAGAGCCCTCAGGCAGGCAAAGAATAAACCCTGAAGACATGACAGACAGGAATGACTACAACCTAGGAGCAGGGCTCCTGGAAACAGCATAGGCATGCTAGAATTGATGGGCTCCACTGGGTCATTATGAGATTCTTCAGCCTGCACTGCCCTTAACTGGCCAGATGCACAGTGCTGGGATTCCCAGTGGTAGACTTCACTGGTCAGTTCCTATTTGATGATGCACAGATCTGCTTTTCTTGGTATACACAGACAATCAGAATGGTGGTATCTAGAAAACACCGTAACATTTCCCCCAAGTGTGTGTGGAGCTTATTTTCAGACAGCCCAGGGCCATCACATTGAAAATTACTATTTCTAAGTAGAATCATTTTCTGAAGTAGATTTGACATGGCAAACCTTTGCTAGAATTAAAATTACTCTAGCAACTGAGATGAAGTATTTATGACTGAAAAGGTGTGGAGCTGCTAATATCCTGTGCACAAAGTGCAAATTAATGATGGTGACTTTCTACTTACAACCAAACTATTGGTTTTTTTGTGGGGGTGGGGTGGGTAAGGTCTTGCTGCAGCCCAGGCTGACCTGAAATTCACTATGTAGTCTCAGGGTGGCCTCAAACTCACAGCAATCTTCCTACCTCAGCCTCCTGAGTGCTGGGATTAAAGGAGTGTGCGACCACACCTGGCACATCTAAAGTTTTAATCAGTTGATTTTTAAAAATACTTTATTTATTTGAGAGAAAATGACAGAGAAAAAGAGGCAGAGAGACAGAGACAGAGAGGCAGAAAGAGAGAGAGGGTCAGGCATGCCAGGGCCTCTAACCATTGCAAACAAACTCCAGACACATGTGCCACCTTGTGCATCTGGCTTTACATGGGTACTGAGGAATCAAACTCAGGTCGTTATGCTTTACAAACAAGCACCTTAACCACTTAGTCATCTCTCCAGCCCAAATTAATTGATTTTTAAAAGCTTTGTTCGACTTTGTTAGAAGTATACATATACAGTATAAACTTGTGCAATTTTAAAAGATGTAGATGATCAGAGAGGTTTATTTTCTTGACCCATGCTTCAGTGTTTCAGTTCTCTAAGCAAAACACTTCATACAATTAATCATTAACTTATTTGCTCTAGGGATTGAGAGAGAGAGAGAGAACATTAACTCTTTAGTGATTTATTGTAACAAGTCAGAAAGGAAGGATGGTAGCAAGTAGTGTTAGCTACAGTTGTAGTGGAATAGTAATCAGATTACAGTTTTGAAACATTATCCTGGCAGCCAATATTTAAGTCTACACATCTGAGTTTCTCCTCTTTTTTTTTTCTGAATTCCTTGGAATTATTCACATCCTGATGGTTCTAATCCATGTTTGTAGTCCAGGTAGCCTCCTTTTGTATAATTTTCATATTTCCTGGGTGTTTGGTAGAAGCAATTAATTTGTATTTTTCTCAGAGAAACAGACTCCCCAAAAGATACAGAAAGCCCATACCTATTTACCTTTCTCTGGATGCCATCACCTTAGGTCCTCCCAATAAGGCCTTTCTTCTGAAAGACTACTCCTACTTACTTAGCCTCTTACTCTTTTCTGATGTTCATGGACAAAGATTCTCATCCTGCCCTGGAGCTCCCAGGAAGTGTCAAGCTGTGGTTTGAGGTGTGTCTGTAACCAGAGTTTAAAAGAAGAGCACTGGAGAATACATTACAGGAAAGTTAGCCCCCCCCCCCCCCCACCACACACACACAGAAAGTGCTCTGCTACTGAGCTATGCATCCCCAGGAAGACTGGTTTTGTCCTTTCACATTTGAATGCATGAGTGGTCCATAGCATCAGTAGCATGCTTTATGGCTCTTCCAGAAGGCAGGTTAAGTACTGAGAAGCACTGTTGCTAAAAGAAGATGTGAGGCAGAAGAGCTGGGTGGATGTAGTTTAAATATCAACACTGCTGAGAACGTTTGGCTATTCTGGTTTCATTTTGTCCATACAGAAACAAACAGGAAGAAAAAAAGTAAGCTTAAGAGCTGAGTATTAAGAAAAAAGTCATAAATAAGCTCAATGTCTATTTAAATCTGTTTTCTAAGTGTATATATGTCACATATACTTATTGGGAATTTTTAATCATTTTCAATCAAAATATAAAACTGCCCCTATTTGGCAGTGTCGCTGTAAATTTCGGAGGAGGAAGAGGTTTCCCAGCAGGGAGCAATCTGAACCGAACCTGGAGAGGATTCAATGCTTCCCCTTCTGTCTTTTCTTCCTGAGAATAAAGGGAGGGAGCAGAGCCAATGGACTCAGCCCTATAGCAATATTCTCCCTCTACACCCCAGGAATTTTGCATTTAGCTCTTGTGCCTTTGGCTAATAAAGAAAAGACACATTTAGCTTCTGAACAAAGTAACATTTCCAAATGTGGCTCTTTGAAAACGTGTGGATTTTCTAGATTCTTATCTTACCCAACTCTAGTTGTCAAGGAAAAGAACAAATGACTTCATCCAACAAATGTATTCTGTCCTTGCAGTAAACTGCTTTGTGTTGAGGTGGCTTCTTGTTTGCTCTGACAAAAGAACAGAAAATTAGCTGCTGTGTTCAAACAGGGGTGAGAGCCAAACTATAGAATTTGAGCCTCTTGCTACTCCCTTTTTAAATTTATCTGGAAAATTCCTTAATCTTACCCTTACTTTACTACTAAGATATAGACTGCAAGGAGATGTAGACAGTTACCAATTCCAGCAGGGACTGAATTGACCCATTAATAAAATGGCCCAATTGGCCTACTTAATTGCTATGTCCTCCTCCCGTGCTGCCATTCTAGCCTCCAATTCAATTCAATTCATTTTTTTCACATGAATTTATTGTACTCACCACCAGGATGCTGGTACAGAACTTTGACTTTTCTTTTATTTCTGCCTGCTAACATTTTTGCTGCGGTTTCTCACTGTTTACCATTTTGACAGGTAGGCCTGTGCTTTGTCCACATAAATAAGAGTAAGGTAAAAGACTGTTTGGGTCTGTAAAGCAGGAAGTCAGGATGCTCAGTGCTGAGGACACTGTTCCCTCTGTGGAAATAAGCAGAAGTGAGAGCTAGAAAGAAACACAGGAAAATAAAAACCACATGGAATTGCTTGTTGTTTGGTTGTTTCTTAAAGTGCAGGTTAAAGTAGTCTACACAGATATCAAGAGTGTAAGTTAAATATATGTTCTTTGCAGCTCCTACAAAATACGTAAAGGATGGAAGGCAATAAAGATTCTTACTCTGCAAAGAGAAATTTCCCATTTGTTATGAGGGAGAGTATTTCACTCAGAATTGGTAAATACACTGCTCTTTGCATATGTCCCAGCAGATACAATTTGTATTTCAGAATCTCCCAGCGTTAGTTATTTTATTCCTGTTTCTTCTTGTTTCTGGAGCTAAAGATGTTATACAAATAGGATAGTTCACAAAAATCTATCTGCATGTCTTTAACATGGTGTTCTGCCAAGTGAATATTACAGTCTGATCAAATTTGACAGTATCATTCTAGCTAAGGAAACACAATGCTACAGGATTTCCATCCTCCTAATATCATACTTTAACCAATAGGAAAAGGTCAGAAGCAGAGAATGAAGGAAATGGTTTTGGAACCACTTACCTGGGTATTAATGATGCATATCACATTGATTCCTAGAATTCACTTCTTATAAGCTTGTCTAACACATATGCTCCACCAGAATTTATATTTTAAAAATGATTCATATCAGATGCAGACAGAGCAGGGTCAGATGGCCTCAAAAAGCATGGCAGACAAGTCTCCATGACTCAGTCACCAGGCAATGTCTAGTTGCTGCTGATCATTCATGTTGGCATATGTCCCAAGCAGCTTTCACAGGGTGGATAGATACCCTGCCTGCCTTCCATAGGCAGACTTTCTCTGCCTTCAGGTAATTTGGTGGCTGAGTGTAGCTAAATAAAACATTCTAATATAAATGTTGTTTTGTTTTGTTTTTCAAGGTAAGGTCTCACTGTAGCCCAGGCTGACCTGGAATTCACTACATAGTCTCAGGGTGGCCTCGAACTCATGGTGATCCTCCTATATCTACATGTTCCTCTCAGATGCTGGGATGAAAGGCATGTTCCACCATGCCCAGCCTAATATAAAATGTTTTGAAAACAGTTTTCTTTGAATAGTTTAAATGTTTCTTTAGCCAGAAATCTTTGAAGGAGAAAGCCAGGGGCATGATAAGAAAAATCAGAGCATACTCCATCATATGCCCACTGTACTTAGACCTATTTCTCCTAGAAATTGGAAGAATCCATAGAGATCTTTTAAAAAATCATTGACAAATTTTTTTGTTTTGTTTTTCGAGGTAGGGTCTCATTCGATCTCAGGCTGACCTAGAACTTACTATGTAGTCTCAGGATGGCCTCAAACCTATGGCAATCCTCCTACCTCTGCCTCCCAAGTGCTGGGAGTAAAGGCATGTGGCACCACACCCAGCTCATTTAAAAAAAATGTTATTTATTTATTTATGAGAGAGAGGGGCAAAGAGAGAGATAAAATGGACACATTAGGGCCTATTGTCACTGTAAATGAACCCCAGACTTATGTGCCACCTTGTGCGACAGGCTTACATGGGTATTAGGGAATAGAACCTGGGTCCTTAGGCTTCACAGGCAAGTGCCTTAACTGCTAAGCCATCTCTGCAGCCCTATTGACAATTTTTATACATGTGTATAATATGTTGTTATCAAGTCTCCTTCCACTAACTTCTCTTGACCACCTTCCCTGTCCCTTTTCCACTGAGTCTTTTCTTCTCAACTAGTCTCTTATCTATTTAAATGTGTGTGTATGTACTGCACACACATGTGTGCAGGCCAGAGGACAACCTTTGGTGTTATTATCAGGAAAACCATATACCTCTTTTTCTTTTTCTAAGACAGTTTCTCAATCTCCTGGAGCTCACCAGTTAGGCTAGACTGGCTAGTTGCTGAGCCCCAAAGAGCCTCCCCAGCATGGATGACAGGTGTGCACTACCATGCCTGGTCTTTGCATGTGGGTTCCAGGAACTGAGCTCAGGTACTCGTGCTTCCAAGGCAAGTGCTTTACTGACTAAGCCACACTGCTTCTTATGAAAAAGTACAGGGGGAATGCTAAAGGTCTGGTCTGGGACGACTGGCAGTGCTGCACATTCATTTTCTCAAAAGTGAGAGAACATTTATCATTGACAGAAACATGTTACCCACATTCAGGATTCAGTGACCCAGCTCCCAACCCTGTTCCTCAGCCAGTCTTGACCTTTGGCTTTAGAACTTCCACCTTCCTCCCTAGTTTATTCATGGGTTGGACAACTGTAGAAGGCTCCTCCTGTCTTAGTGATTGAGACTTGTGGGAGAAGACTACAGATACTGCCCAGATGGGTTTCCATGCAAAGCAGGGTTTCCATGCAGAGCAGTCCCACCCATTTCCCTTCTGGGTGTTTTCTTTTCTTTTTTTTTTTCCGCTTTTTTTTCCCCCGTTTATTTATTTATTTTTCTAGGTAGAGTTTCACTGCAACTCAGGCTGACTTGTAATTTACTCTGTAATCTCAGGGTGGCCTCAAACTCACGCTCATGGTGATCCTCCTACCTCTGCCACCCGAGCGCTGGGATGAGAGGTGTGTGCCACCACGCCCAACTGGGTGGGTTTTAACATTCCTGCAGATGGAATTCACAAGCCCCACCATAGTCAGTTCTCCAGGTCTGTGCTCTTGTAACACAGTATCACTCATAGAGACAAGACCTTGGGTCTGAACCCTTCTTTCACATAGTGGAGTTTCAACTAACTCAGCCCATTCTTTCCCTGAGGTGTCTCTTGTATTGCCTGGATACCTTCATCCCTTTGTATCATCTCATATAACAATAACCCTGGTGTCCTCTCCATGTATCTTGGCAGGTCCTCTAACTCCTGGTGAAAGAGAATAGATGAAACAGAACCCCCTGCTTCCAATTCAGTAGGACAAGAACGCAATATAGGAAGACTACCCACCTAAATGCAGTCTTACATAACATTGTTATTTTGGCAGCTACGACATATGATTGGCTGGGACTGAGATTGTTAATCAGACTCCCTTGTGTCCCATTGTCTATTTCAGAATAGGCTACAATATTGATGACTTGAATAAATTAGATTGTGAATCCCCTATTAGATTGCTCTTCTCCAATACTGGTCATTTTGCAAAATTGATATTTTATGTCCAACTACAAGGAGTTGACATTTGACCTGCTAATTGTCATTGTTTTAGGGCTGGTTCAAGGTGACAGTTCAGCAAGATCATTTTTTTTTTGTTTTTGTTTTGTTTTGTTTTGTTTTGTTTTTTGAGGTAGGGTCTCACCCTAGCTCAGGCTGACCTGGAATTCACTATGTAGTCTCAGGGTGGCCTCGAACTCACAGCGATCCTCCTACCTCTGCCTCCCAAGTGCTGGGATTAAAGGCGTGCGCCACCAAGCCCGGCAAGATCATTTTGATCCCAATTCTATATCCTCAAATAATTTTTCATTGCTCCTAGCCCTTATCAATGGTCAATTTATTAACTTTGCTTTTCCAAACTTTATAAAGCCATTGTGGGCTGGTGTTCTTCCGTGAATCATCTCTAGGTATGGATTGATAACTCATTACACATCTTAAGAAGGTGTCAGCATGATCACTGATTCTATGATCAAGCAAACTTCACCTTTTCTCACACGGTAGGTATGGCCTTGGACACATTTATTAAAGGTTCTCTAAGCCTTTCTCAGACCAGTAACAATATCTGACTTTGGGGCTGTTGAGTAGAGATTGGTAGGGCAATGCCTGTGATATATGGATCAGTCCCTTGCACAGATTTGACTGTCTTTCACCCTTCCCTAGATCCTCCCAGAGGAAGGCATCAGGTGTACTCTTCTATGGCTTGTCCACCTTATTTCCCTAAGATAGAGTCTCTCACTGAATTTATATATCCACATTTTGTTTGTCTGTTTATTTATTTGTGTTTCTTGGGTAGACTGGCTAACCAGGGAGCTCCAGGGATCCTTCTGTCTCTTCCTTCCTCAACACTGAGATTACAGGCATGCACAGCTCTGCATGGATTATTCTATGGGTCCTGGGGATCCAACTCAGGTCCTTATGCTTGCACAATAAGCACTGTTACCCACTGAGCCATTTCCCAGGCCCCCTATTTTCTCTTGGGATGGATCTTTTCTGAATGAAGAATTCACTTCCAGCAGATGCAATCAGATCTAAACAACCAAAACTAAGTAGCCAGGAAACAAGGCAACAGCGTAGCTTGAAGTTCCAGGAGCTTATTTGGCATTTTTACAGAATGGATGTGAGGAAACATGACAGGAGTCAGTGAGTCTATCAAAAGGAAGAGATTTATTGTCAAACAGTAACCAGTTGTGCTGCAATTTCAAAGCTCAGATTTTCAATTATCTAAAATTCGTCACAGTGGTAAGAGGTTAGTTTTCTTTTTTGTCTATGCCACAATAACATTTCAGCTTGTTTCAGATTTCAATGCAGAGTTTAAAACATCCATCTTCAATGAGTTTTTAGAAGTCTAGATTCTCTTAGGAGTAACTTTTGACAATTCAAAACATCAAGACAATACAGAAAAATTCTGTAGGTTGTAAATTATAGGCACAGAACTTGTGCTATACAAAATGACTACTCCTTTAAAAAAAATAAGAAGACTGGATTAGGTTCTTTTGGCTTTAATCGGATAATGGAAATCCATTTTATATGCATTACCAAACCCTCGTCAAATCGTACCTCAGGGCAGAAAGAGGGAAATCACCGCATGTATTAAACTAGATATGTCAGGAGAATAATGGTGCCGAGGTGGTCATTTCCATGAGTGGAACCAGATGTGGAAAAAAAAAAAAAAATCCAGTGCCTAGCACTGAACTAGTCTCTGCTAATAGGATGTGACTGAATTCCAGGAATGTTTGTTCAGTTAAAAGGGCAGTCATTGTTTCTCCAGGCTTTCTGGGTGTTTGAATCTTCAACTTGTTTGCTTAGTAGGTTCTTTTTTCTAATGTTGAACAAAGACACAGCATCTCTGTGCTGTTCTGATGGGCTCTGTGAATGCTGTCTCATAGCATTTCCTGTGACACTTCTCAGCAATTTCATGTGTGCTTTTTCCCCTCCTTCCCACACTCTGTGTTCACCACCACATTTCCATTGTCAGTCCCCTCCCACGCACAATTTCACGCGCCTCTATACTCCCCCATTCTCAGAGCACTTCAAACTACCACCCACATTTTTGCTATGCATTTAGGAGGAAAAAAAACTGACTTCCTTAGAAAGGGCATAGAGTTCATGTAAAGGACTTAATATTTTGAGAACATTTTCTTCTGTGAGGTCTCTTCAATTCTGTTTATTGCACTTGCCATAATAAAAATTAGCTCACATGCTCTCTCTCTGCTTGTGGGATCCCCCCCCCGCCCCGCTCCACAACCATTTGTCCCTGTTGACTGGTTTTCCTATCAGAAGTTCTTAATTATGAATCAATAAAATAGTGCTCTGCAGTCACTCCCCCAGGGAAAGGAACATCTGCCCAGGTATCTCTTGATCACTCATAGGGGAATGAGAGCCATGTGTTACATGGGGTGGGGGAAGACTCAATGTCTTCATGATTCAAGTGAAAACCAGTATTAAAAGTCTGAATTTGGGCTGGAGAGATGGCTTAGTAGTTAAGCGCTTGCCTGTGAAGCCTAAGGACCCTGGTTTGAGGCTCGATTCCCCAAGACCCACGTTAGCCAGATGCACAAGGGGGCGCATGCACCTGAAATTCTTTTGCAGTGGCTGGAGGCCCTGGGGCATCCAGTTTCTCTCTATATCTGCCTCTTTCTCTCTCTATCTGTCACTCTCAAATAAATAACTAAAAATGAACAAAAGAAAATGGAATTTGAGGAGGTTATGGAATCATTTGAAATCATACTTTTGTATCTATGTTTTAAATGTCCAACTTGAGAAACCTCAAGGGGAAAAAAAAAAAACAAAGGTTTTAAACATGTACTTGCTTCTAAGCACACACTTGGCAACTTCTCACTTAGAGTTTTTAGACAAATAAGGTCTGATTTCATCACTTTTCAGCAAAGATTAAATAGTTGGGTGCTGCAGTGATGACTTTGGGTACTCTGATCTTTTTGCTAACTCAGAAACATCAGAGGGACAACTCCATTTAACCAGAGGCCAGAGAGAGCTCTGCCACATGAATGCCAGGCCAAATGCCAGCCGAATTAATCAGAATGCACTGTGCTGCAGGCAGGAACAAACATGTCTCCAGGAGCTTGCTTCTCAGGCTGCTGTGAAAATTCTCAGAGTTGAGAAGATGGGCATTGGTAGGAGGGCCACTTCTTTTAAAAGTTCTTGGGCTTGGGAGATGGATCAGTGAGTAAAGTTCTTGCCCTGCAAGTCTCATGCTTTGAGTCCAGACCCCCAGTACTCACAGAAATGCTGGTTGTGGTGGGACACACCAGAAATCCCAGCACTGGGGAGATGGAGACAGGAGGATTCCTGGGGCTTATTGGTTGGCTAGTCTAGCCAAATTGGTGAGCTCCAAGTTCAGTGAAAAAGCCTATCTCCAAAAATAAAGTGAAGAACAATTAAGGAAGGTGCTTGGTATACACTTCTGGCACCGTTGTGTTCATGCACACACGTGAACCCATGCACACACATGCAAACATACATACAAATATATATTCATGCCATACACCTGCACTGCATAAATGCACACAAGAATAAACTTCCTAGTCACTTTGGGGAAGTGACGCTGGAAGTTCAAGCATTTATTTTCCAGGCTACCTAGAAAAGCAATATCAGTGATACCTTATGTAAAACCACCTTCACCACCTCATTTTTTTGTGCTTATGCATTCATCCATTTAAAATATAAATATTTCTGACTGCACATCAATGAAAGACTCAATATAATGTTTCAACATAGTAAGTTGGTTAATTTGAAAGTCTGAAAAAAAATTAGCGGGCTGAACTCTGTATTTGATTGGTAGTAACTAAAATAGCAGTGGTGTTTCTTAACTGCCTAGCATAGGCCACATTTTCTATGCTATCTCATGGACTTAGGGACTTATTGTACTCTAGCTGTAAGGAAGGAATCAAACGGAGTGAGAGGCAAGCCAGCAGAGCATGAGTGCAAAGGTTGGGAATGCTCCTCCAGTGACTCTGGAGATCTTTGCCCACCAGGGAAGTAGAAGAATGAACCACACTTGAGTAGCCAAGAAGCCTCTAGACATGATTCACATTGGTTTGTCTGAATTCTGTTTCTCTGTTCCTGGCAGCTTTTATCAAATGGTATTGTAACATTTGTGCTTAGTGTCCTCTGTGAACTGTAGTTGTTAAGGGGTTGGGCTCTGAAGCCAGGTACTATGGGGTACTGATTGACACTCACTAACTGTATGACTATGAGCAAGTGACCCCAAGCTAAGCTTCTGTTTCTGTTTCTCATCTGTCAGTGAGGATCATGGCAGCTCCCGCAGAGGAGAGTCAGGGAAATGAGAGGATGTGTGTGAGTTCCTTAGCATAGCACCTAACCTTAGCTCTTCTTTAATACCCACACCACTTATTTGAGAGAGAGAGAGAGAGAGATAAAGAGGCAGACAGAAAGAGAGAATGGGTGTGCCAGGGCCTCAAGCCATTCCAGACACATGCAGCACTTTGTGCAATAGGCTTTGCATGAGTACGAGGGGATCAAACTTAGGTCCTTAGGCTTTGTAGACAAGCGCATTAAACACTGACCCACCTCTCCAGCCTGTTTTTCTTTTGTTGTTGTTGTTGTTTTAAAATAGTTTATGCATTTATTCCCCACACAACTTTTATAGTTCAATTTTGTGTATGTATTCTTTTTGGGGACTACACAAGGTACTCAGGTTATCCTATAATTTGATAAACAATTTTAAAAAGATGATACATAATTAATTCAAGAACAAAACCACATTATGCAATATTGTTTTATAATTTCCTCTAGTGTGCAGGCTTATCAAAGAAAGAAAAGTAAACCTTGCTCTCTATCAGAAAAAAAGAATTTGTAGGTTCCACATATCTTAGTCATCCTACCATGCAAGTTCTGATCCAAGATTCTTGTGTGTGTATATGTGTGCATATGTGTTCATGTGTGTGCACATGTGTTTGTGTGAGCAGGTGTGTATGTGTGTTCATGTGGAAGTCTCAGGTCTATACTGCCTGTCACTCTTCACAGGGTCACTAACTGAACCCATTTGCCAATTCTTCCAGACTAGTTGCCCAAAAAGCCCTAGGGCTCCTCCTGTCTCTGCTTCCCAAGCAGGGGGATTACTGGACTATGCCACCATGCAAGGCTTTTTATATGGATGCCAAAGATCCAAACTCATGTCTTCATGCTTGCAGGCAAGCGCTTGACTGACTGAGCATCTCGTCAGTGCTGGGCTTCGTTATTTCTAATAAGACTTCAGCTGATACTGGCACTGGACAGTTGGGCGTGGTGCCTTACCACTACACATATTACACTTGAACTGTGCTCCTGCCGAATAGGAGCACATGGTGAAACACATGCAAGCTATGAATACTGAGAAAGGCAAAAACCAAGACCAGATGAGTAGGCTGTGGAATACAGCAAGTGAAGCATCTACAGGGTTCTAAAAGCCATGTAGCCTTCACATGAACATTCAAGATGGAGGAACATGGAGAACATAGCTTGGAAATCTTGTAAAATCCTTCTTCTTATTTGGCAGACCTTCTGGGAGCATTTCTCACACTTTCCCAGGTGACACCAGTGCTGCTGGTCTGTATTCCATAAACTGATCTGCACATGTCATTGACTGGGGCCAAGTGGGGGAAGCTAGTCTGTCTAACCAGCATGGACATTCTGCTAGTCAGCAGGAATTTTTATAACAGACATAAGACCCAGGGCTTGGCCCTAATGAAAGTGGCCAAGCCTCCTCAAAGAACAGTCCCCTTGTCTGCTGGCACCTGTGAAAACAGACTGGAGACAGGTGGCCAAGAGAGAAATCCATGGAGTGACCTGCGCAGCACACCACTGTTGGGCTCTAAGACAGCCTGGTAGCTTTCACACTTCACCACTCCTCTACTACAAAACTATCCAGTGTCTTCAAAGTCCCATTAATTCTAACAACCATGTGTAGCCAGAAGTGCCAAAGGCTGTTGGATGATGGGCTGGAGGGTGGCAGATCTTCCCTGGATTTTAATGCTACCATGCAAGGCAGCTCAACTGAGAGCAGTTCAACTCCATGGACCACTTCTTACCATGCACCTCACCTCAGAGATTTCTTTATATCAGGCTCTCTATCTTGATGTGGCTGAATCAGGATGCCATTTTATCCAACAATACAAAAGGAATTGAGAGAGAGACTTTCGGTCTGCAAATTTCTTCTTAGAACACTTGCTCTATAGAGGAGAGAAATGACAACAAACCTTTCTCAAATGATTTTATGCAAAGAAGAAAATCCTAGAAAAAAAACTTTAAAAAAATTAGTTTTTAGGGCTGGAGAGATTGTTTAGTGGTTAAGGAGCTTGAAGCCTAAATAGTCAGGCCTGATTCCCCAGAACCTACATAAGCCAGATGGACATGGTGACACATGCATCTGGAGTTCATTTACAGTGGTTCGAGGCCCTGGTATACCCATTCTCTCTCTCTCTCTCTCTCTCTCTCTCTCTCTCTCTCTCTCTCTCTCACTCACATACACACACATAAATAAATAGATAAATAAATAAATATTTTTAATATGTTTTTAAGGCAGAAAATCCTAGAAATATTCTACAAATATAGAAGTAATGATTATTCATTGTCCCTTGCATTCCATTTGAAACTTGAGCTTTAACCCAGGCTCTGAATTATAAAGTGATGAAATCATCTACTTTACCGTTAGTGGTGCATTTCTTCCTAAAGTTTCTCCTCAGGGCTTTGCTAGACCTGGCCCAGTGACAAGAGATGTAGAGCTGTCCCAAGAGCTCCATCTTCTGAGGACAAAACGAAGGAAACAGTTCCTTCCTGCTCAGCAGGGTGCACATGTCAACTTCCAGCTTCCACAGGTTTCAGCTTTGTTTCTCCCTTTGGATGGTTCTAAAGGCAGACGTAGAGGTTTAGGTCTAAGTTCTATATCTGATGCTGGCACTGAGTATACAATACCAGAATATAATAGTAAAAAACTTACTAGGTTACAGAAACAAAGAAAATATGATAAAAATGCAAAGTTAGAGGAGAAAGGTATATTTAAACATGTAATTTCTTCTTTAAAGTTTTATTTGTTTATTTGTGAGAGATAGAGAGAGAGGGGCAGATGGTGAAAGAGAGAGAATGGTTGTGCCAGGATCTCCAGCTACTGAAAAAGAACTCCAGACACATGCATCACCTTAAATATCTGGCTTAAGTGAATACTAGGGAATCTAACCTGGGTCCTTAGGATTTGCAGGCAAGTGCCTTAAACACTAAGCCATCTATTTGGCTTCCATGTAATTCATTTAATTTCTACTGTATTTCAAATATTTCTAGAAAACGAAGTTGTCTAAGGAAAAATGCAAAGTTTATGATCTTGGAAAATATAAGCAGATATTCTGAATATAAAGCTTCTTTAGTAAAGATAAATGAGAACAAAAGTTTCTGTTTTTCTATTGTATACCATCATAATTAAGTCTGTTCTAGTTGAAGATAAGATCCTCAAACCATTCCTTCTCTGTCAAGAGAAAATACCTTGGGACAGGACTATGCTGAGATGGAAAGAAAGCTAAATTGCAGGCCTAGGTTTGGATTCAGTTCTGTTGTCTTATTAGTCCGCTGGCTTTAGGCAAGCTACTTAACTACTTTGACTTTAAGTTTTCTCATCTATCAAATAATAGTAATGGTATAATGGTACCTGTATAGTGATGTTATCATAGAAAATACCAGAAAGGTACATGAAAATGCTAGCTACTGTCTATGCTTTAAGAAAACGTTAGTTGAAGTTAACCAACTTCTAGCAACAAGACTCTGCTTTTGAGGTTTAATTCTGAAGAAGAAACCATGTGGAAGAGAAGGAAGGTTGGTTGTGGGAAAAGAAACCCAAATATGGAGGAAACCTGCAGATTGAAAAGGGCCTAACTACCTGCCTGGTATTCCATAAACATTGGTTGAATGCACAAGGCACTGGCCTGGGAACATGCGGAATGTCATACAGCTGCTTGTTGTTTCTTTTCTTTTTTCTGAGACCCATTATCCTGATGCTTATAGAACATCACACTTTCCAAACTGCTTTTACACTTATTAAATCAAATAAACAGTCTCAAATTTGGGATGTAGTTAAAGCTGACTTTAGCTTCTATTTTGTCTAAATGGAAAATGAAGGTCACAGGAAAACACAAGCAATGTAAGAAGAAAAAAGCAGAGTTAAACCCCACATCTTCTAAACTCTGACCAGCATCCCACCCGATTTCTTTTCTTTTTTCTCTATACTCATTGTGATAAAGATAATTCTAAGCACTAAAGAGAGAATGAAAGAGATATAACACATAAAACTGACTTAGAGAAATTTATGACATAAGGGAATATTTCAATTTTCAGCTGAATTAAATAGTTCCTTCTTGTGATGAGATAAGAAAAACAGATGACAGAGAAATGTGGACAGGAGCCCATCAGGGCTCATGCGACTATCAGTGTCTTTTCCTGAATACCTTAACCCTGTTTCTTTCAGTGTGGGATGTGCTGCTCACTGATGCTCATTAGCAAATGTGCAGCCACTGCAGTTAAGTTCTGTTTTAATGACTATTTCTCCATATGATGTCAGCTCTGCCTTGATACATGGCCAAAAGTTATATTTTTTTTGTATCCTTTGTCTTTTCTTCACATAATATTTGTGAGCGATTGATAGGGGTGGAAGGGCAAGGAGAGAAAAGAGCAAAGGAAGGTTTTCCTAGTAATGGATGTCTTACTGGGTTACACATTTACATGAAATGCATTGATTGGTGTCTGAGTAGGTCCATCTATGTTGCATAAAGGAGGGAATATAGTTTTCATCTGGAGATTGGTTACCTCCCAATTATTCCCTAATAGACATAGCATTGACAGGGATAAGACAAAGTAGTGGCTAAGCATCTTCTGCCTTATAGGACCTCAAAGCTCAGCCACAACATCATAGATTTCCTCATGAGACTTCTCATTTTTTAGGACAATTTTTTTTGTTCATTTTTATTTATTTGAGAGCGACAGACAGAGAGAGAAAGAGGCAGATAGAGAGAGAATGGGCGAGCCAGGTCCTCCAGCCATTGGAAACGAACTTCAGACACGTGCACCCCCTTGTGCATCTGGCTAACGTGGATCCTGGGGAGTCATGCCTCGAACCGGGGTCCTTCACAGGCAAGCATTCAACGGCTAAGCCATCTCTCCAGCCCTTAGGACAAAATTTTAATACAGATTGTAAACACCAGTGCATATTATTTTTCTATGAAAGTTGTGATATAAAGATGAGCATAGTGGCTCATGCCTTTAATCCAAGCAGGCAGAGGTAGGAGTTTGAGGCTAGCTTGAGAGTACATGGTGAATTCTAGGCCAGCTTAGCCTAGGGTGGTACCCTACCTCAAATAGCCAAAAACCACTGTCAGTTAAAACAGTAACAACATTAATTTTGCCCCTCATCTCATAATTTGGGGAGACCTTGCACATGAATTAGCTTCACCCAGCTTCTAATGGAGCAGTTTGCAGGCCGGGAACTAGAGTCAAGGTGTTTACACACTCACTAATGTTTGATGGTTGGTGTCAGCTATTGACTAAGACTTACTCTGGATGTCAGCCAGAATACCTACTGTGTTCTCTCTGCATCCTGGGCTTCTTCACCATATGGCTACTTTATTCTAGGCATGAGCCTTCCAACAGAGAGCCAAGTGGAAGCCATGTCCTTTCTGTAAATCAGAGCCAAGTGGAAGCCATGTCCTTTCTGTAAATCAGAGAGCCAAGTGGAAGCCATGTCCTTTCTGTAAATCAGCTCTGGAAGCACACAGTGTCCCTTGCACTCTATTCTGTTGATCAGGGAAAGCATATGTTCTGCCTCTGATTGGAGGGGAGGAAAGAGGCATGGCCACTTTGAGGAGGAAAGTATCCAAACCACACTCACAGAAGGACATATGAAATGCAGGAACTGACTGCAGTCCTTTAGAAAAATACTGCATGTCACAGTCTTGCATCAATCTTCATTTTGTGTCTTTTGTATCTTTACCACCCACATTAGATGTTCTTCTGTTACTTTCTCAGGTACCTCTGTCACTTTTCTGTTGCTGAGTATCATTCCAAAAGATAACCTAAAACCAGATTGCTCAAATCATAGACTCCTAGTTTTAGATGGACCTTGGAGGTCACCTGGGATTACAACATCTTCTTGTCCCTGCTTTCTTGTTCTGCATGATGGTCTTGTCGGATCCTCTGATGCTTTAAAGTGTTGCCATTGATTGGCCATTGATTAGACCTTCCCCTTCTGTTTGTTCCTAGCCCAAGGTGACTATTCACTGAGAAAAATGTTAATTGATTATGACACTAGAATGGGGCTGGTGCATCAGAGAAGCAAAGATGTTTTTCAAGAGACTATAAGGCATGGAAGGAAGAAATAGAAAGATGGAGAAAAAGACTACCTCTCACATCCACATGGTTTCTCAAATCCTTTCTAGACTACCTATCTAAAGATGAAGTGGGGCTGGAGAGATAGCTTATCTGCTAAGGCACTTGCTTGCAAAGCCAAAGGACCCAGGTTTGATTCCCCAGTACCCACATAAGCTATATACATAGGGGGTGCATGCGTCCGGAGCTCATTTGCAGTAGCTGGAGGCCCTGGTGCACCCATTCTCTCTCTGTCTCCTCTCTCTATCTGTTTCTCCCTCTCCCTCTCCCTCTCCCTCTCCCTCTCCCTCCCTCCCTCCCTCCCTCTCCCTCTCTCTCTCTCTCTCTCTCTCTCTCTCTCTCTCTCTCTCTCTCTCTCTCCTAGCAATAAATAACAAAGATTTTTTTAAAAAGAAAAAAAGGATGAGGTGAAAGAGAAATCTTGATTGATTTAATTATTATTTTGTAGCCAAAAAAAAAAAAAAATCCTGAAAATCATCCAACCTCTGGAGACATGGAATTGGAATGTGAGTTGTCAACATCATTATCCAGTTAGAGAAGAAGCCTGAGTTTGTGTTCCAGCCATCTGAATCCATTAGCCAATGATCTTAGATTCTTTCCTTGACATAGGCGTGGGTGGGTAGACACAGGAATCTTGAGGTTATTAAGAGTTTTAGGATAAGGGGTTAAAGAAATGAGGAAAGCTGTGGGATAGTGAAGAGCCAAAAAGAGAAGGCTGGGATCTTGAAGTCTTGGTTTTCTCATTACTAGTATCACTTGATTCTGGCTATTTCCTCCATTCTCTGGCTTCTTGTGCTCTTTTTGGACATCTGAACTATTTCTCTCTTTAGACAGAAGGATAATAGTTGACATATGTATTTATATTGAGTCTTGGTGGACCAGACATTTCCTTTGAGAGGTGTTTGGAAGGTAAGATTACCTTCCAAACTGTGTTGCTGGGCAGAAATGATGTCAAGAAGGATCATGCTCACTTGACCAACACTCACACACACTTAAGCACTCAGGGCCAAAAGCAGATGAACCCTTTCTCAGGATACTGTCTAAGCAAATTCAGGCATGTTCAAACCCTGCAGCCCTGTGTAGAGGTCTATTCCATCAGACAATGATTATTAAAATTGTATTCTCTTTTCAGAAGGGGGTCAAATTTAGAATTCTACATAGCATTGTCTTTTCCTCCAGTGGCCATGTCATTTTGTTACATTATGTTGCTTCAAAATCCCCATGATCCTTTTGTCCTTCCTCACATCTAATCCATGTTCAAGTTTAACAGCAAAACTGGGTACTGCATCATATACCACCAGAGAGGACAAGAGACAATTAACACCTATCCCCGGAACACTGGTGAGGATTAGCAAGAGATTGTACTGCAGCTGTGTGTGTTTTTGTTTTCCACAGTCAAATTTGATTGCTGCTGGCTTTGTGACTTCTAATTCCTCTTGGCCTAAGGCATTTGGGGCCATTGGTCACTCATTTCCATGTCTCACCACACTGGGACTCATTCTTGCAGCCATTTGTCCATATTCTCAAGGAGTTAACACATATTGCTCAGTAACTGGCTTAGTGGAGGAAGTCCATCCCTAAAGGCTCACAGAGAATTTAACTCTTCAGATCACATATATTTGTCCTACTGCCTGCTGATCAAAGCCAGGGTAATGCTGGAGAGGTGGCCCCTTATT
This sequence comes from Jaculus jaculus, assembly GCF_020740685.1. Taxonomy (NCBI): domain Eukaryota; kingdom Metazoa; phylum Chordata; class Mammalia; order Rodentia; family Dipodidae; genus Jaculus; species Jaculus jaculus. The sequence goes on from NC_059104.1 coordinate 120,339,588, forward strand.
CAGTCAGGTGCTGTTTGCATGCCCCCACCACAAGAGCAGAAAAAACAAAATACTTGTGGGAAACTGTGTCTGCACCATGGCAGTGACCTCAGCCTATCCCAGAATCAGAGGCCTTGAGTCTTTGATCCTTCCTATAAAGCTGTCTGAGAACGATGCCTTTTATTGTCTTGCTGATCACTTTTGAGTGTGTTTTCCCACAATTTTTTGTAGGTGCTGATGACTTAGCCTGGCTGTTGTCATCAGAACAAAAAAGGAAAAAAAAAAACAAAAAGAAAGATTCCCATAAAGAAATGTTATTTTAATAGTGTAATCTACTTATTTTTCTTTCATTTAGAGAATTTTAAAAAAATGTGGCTCTCATCAGTATTGAAATTGTATCCCAGATACAGGATCTTGTTTAAACACACACGTAAAACCAAGGTCTCAGGATGTTCAGTTTTTACCACTTCCCTCAAAAATTCCCTCAACACACCATTTTATTTGTTATTTCTTTCATTCTTACATGAAGACAGTAATTATTCACAAGCTAGTTTTCCTGTCTCAAATGCTCATTTCTCTTCCACTCTCTTCCTCCTTCTATCTTTTATGGCTATCCTTTTGATGAAATGTGGGCTTAGAGTTGCCAATCATTTCAGAGTAAATGCTGAGATACAATACATTGATATTTGAAAGTAATGGAAACAGACTCAATGTCCTTGTAGCTTCTTTGTGAAGGAGAGTGGATTTCTATGTGTATTTTATGGCCTAGAAAGACTCAGCCTCAAATTAAAACCCATTTCCCCACATTGTCAGCTTTCCAGTATTAAGCATCGCCATACCTTGTAATTTTGGCAGTGACCTGTCACTTGGATAAGTTGTTTGCAAATGTTCCTAATGCTATTTTGGATAAAAACTGCCTCATTACCATGTGAGTTTTGAAAAGAAATGAACTCACATATCACCTGCACTTCTGCCTCTCTCCCCATGTCATTCCTGTCCTCTTGTGATGCAGTTCAGCTCCCAGGGGACTTTAATGCCCCTGAAAATTGACAGTCACATTCTATTATAACATATTTTTCCTGTTTAATAACATGGTCTAGGTAATGATTCATAATCCTCAAAGGACCTCCTGCCAGTGACAACTGAACCCAAGTAATTGAGAACACCATGCAATTTGGCTACGACTACACTTTTATGGTTCGATAAAGAGTTAAAGCAACACTATATCTGGAAAGACTTTCTGTAAAGTGACATTCTCTTGATACATTTCCATGTCTGTTTTACATATATAACTCTGGTTTCCTCTGGCCACTGTGGCCTGAAATAGGGCCATGAGTGGTGTATTTTTCCCTGATAGATTGTTACGCCTATAAAGGCAGGGATAGGAGATATTATCTTTTTATATATTATCTTTTTTTGTCTCTGTATTTTTAGTGCCTAGAATATAGTATATAGCCTTGGCATATAGTGTGTTCAACCATTCCTTTCTCTGCCTTCACCATCTGTCTATCAATAAAATAGTCTTTGTCTTGGAGCCCCCACCTATCAGTACTGGGACAGCCAAGCTTCGCAAGACCCATTTAATCCCTGAGAGGACTGAAGTGACTGAATTGTTCATCCATCCCTTAATTTATGGCGGTAGTTTCTTCACCGTATCATGTGGTGCCCTTGATAACATTTCCATAAATGCCAACCCCCATGTTGCTAATCAACACAGCTCAGATTCAACCAGAGGCAGTTCTACTACTCCTGATCTTCTCTAGGCCCCTCATAGAACCATAGCTGTGTCTGCAGCTTTTTGAGGGGCAGAAGGATTCCTTCCACCTGACATCTCAGAATAGATGCTGGGACTTTAGCTCACTTCAACCTCAAGATATGTCACCTGTATTTCTAAGACCTCTTTATTGGTTTTTGTTTTGTTTTGTTTTTTGGTTTTTTTGGTTTTGGTTTTGTTTTTCAAGGCAGGGTCTCACTGTAGCTCAGGCTGACCAGGAATACGCTATGTAGGCTCAGGGTGGCCTCAAACTCATGGCAATCCTTCTACCTCTGCTTCCCAAGAGCTGGACTTAAAGGCATGCACCAACACACCCAGCGTTTTTAGAGCCTCATTAAAAAAATATATCTTAGAGAGAGAGAGAGAGAATTTGTTCCCGAAGTCCTCAGCCACTGCAATCAAACTCAAGACACTTGTGCCACCTAGTGGTCATGTATGGCCTTGCACTTGCCTCACTTTTGTGTGTCTGGCTTACATGGGATCTGAAGAGTCGAACATAGGTCCTTAGGCTTCTCAGGCAAGTGCCCTAACTGCTAAGCCATCTCTCCAACCTCTCATTTTTTAATCAACATTTTTCTTGGATTCTTGTATAAGAATGTATATATGTCATACAGTGCATCATCTGGCATATTTCAGGAGATATTCAGTAACTAATAGCTTATTCATTTTCAGAGTTAAACTTCAAGATGTGTATTTCAATAAATATGAATTATAACAGAGATTAAGACATCACCTGCATGAAGACATTATGAGGCCAAGTAAAGGTATGTTTACTGGGAAATGAACCTGACTTCAAGTCCATGCTTGACACTGACTTCTTTGAAGACTTTAGGTTACTGACTCAACATCTCCAAACCTCATCTTCATCTGTAAAATTCTGATCACTCCACTTCTCTCATACTGTAGGAATAAAGAGCTGAAGTAGATACCCGTGGTTCTTATGCTCACCAATAGAATACAATGCAAACGGAGCATTGTTTTCTCCTGTGCTCCTGTTCTGTGTAAGTCTACGCAAGTTGGAGCAGCCTGTATTTTGTGTTTGAAACAGGCAAGTTGTAGGACTGATTTCAGAGGTCACTGATCCAGGCATGAGAAACTGGCTTTGCATTTCCTTGATAGAGCAAGGACAAAGGTCACAAACCTGGAGGAAAATGGTAGCCAAGGCCAGGCCTTCCTGATTCTCTGGAATGTTTAACAACAAGGTCGGTGGGATGGCAGGAGCTACTACAATAGTTTGCTCTGCATACCATGAAAAAAGAATTCAACTAGAGCCAGAGGAATTTTTTGTTGGCTTGCATTTTAGATATGCTTTTACATTGCAGAACAAACTTTAATTTGGTTTCCATTTCCCCTGATGAGGAGTAGCTTCTCCAGTGTAAGAAAACCTGACACTCCTTTATTCTTGCAAGGACAGTAAAAGTTTTCTAGGTCACAAAACAAGCAATAGAGGAAGAAATGCATGTACATTCAAGACTCCTGAAATAAATATTCCTTTATGTTAATTATTAGAAGGCTTACGTTAAGAATATGTGGGCCCCATGAGTTGGACCATCATTCCCTCACATTTTTCCCTTGTTGCTCTGTTCAGTGTCACTTGTGTAATATGCTAGAAAGAGCTGCTTCGCCCAGTGTTTTCCAAAGTGCTTGGAAATGCAGAATGACAATTATAAAACAATGCCTTAGGGTTTTTTGGACTCTAAGAATATTACTCTAGCCAAAGGCCCAATCAAGAAGGTGTTTTGTAAAACAAATCCACTCTCAGAGGGAAAAAAATAAAAGTAGCCAAAGATTTAAATGATCATGGGTGCCACCATGGGCATATAATTCAAGCTATCAATTAAAAGTGTTTCAGGTTTGTGATAATCCCACAAATATGTGGCACAGTCTCTCTTCTTCAAGTGACTTGTTTCATGGAAGGGATCTGATTGCTTAAATAATAATAAAGCAAAACAATGAATCTATCTATATATTGATAGTAGGACTCAGATGAGAGGAATTCCAGGGAAGTCTTTATGTGGGATTGCACCTAGTACAAGCTTTTCCAGACAGGAAAGACAAACACCACCTCTCAGCACTTTCCACTTACCAACCTTCTAGGTCATAGGTGACTTCACCACTGGGTGAGTTAGGCAGGTTTTCAATGACAAGTAATAAAGGAGAAAAGGGCGAATGTGACCTGCCCAATGTGCTATGTAGAGTTGCCTATGATCAGAGGAGAGGACTGTTCCAAGGGCAGAATGTCTCTCTTTGTAGCACTGTCACTGCCTTCTGTTAAATCATCTGCTTAAATGTGTTCACTAGCATCGTTTGCCATTTAATGTTCAGCACCTAGGGTCATGCCACAAATGTTTCCTTCTGTCCCTGTGTTGTAAAGAGAAGTAGGTGGCAAAACAGCCACACTTCTGAAAAGTAAAAGAGCTGCCCAAACAAGTAACATGTGCCTTCTGTCTTTCTCAGGAGAAGCGGTGCTAATGAGAATATTATTGGTACCTTGGAGGCAAGAGAAAGTGAGGGGTAGATTATGAAGTTAGAGAAGAGGGAAGAAAGAAGACAAGGAAGGCCTGCTCTTACAATTCCAGCATCTTCACCATCTCTGACATTGGGATAATCAATTTTCTGGCATTCAAGATGAATGTCCACTTCCTCTCCTGTAGGAATCCTTCTACCTTCTTCTCTCAGCTCTTGTCTTCCAGTCCCTTCCTAAATGTGTAGGCCCCAAAACGTTCCCTCTCAGCCCTTAGTTTCCTTCCCTTTCCTCCACCACTCTTACCACTTTTATGTGCATGGCCCTCAACATATTACCTCTCAAGGCCAGAACTGCAATGGTGCAAGAGCACCAGTTCTTTTCTCTAGAGCTTCCCAGTCAGATCAAACAACCTGTTAAAAATGTAACTCTATCCTGCTGACATTCAATGTCCTTTTTATAAGAATATTTTCATTAGCATGCCTTTTTCTTCTCTCTTGTTTCCTGAGTGCCCCAGTACAAATATAAAAGTCACTTTCTGCTCCAGCATCTTCCTTTGGTGCTGAAACATTTCCTCCAAGCTGTTTGTGGCTGAGGGCTTTAGTGTGTAGTGCAGTATTTTGGGACCCATCTCACCATCAGCCCCTTGGTGCCCAGAGCAACTCTGCCAAAGGGAAGTGGGCATGTCTTGATGGGCAAAGACATGGCAAGAGATGGTTTATATGTAAATGCCAAAAATTATTGTGCCTGGATAAAAGGAGGGGAAGGATGTTAGGAAGGAAATGGAATCTTATCATCCATGGCAATTGGCAAGAAGGCTGCCCATTAGAAAGGCACTTTGGCTCTGGATCACTGTGTGGTGTTGTACACACTGAAAGGCTGGAGAGCATATGAAAGAGAATTACTCATGTTTTTTCCATCTGTACACATGTGTTCCACTGGTGTTAAATTCCTATCATAAGAGCCTCTCATTCCATCATGTACACACAGAAAAATATTCCCACCTCTCTTTTAAAAGTTATTATTAAAACCAGTCAAATAAATTCATAGTGTATGTAGGAGGACAAGTGAAATGTAAACCCACATTCTCAGGGACTGTAACTGCACTCAACACATAGTATTTCTTGTGAAATTTATCCCATTACCAATGTTGTCTTTTCATGTTACTGTTTCCAAGGGTAACATTTAGAGGCAAAACTGCATGACTGGAGAGGAGTTTTGATCCAGATTTTGAGAACTAGTAAGAGGCTCAGAATCTCCTTCCCATGGTAGATGTCATGAGAAGATAACAGCTGGGGAAAGAAGCTGTCCTATTGTTCCTATGTCTTAAGTACATTAGAAAAGAAGCTGGCTTATCTTGCCTCAGAGATGAACAAACAAGTTAACCAGCTAAATGACTCTCAGAACACCACCATACTGGCCAGCCCCTGGGTGACTTCACCAGCTGCATTTGGTTTATCTCTCTCTTTTGCTCTGCTGATGAGCCAGGAGTGACCTCAGGAAGGATTTAACAAAATCTCTACTCAAAAACACAACTCACCTCTAGCCATGGACAGAATGGCTTACTTTGGGGCTTCCAATGCTCATTGGGTGCCAGTTGCACTACAAACATCTGGTCTAGTATATATTTTTTAAATTTTTTGTTCATTTTTATTTATTTATTTGAGAGCAACAGACAGAGAGAGAATGAGGCAGACAGAGAGAGAGACAGAATAGGCATGCCAGGGCCTCCAGCCACTGCAAATGAACTCTAGATGTGTGCGCCCCCTTATTAGCATCTGGCTAATGAGAGTCCAGGGGAATCGAGCCTCAAATTGGGGTCTTTAGGCTTCACAGGCAAGGGCTCAACCACTATGCCATCTCTCCAGCCCTTGTGTATATTTTTTTTAAGTACATCTGTGGATAGGAGGAAGAAGGAGACTAGCCATACTTACCAGGGTGCATTATGCTTTGTGTTTTGGTCTAATCAGCATGTTCAGCCTGAATATCTCACTGGTCAAGGAAAGTGAGAGTCAGAATGTGAAAGCCACACTCCCTGCCTTCAGAGGAACAATGAAGGTCAGATTCAGAGGTCAGCATCCCAGCCCACTCTCCAACAGCAATGTGTCTTCTGGGGAACACTATTAAGGATAGAGAGGCAGGTAGGGTCATCCACAGGGCACTCTCCCATATTGAGGAACACACAATGTCCTTTATCTTTCCTACCTCCATAGGAATCATCTTTACCAAAGACTCTGTAAGTTGGCATTCATCATTTCTATGGCACCATCACTATACTGCCAGCTCTGGTTTCACTTTTTACTGGACTTTAAGGCCTTTGCTTAGTCTCTGACTATGATATGACTATAGACAACCTATTTTTTCTGTTTTGTTGGCCCAAGTCCTACACAGAGAACCAGGAAGGATACTGGCTTTTTCATGACAATCATTCATACATATTTTCATTAATTTGCTTTGGAAAAAACAATCGCTAATTTTGTGCAGTCATTTTGTGGAGGCCACGAGAAATAAAAATCCTTCCGTGATTGCAGAGGAGAGTGGGAAGGCTAGGAAAGGAAGCAATAATTACATGTCATACCTTGACACCAAAGGGGAGTACACAACTTGGTTGGACAGATCTCAGGGTATATTAAGGAGGTGTTTGGTACAAGCTAGGTGAGGGGAAGATGTAAACATAAGGCCTCTTCCTATTGAGTGGATAGCGATGACAGATACTGGATGGGTCATTCTCAGCTTACACACACTGGATTTTCCCTTAACTGGGTCTTACCTCCTCTTTCATAGTCTCACCATCAGTTGTCTTAGTAAAACAAGGGGAGAATGGACAGAAGAGGTGGGTGATAGACAAGTGGAAGCTGGTTAAGTCATTAGCACTTTCTCACCAATACCAAAGAAGAAAAGAGCTGTACAATAGAGTTGGTGCCCTCTCACTCTTTCTTCCCACTGCTAGTCAAGAAACCCTTAGAGTTTTCCACACATGAGCCATTTAGGTCTCTGTTGGGAGGAAAGCAGTCTATGTTCATTTGGCTACATTTTGGTCAAAATGCAGACTTCTGTGTGTTGTGAAGTTGCTTGAGTTAACATCAAGTTTGAATAAGGCTTCAACCCTTACCTTAGATAAGGCTGAATAAGCTCACCAAGCACCCAGTTTTCTGTGCTTTTCACTGGAATGGTAAAAATGATTACTCTGGCACTCTTCACATAATGAGGAGCATCAATTTACATTTGTTTTCTGTGCCTAGTTAAGCTTTAAATGGGGAAACATTATTACCTAATCAATGTAATTTGGTAGAAAAAATAAACTTTCACCACATAATATGACAGAGGAAAGAATGATGAAAGACAGGGATGCCCTGGTTTGTGAAAAGATAAGGAATATTAATCAAGAAGAACCTGAAGTAAGGAATTTAGCACAGATGGGGTGTGGCAACTGCACTCTAGCTACAAGATGTGCCCTGACCCCAGAGAAAGGGACTCTGGAGTATTGACTCATATGCATTCTCTGAAACTGCTTCCTTCCAAAGCTTGTGTCCACATGCACTCTGCTGGTATTGTTCACAGCAAAGTAGCCCAGGAGCACAGATGCTGCTCTCAGTGCTCTGGAAGGTCTTATGTTATCTCTCATTCACCTGCCTTGCCTTCATGCTGGAAGCAGAGAGGCAAAGGCAGCATGGGAAATGGCTTTCTATGAAACAAGCCCTAAGTTCACTCTTGCTAGCACCTTCAGATTTTCCCCCAGAGCATGGCCAAGTTCTTCTGTGTGACCTCAGCAAGTTTCTTTTAGAAATATATTGCTTAGACACCTGTCTCCTGATTGACCCATCCCATCCTGGGGATGGAAAAGCACAGATGTTAAAGTAAGCACTGGTGCTTCAGGTTGTTGTTGGCAGTGGAGAGGAGCAGGAAAGGCTTTTGGATCAGATGCGCTTCCTTCCTGCCTGTGAGAGTTGAGTGCTGACTCAGGATGCACGGTAGAATTGGTATTCTCTCCACACTCTTAAAAATCCAGGTATGTTGCTGTTGATTGACCTTTGGAGACTGACCTGAGGTTTACAGAGTAAACGCTGTTCTTTCTTGGGAAGGTTACCAGCTTTTGCCGACTTTCAGTGAGTGGTGTCGGTTCCTTGGAAAGGAGTTAGAATCACATGGTTAGAAGAAATCTTAGAGAAATGTTAATTTATCATATAAAGAAGAATCCCATAAAGTGGGATTCACATAAAGTGGATGTCACATATATAACTTATGGAGTAATAATAGCATGTCAACATGAAATTTGTAGTGAAGCTCCAACCTCAAGAGTAACACCAAAGCACCCCCAAGTCCTGCAGCTGCATTGCTGGTTCACGGGAAATAACACAAGTGGAAATTTCTCACACATTTTGTATAAATTCACACACCAACCCACACAGTTTTATGTAATAGATCTCCACATGGTGGGCTTTGTGGACTTCACTCCATTCCCAGTCTTCAGGAAACCAGTGAGGGTTAGCACTGTGCCACCTTGCTTAAAAGGCCTCTTCCAGTTCCCTCACTGAGGGGAAAACATAGTTTGGGGCCCTCAGTAGGGAAGTGAGTCTAAAATAGTTCCCCACAGGCTAGAATTTCTCACTTATAGAACTCTCCAATCACACAGGGCTTGGTAGAACTGTATAAAAAGAAGGAATATGAATTTTTAATAGGCTCCCTAGGAGATCTTTAAGTCACACTAAATGCTGAGAACCACTGCCTCATGTTTCCATTCCTTGCCACTCGCCCTTCTGTGAATGGGATGATGTATGATCTGTAACTAAGCAGCTAATACATGAGGTAGATGATGATAATGATAGACAGATGATAGGAAGAAGGTACATCTTATTATACTTAATGTCCATTCAGTGAGTGAGTCAGTCAATTTTTATTAAAGGCTTTCTAGTGTTGGGGAGATTGCTTAATGATTATAGTGCTTGTCTGTGAAGCCTACTGACCTAGGTTCAATTCCCCAGATCCCAAATAAGCCTGATACACATGGTGGTGCATGCATCTGGAGTTTGTTTGCAGTGGCTAGAGGACCTGCTGTGCCCATTCTCTCTCTATCTGTATCTCTCAAATAAATAAAAATAAAAATAAAAAATAAAGGTTTTCTACTCTAGGAATGAACAGCTAATAAAAATGGAGTATCCAACCTAATAGGTACTAATTGCTTTAATGTATAAATTCCACTAATCTCTATAAGTCTCAGATTACAACTGTTATATTCCTTCAACAAAAAAAAAAAAACAGCCCAAGTAAAGAGGTCAAGAAATTTTTCCAAGCTTCCTAAACTTATCAATAATAGATAGTAGAAACAGTGTTTGAACCCACAGTTGACTGCTCAAACCCCATGATTATAATCACTGTGCTAACCACTCCTATATACAGGAGTGAATAAGGCTCAGTTACTACTGCAACAATTCTAGCTCCAACCTCAGGAGTTCACAAATTAGTTGGGGATCAAATAAGAATTTATATTACTGTTCACTAACTACTATAGTATGGTACGGTAAGAATGCTATAAGAGTAAAGAAAAAATTGTTAATTGCCAAATGTGTAAAGATGGGCTTCAGGAAAACTTCGTAGTCTCATGAAAGAAAGATTCTATCTGTTCAACTTCTCTTAGTGTCACATTTTAGCAGTTCTGCCTGCTTAAAAGCAAAGTTTGAGCCAGGTGTGGTAGTGCATGCCTTGAATTCCAGCACTTGGAAGGCAGAGGTAGGTGGATCATCATGAGTTCAAGGCCACCTTGAGACTACATAGTGAATTCCTGTTCAGCCTGAGCTAGAGTGAAACCCTACCTCAAAAAAAAAAAAGTCTGTATGAATAAAGGAATTAATTAATGAGGTAATTTATTTCAGTCGGTATTGAATGTTAAAGTTGTGACACTTAGAAGGAGGAGCTTACATACCATCTCTAGGGGTGAATGTCTAAAAACAGCTTGTTCTGGGAGCAGAGATGCAAGGTGGGTAGAGCACAGCCTGCTGCAAAGGTGGGAGTGAAGCCAGAGGCAGCAGAAAGGGGTACAGCAGTGGAAGGTCTTACGAGCCTGGCCAGAGAATACAGCTTAGTTCTCTGTGGCAAGGGACAGCATCAGATTCACTAGTAGAAAGACACTTCTGGAGGTCAGTGGCAGAAAGTGGATCACAGAAGAGGAGGGAAGCCAGGCAAGAGAGATGAATGCCTAGGACAAGATTTAGAAGGTCTGGGGCAAACCATAGGTATACTGGGAGCAGAAATGGGGAACCTACTGTGACACTTATGTGAGTCAGGTCCAGTGAACAAGTAGGAAGAGCATCCATAGGAGACTCACACAAATGACAACATCATTAACTGAAGAAAGGCATCCTTGAAGGAGATATTTGAGGTACAGAGAATGAAGGACTCATGTTTAAACAGTTAGGTAGGAATGATGTCTTGGTTCTTCCAAGGAAGATGAATTCCCAGAAGGAATTTACCAATATGGCCAAGTGGCATATTTTTCTTTGGGGACATGGAGTTTGTCATTATCACTATCAGGGTAGGAGTGGATTCCTGAGGGGAACACACAGCATTCCTTAGAAAACAGTATACAAGAAAGGATGGCCCAGTCATTAAAGTGCTTGCTTTGTAAGCACAAAACCTAAGTCTGATTACCAGTATTCATGTGAAAGTGCAGGGAATGTTGGCAGAAACTTGTATTCCCAGCACTTGGAGAGACAGAGACAGGAAGATGCCTCAGGCTCACTAACCAGCCAGTTTAGCACACTTAATAACCTCCAAGCCAATGAGAGATTCTGCCTCAAACAAGGTAGGTAGTGGGGCTGGAGAGATGGTTTAGCAGTTACGGCACTTGCCTGCAAAGCCCAAGGACCCACAACCCACATAAGCCAAATGCACAAGGTGGTGCATACATCTGGGCTTTGCAGTGGCAAGAGGCCCCGGGAAGCCCATTCTCCCTATCTGCCTTTTTCTTTCTCTCTATCTCTCTCAAATAAATAAATCAAATTTTTTAAAAAGCATTATCTTAAAAGGTAGATAGGATTCCTAAAGAACAACACCCAAGGCTCTCCTGTGGCCACCACAGGCGCATGCTATACACGTGCACTCACACCCCTGCACACAAAGGAATACTCACACACATAAACCTTCACACACACAAATAAAAATGAGGATAAATAAGTAGGAAGAAAAGGAGACCAAGAGTCTTACTGACATATAGGACTTAGAGTGTGATTGGTCAGGAAAGCAGAACAGCATATTATAATTTCAAACCAGGCTGACTGAGTCACCTTGTTTTATTTTAGGAAATGAAACTTTTCTCAAAAACTCTGGGCAGTTTTCTGCATCCCAGCCTGTATCCAAGCACAGACAGTGCCTGTGTGATGAAAGTTTTGAGTTTCCATACTCCTTCCCCTGTGAAAATATATACATGACATTTCCCCCTTAATGAATACCAAAGAACCCAAGAATGCAGAACTAACTAAGAGAGCTGCAGCTATTCATACGTGACCTCAAGGCTTCTGTGGGAGTGAGAGTCACCATTCAACAGCTACAACATGCACACACTGTCTATCTCTCTCCCTTCTTTCTTCTAGGTTCCTCTAGGTAGGGGAGAATCCCTAGAAGGCTAGATCTGTGCACATCTAGAGTGGAGCAGAGCACAAACCACCAAAGTGGTCAGCCAGGCATGCTTATGAGCACCTGAAATTCTAGTACTAAGAAGGCTGAAATATCACCATGAATTCAAGGCCAGCCTGGGCTACATAGTGAGACCCTGTCTCAAAAATATAAAAGCAAACAGGCAAATATCCCAGAAACTATTCCATAAGTAAAACAATTACTTTCTGTTAAAGTGAACTAGAAAAACATGATCACACATCTTTTCATCTCAATTGGCTCTTTGCTTTCAAATTCACTCAGCTCCTTTGGGAGTTTTCCAACCAGTGTGTTTATGCACTATTATAAGTTTCCTGGGGCTCCCATAGCCTGAAAGTCCTTACAATTTTAAGGGGTTTATATGTATGTGTGAGTATGAAGGGGGCAATACTAACATTCAGAGAGAATTGAAGGAAATATTTAATATAGAATACCTCATGTTTGTTCATCTGTCTTTTAGATGACTGGTGCCCACATGGTCTTGTGTTATGCATAATACAGTTAAGCACAGGTATTTCACTTAAGGCAAACCAATTCACAAAATCATAAATACTAATGCCAATCAAACACAGAGAAAAATATTCAGCCTCAGTTGATGTCAAAGAAATATAAATACAAGCAACTACATAATGCTATTTTTTTCTCTCCTTTCAAAGTGCTAAGCCACTTTTTATTTTTATTTATTTTTTTATTTTTTTTTTTTTAAATTTTATTTATTTATTTGAGAGTGACAGACACAGAGAGAAAGACAGATAGAGGGAGAGAGAGAGAATGGGAGCGCCAGGGCTTCCAGCCTCTGCAAACGAACTCCAGACGCGTGCGCCCCCTTGTGCATCTGGCTAACGTGGGACCTGGGGAACCGAGCCTCGAACCAGGGTCCTTAGGCTTCACAGGCAAGTGCTTAACCGCTACGCCATCTCTCCAGCCCTGCTAAGCCACTTTTTAAATTAGAATACTTTGAGTTGCCCCAGGATTTCAGGAAATGAGGCTCTCATGGTCACCATGAGAAGGTAATTATGTTCAATTTCAGAGGACAACTTGCCAATGTATGTACAGAGTATAGATAATATAAATTTATCTTTATAGCTTTCCAAACGTTCTGAAATGCTAATGAGTTATTTGATAAGTTACATTGAAAGGCTCATGCCCTTTGGAAGTTCTGAGCACTCTGGTATTAAGGAAAACCTATGGCGCACATTAGAAAGGGAGACGATAAAAATGATGGGAAGACTCCTCTGTCAGTTCTGTGTTGCAGAAGTGCCACAATATCTGTCTCCAGTATCATCCAACAGAGATCATATGAGGAACTTACTGTTGCGTTTCTCACCCAATTTCTTTATTTCTATGTCTTGTTCAAGACTTTGTGGTACCTGACATGTCTCCTGCTTTAGGAAAGGTCAGTTTAGAGCTCTGTGACAAGCCATCACTCCTAATAAGTGATCAAGGGCATCTTTCTTTCCTTAGGAAATTCATATGAAGAGCTAGCCAGCAATAACATTGGCAAAAATGCTGTGATGGAGAAAGCAGCGGGTGCCTGAGGTTATAGGAAGCGTGGCAGAGAGGAAGGGACGGACCCTGTAACTAGTGCCACAGTGGCAGGCAAGCTCCAGTCTTCTCTGGGTCTTGCCTTTTCACCTTTAAACTGTAAGCATTGATAAAGATAATCTCTGAAATTCCTTCCAGCTCTGAATTTTTATGCTTTCATGATTGCATTCACAGAGATAGTGACCCATAGCCAGCAGGCGACATAATGCTCTTTGATTTGTTCCATATGGGCAGCTTGGCTTTGTGAAAGCCTAGTGCCTTTGAGATGTTGGAACATCCCTCAGTGGTCTTCTCTCCAGTGACTTGAAAATCCACTTACCTGGTGTGTTATGCCATTAATACTTTCAAGAAGAAGTGCTGTTTTACACCCAGGACCTTTTCCATAACAATACCAAAGAGCTAGAAAACCTCCAAATAAAAACGGCCCCTTTCAAAACTGTAGAGAGATGATACATATTTGGTATTGAGCAGTATGTATTAACATTTGTATTTTGTAGTGAGGACAAAGTAGTTCTTTCTATCAGTTAGAAGACTTAATTCTAACCTTGGCTACTTCTCTCATTTGAAATATTTTAAGTTGATTTTCAAAATCATTTTACTTCTGAAAAATTAGTTTAGTGAGTTTTTAATTGACAGTCTGGCATAGACATGAAGACATTTGATACCCCAGCCATTCTAGACAAATAAAAAAAAGTAGAAAGGAACATTGCTGATCCTACTGAATCCTTTTCTACTATCTAGTTTTTCCTTGACAGGGAGTAGTAAATGAGCACATATGTTGTCTGGGGTTAGCAATTGCCAAATTTTGCTTGGAATGAAGTATATACTTCCACTGCTGAGACAGCCTCAGGTTTGGGGAAGAGATTTCTGTGCATTCCTTTAACTACAGAAAGTTTACAGTGTGTACTACATGCTGAGGGAAGCTTTTGAAGTTTGCTTGGCATAAAGAGTTATATGAGTAATGAAGACTTGGCTTCAGCTGGCATTTTTAAAGCTGGGATTTTGCAAAAGTTGCAAATCCCCAAAGGAAATGCTAGAGCAGAAGGCCTGCATATCATGGATTACACTAATCCAGGCAGGAAGTGATAACGGCTAGCTGTACAAGCAATGTTTCTTATGGCTAATTGGGCAGAATGGTCATTTCATTAACTTATGTCAGCCCTTGGGCTTTTTGGGCAGCCTATGTGATGCCCCTTCCAGAACCTCTTCCTCAGAGAAGCTAAACTCAATTGGAAGTTCCATGAAGACAGAGTCTATCTTCTAAGGCCTGTTACAGTTTCCAGTACAGTTACTAGAACTTAAGAGGTGCTACAGCTAAACTAAAAAAAAAAAAAAATGTTGAAAATTTTATTAGCCCTATAAAATGCTGTTTTGTACCAAGTGGAAGCACCAAGACTTGCTTTTATGAGCCTCTTATGAAAGCAAAAATAATAATAATAAAAAGTCAGACCTGATTCTGAGTGTAAGGAATTGGAAAAGTTAATTTAAAAAAATAGACTAATAATAAAATACATAATATGAAAGTGCTTCCTCTGAGTTGAGATCATAGACATACTTTTTTTTGGTTTTTAAAGGCAGGGTCTTGCTCTAGCTCAGACTGACCTGGAATTCACTACGTAATCTCAGGGTGACCTCGATCTCACGGGGATCCTCCTACATCTGTTTCCCAAGTGCTGGGATTAAAGGCATGTGCCACCATGCCTGGCTAGACATACTCTTTAACTTCATTTTTCTTTAACTAGTCAGACATCTGGAACCTGGAATGTACTAAGAGCTGAAAAGGAATAGCATGCCTGTGTAGTAGATTATGGAATGATATGTTGAGGTTCCAATGAGCCCCATCAGCCTCTTGCAAGATCTCTCTCTTTCTCCTTATTTGCAAACTGAAAAGGTATAGTGATCATGATTTATAGGCAGGGGGCAAGCTGAAAGGCATAATTTCAAAAGCTACGTGTGAACCATGGACTATAATATGAGCATCATGCTTATTGGACACAACTCAGTACATATAACCACTGAACATGAAACAACATTATCTTTAGCATAATATGAAATAAGCCTGGCAATCATGTTTGTATTGCCTTAGATTCTTCCCTTAGCATGGAAGTAAATATTTCCAGTAACGAGGTTACTTGAGAGTCGGTTTATCAACTTAAAGTGACTATACTGCTGGCCCCCTCGTGCAGCATCTCCCCAGTTGCTGGATTCCAAGAGTCTTTTGTCCATCTCACAAAGTCAACACTGAACCTACTGAGATTGAAAAATGTCTGCACTGTCCAATTCTGGGAGTCATAGGAGGTTGGAATGAGATTTATGAGATTAGGTAATAGAAACACAAATGGAAAAGTACATTCTGTAGGAAATTTTCCCTCAAATGCCTATTTCCTTTGTGATTGATTTGTGTGGGGGAGGCTGAGGAAGTTTCATTCCCTGCCTTCCCCACCACATACCTACTGTTTCAGGGTCTGAATGTTCCCAGTTTGCAGTACACAGGCATCTTCTCCAAGACTGGTCCTGAGGGAAGCTGCCCACTCTCCTTAGCAGTGCAATTTCCAGAGACTTCTCTCAGTGACATTCTTACTCCCATGGACTGGAGAAATTATAGTATAATGGAAGATTTATCCCCCTGGCACAAATTGAGGTCACTCTAGTCCAGGGAAAGGTGCATTACATCTCAAGTTACCCCACAGCTATTTGTCAAAACTTGGAGAGTGATTAATGGACAAGTGTTCACCAAGGGTTACTCCTAGGGGGCATGAACCCTCAGTTAAACCACACTGTGTACTCTTTTTTTAACATTTTTATTTATTTCTTTGAGAGCGACAGACAGAGAAAGAGGCAGATGGAAAGAAGGAGAGAGAATGGGCGTGCCAGGGCCTCCAGCCACTGCAAATGAATTCCAAACACGTGCGCCCCCTTGTGCATCTGGCTAACGTGGGTCCTGGGGAGTCAAGCCTTGAACTGGGGTCGTTAGGCTTCACAGGCAAGTGCTTAACCGCTAAGC
Source organism: Jaculus jaculus (assembly GCF_020740685.1). Lineage (NCBI taxonomy): Eukaryota > Metazoa > Chordata > Mammalia > Rodentia > Dipodidae > Jaculus > Jaculus jaculus. Next base: position 120,356,001 of record NC_059104.1, read on the forward strand.
CATCTCTCTAGCCCCACACTGTGTACTCTTACATTTGCTTGTATAATTATGTATTCTGTATGCAGGCCTACTGTGTGGCAAACACAGAGTTATACAGATCATAGTCATTATTTTATTGAATCATCTAAACAAATCTGTAAAAGCAGAAAATGTTAGTTACCATCTTAGAAATGGAGTCTAGGAGCCAGGGCGATAGCTAAGTAGGTAAAGTGCTTGCTGTGCTTAGATTTCCAGAGCCCACAAAAAGTACTAGCCATCCTGGTGTGTGCATGTAATCCCAGTTCTTGGGATGTGGAGACAGGGCATCCCTGGGACTCACTGAGTAACTAATCTAATCAAGATGATGAGCTGTAGGTTCAACAAGGCCTGGTATCAAAGATTAGAAGTAAATAGTAATCTAGGAAGATACGCACTATCTACCCCTGGCCTCCACACGCATGCTCACCCAGGCACATGTGTATACATGTGGACAACCACACACTCAAACACACATCACACACACATGCAAAAATAAAGAGGGGTTTGGATTTAGGTCCACCCACTTACTAAAGGTCATGGGACATGAACATGAGCATCACAGTTGGCTTCACATCTGTGGAACCTCAGGTGGAGTTCTATTGCCAACCAGGCTCAAATGCCAGTTAACAATGTCTTCAAAGTAAATAGAAGAAATAGAAGTCAACCCAGAGAATGATTCAAGAAGAATGAAACCAGGGTTGGTCCCCTGGGCCTTGATGTAAGCATCTCTTTGGGGTACTGCACACATAAGTACCCCAGGGACTTTGCATGTTCTGAAAACATCCTTGTTTCTGACTGGTTTCCTGCTGATTTGACATAGAAGCACTTATGGATCTCTTCTGATAAGGAAAAAGTGTGGTGGCAGGCAAGAGTAATACAGACCTTATTAAACATACATCTTCTTTGCTCAATTCAGGACAACTAAACATGCAACTAAAGTTAATAGATTTTGGAGATAGTAATATTTCAAATAAAGTGGATTTGTACAAAGACAGTGAGGCCAGGCTTTTCGAAATTGTGGGTCCCAGACCAGCAGTCTCAGCATCTCATCTCACGTGGGATCTTAGGAACAAGGGTAGATTCTTCAGGCCCACTCTAGAGGTGGAACTGTGCCAGTGGTCTGTGCTTTTCCCAGCCTTCCATATAAGCCAGCTGTTTTCTGAAGCCTGAGAAGCACTGGTAAAGTCATGGGTAGGAGTTGAGCATGGCTTCATGAAAGACAGGGTAAGGGACTGATGATAAAATAGCCTGGGAAGGTCATTTGGGGCTGATGGTTTAAAGGCATTGAACACCTTGCTGTGGAGACCTCATCTGACAGTGTTTGGCAGGATTTACAATTTAAAAAGATCCCTGCTTGGCAGCAAGATTCAAGGGCCATGCCATCAGAACCAAAACTGGCCACAGGTTTCTCCTCCTGTTCACGCTTCTGCTGTTCTTTCCACTCAGGTTTCTATGACAACAGTTCTGATACAACTTGTATTTATACAAATCACATTAATTTCACCAGAGCCTCCGGGATTCCGTAGAAATCAATATTTTCCAAATCTGTGGATCATAAGAAACAGCAGCAGGCCTTTACCCATGTGTAAACAAGAAAAAGAGGGAAGCATTTTGCTCCTATGTTCACTGGAAAGGGTCAGAGGCATGCCTTTGGGGATGGTTATGCTTTCTTTCCTACCATTCGCCATTTCTTGCAAAGAAGTCTTTATTCTCCTAACAAGTCAAATCTTGTTTCCATTCCTGAAAGGTAAGGCTGGGAAAATGAAGCCTTGCTGATGTCCCCTTACCAAATTCTCTGTGTGTCTTGGCATTCAGATAGTTCTTGTTACTAGGAAATTTAATAAGACAAGGAGGGCTATAGGGAGCAACACCTCTGATGGCTTCTCCTCATGGCAGTCTCACTCCTGGCCATTCTATCTAAAATCTGACAGCTCCTCTGTGAAGCAAAAAATATACTACATATGTAAGTTAGGACTTGCAAGGCCCAGTCTCCAGCTAACCTAGGGAAATCAGCTCTGATTTCAGGAAAATTCTCTCCTAACTATTGCCAGAGTTTTAGGGGCATTAACTAATGGAGATTCAAAAGTGCTGGAGAGATGGCATAGTGACTAAGGTGTTTGCCTACAAAGCCAAAGGACCCTGGTTTGATTCTCCGGGACCCACATAAGCCAGATGCACAAGGGGTCACATGCATCTGGAGTTGGTTTGCAGTGGCTAGAGGCCCTGGCATTCCCATTCTCTCTCACTCTTTCTCTTTCCCTCTCCCAAATAAATAAATATATTTTTTTTTAAGTGCTGGACTATCTCCCTAGAATCTTTTCATGAGCTGATCTTTGAGAGCATCCATGATCACTCTGGACTGCCCCTGTGCCACACAGGGAGACCAGGGCTCACAGTCAATCAGTTTGGTCAGCCTCATGTTTGCCAAGTCTATCTGTGAGTTGGGGGTCTGGTCACCCAGGACCAACAAAAATGAAACAAGAGAAAGACAATCAGGTAGTCTGCCATGTTAAGGAAATCAGAACATGCCAAAGAATAAGAGTTCTTTCCTTTATAAACTCACTGATTTTTCATCAAAATGTGGCATATATAGAACTCATATCACCTCGAATCCACATAACTTATATTAGTAACAGTCATATCCTCTCAAATAAGTCCTTTCTGTTTAGCCTCATCTTTCACCATAGGGCTTGGAATAATACCTTGAGAACAGGAAGTGCAATTTATATTTCTTTTGAATACCAAAACCACAGCCCTTGAAACACAATAGATAATTCTCCTTGAACTGAATTAAAAAGGGATGGGACACAAGAAGTAGGGACCAAACCCCTGGAGCTCAAAATAGGTAATTTTAAGGCAAGAAAAAAAGAAGGAAAGAAAAAGTGGTAAGGGGAGAAAAGAACAAAAGATAACCTTAAGTTATAGAAATTATTACCCACAAAAGAAGTAAACAACAAATACATGGTTCCTACATTTTTTTCATTTGCAATTTTTCTGGTCATTGAAATCTTGTTTCAGCCATCTATGTAATTTAGTTCTGTTTATCTCTAATCTATGTAGAAATAAAATAGTTGATAGGATGATAAGGAAATACTCTGTTACTTGAAAGAGTCAAATTTATTTTGTTCAACAAGATTCTTAAAAGATGACTGTTTCTGGTGATTGTCACCATGAATATGTTACTCCTGACTGTTGATAAGATGGGGATGACATTTATGTCATCAAAAAGGTGTTGCTATTTTGCCAATACTATATGACGATTCATGATGAAAAGTGTGCCCTCACTAATGTACCTGCTGTTCCTCTCTCCTACCAGTGGTGAGATGTGAGCTGATAAACAATGCTTTATGAGTGTGTGTGTGTGTGTGTGTGTGTGTGTGTGTGTGTGTTCATATTATATCAGGGTGTGTGTAGAATCCTTCACTTTGAACATTAGATTGTCAACAGGGAAACTTAATAGATGATACAGTGGACAAAGAACTTGCTGTGAAAGCATGAGTACCTGAGTTTGGATTCCCAGAACCCACAGAAAACCAGATGCAGGAGTGAGCATCTGTGGTCACAGCATACTTACTGATATATGAAAGGCAGAGACATGAGAATTATCTGGAAGCTCATGGGCCAGCTAGAGTGAAAATACACGAGTGACCAAGAGACCCAGCCAATAAGGTGGAAACTATGAGCCAACACCTGAGGTTTTCCTCTTACTGCCACACTTGTTCTGTGTCATGAGCTTGCACACGTGTGTGCAAGCACACACACACACCCTCCAAGGTGACACTTCCTTACACACGTGACCCGTTCCTACAGGCACCTCACCTCGCCTAGTTGCATTCTCCAAATGTCAACCTCAAAAGATCTAGAAAACACAGAAATCTGCTGTCTTTTCTTGTAGCATCTGCTTTCCTTAGTGCTTCCTTCCTGGGCTGAATCATGGCAACAATGCCAGGGAAACAATTTGAATCCTCTCCCCAGACAGCTGCCATCTTTGATACTTCACTGTGTCGGCATTGACTGCCTGACCAAAACACGGCTGGGGACTTTTACAACCACTGTAATTACGGAGTCCACCCACCACTACAAGCCAGACGCAGGGCCAAAAGAACATCGCGTTTAGGATTCTGTTGTGTTTTGTTTTTATTGCCTCATAATACTAAAGTTCCAGCCCAGAAATGAAACATTACATAAAGATACCTAGCTTTTCTTTCACTGAAAGTGTACTTTTCAGCACCAACAAAACAGATAGAGCTGTTTCTGTCGTGATTTCATCTCGGTACTTCTGGCTAAGCAATGACCATGTCTTGCCTCCTCTAGGCAAACTCAAGGTGGCTTTCTGAAAAGTGGCTAAAACGTCCTCAGATCACCCCTGTGAGGAAATTGAGTATCTTTGTTTTTCAAATTGGAAAAAATGAAGCATAGAAAGGTTAGGCAATTGCCCATCTTGTCAGGGAGGGAAGTATGTGTTGTTGTGGGGAGCTGCGTTCCTTGGGTTGGCTTGGAGGGCACTTAGTAGAGTGGCTATGGACACCCAGGCAGTGGGAGCCAACCTCTCTTCCTTTAAGCTGACCACATCTCTGACAGTTACTCTCAGAGGTGCCTCTTCTCTGCCTAACAGCTACGCCATATGACCTTCAGCTGAGCCATGGAAAGTCCAATTGGCTAATTTAATGAACTTCTGGTATGTGCAGGGTAGCAGAGGACAGGGCTACCAGGGCAGGGGGCCAGAATGAGCCATCTCCCATCCATGCAGGGGGCTGAGAGTTAGATGAGAGCCAAAGGGGTCTGAAGGAAAGGAGTTCCTCTGTGTGGTCAGGCAAGAGTCGGAGCATGGGGACAGATGGAAGCCCTAGGTGATGGAGGCGAAGCATGTCAGCAAAGCAGGAGCATTTCCTGTGCTCTTACAGGCACAGGGCCAATTCTTCCATGAGCTGGAAATCAGAACCAGTGGCGGGGGGTGGTCAGCATAGCCATTTTTCTCTGTGGGTTTTAAGCAGTGGAGTGAAGTAGTTTGTTATGTCAGATTCTCTGAGCTTGTTTATGCACTGTGTTTTCTTTTATGTTTCCTCTTATAATCCTTGATGGTACCCAAGCCACATTGCTGTTGTAGCCCTCACATATGTCAACCAAGAGCTGCTGCTCTAGCTGCAATCGTTGTGCCCACTAGCATGACTACAAATGTTTAGTCCATGAGTTAAACTTCACTGGACCTTTGCTTTTCGAATGGACATATTTAGGGAGGGCAGGAAGAGGTGGGGCATGGCTAGCCTTCTCTTTCCCTGGCTCTAAAGAAGCTTTGACTTTCCAGTAAGCATTTGTCACTGAGCAACTTGTATGCACAGATCATAATCCTTGGCTGTGTGGAAGGTGACAAGTACACTTACAGGACCAGAGTACTCTAGTTAGCATGAGATCCTCCCTGTTTTTCTTATTGAATAGTTGCAACACTGTGAGGTGAATGAGCTCTGAGAAATGCGCGTCTAATCATAGAAAAGTCAATCCAGTTTTAAAGTGTAAAACCAACAAGAAGGTGGGAGAAACTAACAAGCACTCTGGGCCCTATCACTTGCCTCAGAACCACTTCCTTTGCATGCACTAATGTCACCATTAGACTTTTGGACTCAGCTTGAGTACTACCTTTTGTTAGAAAGATCTAGAGAGAGCAGCTCTCCAACCTGAGTTCCAAGGGAATAAGAAATACCAGTTATTCCTAAGCTAAAGGTCTGAGGTAGCAGATATTGCCTGGCAACTGGACTCCCAAACAAGGCAAGCAGAAGTAGCTCCCCACTCGCTGGTGCATAGAGTTGAACATGAGAAAGGGGAAGGTCAGGAACTAGTGCCCTCAAGTCAGAATGAAGGGACCTAAAGGCCACAGTGTCACATCTACGAGGACTTTGCGAACCCCAGCGTAAACCTCAGGAGTGTCAGTTTACCTTATGCTTCCCTGCCTCTTGCTCAGAATATCATGGTGCCTTCCCTGCTTCTCCACAGCACATATCTCCATGTTACTATATTGTCATATATAATCTTGAATTATAGCAAAACATGAATGTGTCCCTCTCCATCAAAGTACAGTGCACTGTATATGACTGTCCTAGGTCCCTCCACATGCCTGACACCTGGTATCTATTACTGAGAGTTTGTTGTACTGAACTGAACTGAGCTTCTGATCCTCTTCACCAACGAATACTGGCCATGTTTTGTTGTTGGGTGGTCTCAGGAACGTCTGCAATGCTGTCTTAAGAATCCCTTTACAAAGTCAGAAGCAATGATAGGACAGGGCTACAAGTTATGAAGGAAGCCCTGATGTGTGGATAAAACACTACAGAGGCAATTAGCAGCTAATTCTGTTTCTCAAAATGAACCTGTATAGTGGAGGAGTCTTAGGATATTTGTACAAGCAACCGTGTTTACAGTAAGCGTATGTGCTAAGGATGAATCACATATGTGGTGCTGGCAGTGAATCCAAGACTTGAGAGGGAGCCAATCAATTATGTTCACTCGGGTACTGTTTGGTCCCCAGAGCAGCAGCACCTGGGAGCTTGTTAGAAATGCAAGTTGTCAGACATTGTCCCATTCCTACTAAATCAGCATTGGGGGTGGGGCAGGGGTGTTGGGTCCAGGAATCTGTTTAACAAGCCCTCCAGGTAACAATTATCAAAATTCTTAAAATCTGTTTGGCTGTAGTGTTATGATTTGCCTCTTCCAGTGTAAGAAGAACAGATGTGCAGAAAGTAATAGAGCTCATATATTTTGCAAGGTGCCGTTCTAAACACTGTAAGTAAATTACCCCCTTTATTCCTTTCAATAACCTAGTGATGTGGTTACTATTTTTAGCTTCCTTTTGTGGATAAAGAAACTAAAACACAAGGCTAGTACCTCACTTGCCTCTGGTGAGAAATTTCAGAGGATGCCAAAAAAATTTCAAGATTATTATTATTCTAATGAAACACTGCTAAGAATCAGAATTAATGCTAGTAAATTCATGATGATCCAAACGTCAAAATGTGAAGGAAAAATTAGACCCACCAGGCATAATGATTATAACTACATGACCAGAATGATGTGATTCATTAGAAGCAGTATTAGGACTCAAATGCAAGTAGGATGACTCCACAGAGCCCTGCTCAACTGCCAGGCTATGAAGTTCCTACCAGTTAACACCAGTGCAAGTTTTGATGGCAGAGGAAAGGTATAAGCCTGGAAGGAAGCATCATTTGGGACAAATAGATGCCCTGCTTGGGGTTGGAGATAACTCATTTGGTAAAGCAGAAAAAACAAAAAAGGCTTGGTATCATGCAATTAAGATCCCAGCACTGGGAAGGGAGAGACAAGCACTGACAAGCAGATCCCTGGGGCTCACTGGCCAGTCAGACCAGCCTACTTTGGTAAACTCCAGGCCAGCCAATGAGAAACCCTCTCTCTAAAACAAACAAAAGAGATAGTGAGGGTTCCCAAGGAATGACACTTGAGGTTAGCTTCTGGTCTTCACATGCATGTACATATATGCACATGCACAAATATGAACATGCATGGACACACAAAACCAGAGACAGAGAGTCCTTCTTATTCTAAAGTAATCACAAACTTATGCAAAAAATCTAAATGCAGAAGCAGAAAATTCAGAAGGAGCCTAAATTTCAAACTTGGCCATGTATGAATTTGAAGATTGAAAAAGGAAGATTTCCAAAACTTTCTCCCAACCTTTTTTCTGGCTGTCTCCTACTGGGAGAAAGTGGATAAAACCATCCTGCATTCTGGCTATAGGAATGTGGTCATGAGGATCATTTAATGTAACTGTCTTACTCTCCTCAGTTCTGAAAGAGAGAGAGAAAGATCGAAGAATCTCCTTTGCTTATGTCCAATCTATGAGATTCTGGCAGGCAAGCAAGCTGCTTGTCTTAAGGGTTCGTCACTGAGGGCTGATTGCCTAGAATGCCCCAACGTGTCTGAGCTGTATTGTTAAACTGCATTGGTATTCTCCCAGCAAAATTCCTCTCCTTCTTTGAGCAAATTAGCATTCTATGAGTATAATCTTTCCTTGCCTAAAAACATAGCTAGTTTCTGCTGCACCCACCAGGATTGTTCCTTGTTTTACATAATGTGACTGTAAGAAATATTTATGCCAAATGTGCTCCTATGTCAGGAAACAAACTTTTTTTTTTCATGATACCCTGAAGAAATGCCCGAAAGGGCTTATACCTCACCCTATATTCTCTACCTTTAGTGAAAGAAAGAGGAGGACAAATTGTGTACACCTGGAATGCATGCTGGCCATGTGCTTTATGTATTTTAAGGTTAGTGGGAATTGCATAGTTTAATTCTGTAACATTTGGACAGAATTGACAGGTTAATCTTCTGTGTCAGTATATGTCAAGATTGTAAGTAAATTGTTTCTTGGATTCATCATTTGATTCCAGTCAAAGTAATTTTTGTATATTACCAAGGAAATGCAAATTGAATTTGCATTTCTTTTGCTATTGACAGCAATATGTGCTCACTCTTTCTCATGTTTTGGGTACAAACATTTGTTTGTCAATAATTTACCATAGAAATGTGTAGGGATCAACCATTAGCTAAACTTATGAGGGATAATTAATGAATTATATGGGTTAGATACAGACTCTGCCTTTCTGGAGTTCAGATTGTTAACAGGAAGGATAACCAACAACTGAAGAAATTGTGGAGATATTTAAGATTCTCAATGATGGGATGGGGGAGACACATCTCAGTGCTTCAGCTCAGTCCCCTGGGTCATAAAGCTATAAGACAGGTGACAGAGCACCTCAGGCGGGGCAAAGACAAGAGCAAGCATGCTCTGGAAAAGGAAGGTGTGATGTTAGGCTGGAAAGAAATAGAAATTTGATGAAGGAATTTGGACTTTATTCAATAGGCACCAGAAAGCCAATGTTCTTACAGTGATGGGACAGAAGTAGGACTTAGGTCTAGGGATAAGGCTCAGCAGATGAAGCACTGGCCATGCAAATGTGAGGACTTGGTTAAGATCCCAGGTGGCATGGCAGTCTGACTGTAATCCCAGAATTTGTAATCCCAGAGAGAGGGATCCCTCGGGTAGACTGGCCAACTACACTAGCCAAATGTTGAACTCTGGGTAAGAGACTCTGCTTCAGTAAATATAATGGAGGATGATTGAGGAGGACACCCCATATCCATCTCTGGCCCCTGCATGCATGTGCATTCACATATGCATGCATGAGGACCCACACATACATACATAAAACAAAGAAAGAGACAGTGCTTTTCAGACTTTAATATGTACTCAAATCACCAAGAGAGTCTGTAAAGTATGGGTACAGAAATAGTAACTGTGTTAGCTATCTATAGCAAATACTCGAGATAATCAACTTACAGAGAGGAAAGTTTTGTTATCACTAGCATTCTTGTAGGTGTTAGACCAGGATTAGCTGGTCTTGTTACTTTGGGCTAGTATCAGCATACCATGACAACAGCACATAGTAGAGCAAAATGGCTTACCTTGTGACCAGAAACACAAAAGGAGCCAAGTCCCATACTCATCCTTAGGGGTACACTTCCAATAGCCAGAAAAACCCTTCCCTAAATCCACCTATTAAGGATTCTAGTGCTGTAGTCTAGATAACAATCTTTTAACACAAGTTCTTTAGGTATACTTGATCCAAACTACATTTCCTCTCTGGCCCTCCAATATTCTTGCCTATCTCACAGTGCAAACTGTGTTCAGTACAACCTTAAGATTCTCCAAAGCCTTAAACTATTTCAACAGTGCTCAAGAATCTAAGTTTGGAGCTGGAGAGATGGCTTAGTGATTAAGGCATTTGCCTGCAAAGCCTAACGACCCATGTTCAATACTCCAGCACCCACATAAGCATAAGGTGGCACATGCATCTGGAGTTCATTTGCAGTGGCTACAGGTCCTGGTGCACCCATTTTCTCCCCCCCCCCTCCGTCTCTCTCTCTCTCTCTCTCTCTCTCAAGTAAATAAATAAAAACTAATCTAAGTTTGAAGTCTTCAACACTCAAGACAAACTCAACTTGTGAGACTGTGTAAAAGCTGACAGGGAAAGTGCAGGGATGGAATAGGTACAGGGTATACAGTCCCATTTCAAAACAAAAGTATAGGGAACTAATAAGATGCAAAAGATGACCAAAACCTAACAGGGCAAATTTTCAATTGTAATCTTCTATGTCCCACACCTGGAGCATAGTGAGGCAGAATGTCAGCTCCATAGGCAGTCCTTCCCTTACACTTTTGCTGGCTGCAACCTACAACCAGCTGGCCTCTCTCATGGGCAGGCTTTACACACTGCCTGCAGCTTTCCTTGGCAGATACTCTTCCTTGCTGGCATCAGTAACTTCCCAAGACCTCCACTGTAGCTTGAATTTCACTTTCCCAGTTCCATGTATCACCCTGTCAGGAGTTGTTTGCAGAGACTCTGGCCTCATAATACACTGCCTTTCCTTTGAATTCTTAGTGGAAGCTGCCATGACATCATAACTCTTGCAGGATGCACAGCTGTAAAATCAGCATCATGCAGACAATGCCAGTGTTGGCTATCCACACAAACTCTTTCTGGAACTTGCTTGAACCATGGCTACAATGACCTTAACAGCTGAACATATAGAAATGAGTCCCTAAATAGTACAGAGTAAGTGGGGTACCCAGGGGTTCTTTCCTCCAGTGAAAACCTTTGAAACAAAGTTTCAGCTCTACATGTTTGAGTCTTTGATTGGTGGGATGGTCTTGAGATTCCTAAAATGCTCTTCAGGCATCTTGCCTATTATCACAGTTCAAAGAACGTGGCTTTTCGTTACTTGCTTTGATAACTGGAACACCATGCTTGGTTTAAACTTCACATAAGCTCTTTTTCTGGCCAAGCTGCAGATTTTTCAAATTTTTCTGTATCACTTCTTTACTGTCTTCATTCTCACTATAACTATGCTGAATGTATTTCTGCCTTGAAATCTCCTTCATCAGGTAAACTGGTCCATTACTCTTAAGGTCAGTCATCCACAAAGTCTCAGGACAGGGACAAAATCCATTCTAATTCTTTGCCATATAATAACAAGCATGAATTGTAGATCAGTTTCCAATAGAGCCTTCATTTTCATCTGAAATGTCGCCAGGAACTCTTTTAGTGTCCCCATGCCCACCAGCATTCTCAGTGTCCACCAGCACTGTGGTATTCTGCTCTTTCTTCAGAATCATCAGTTACTCTCCACTTATACTTTCCATCCTTCTAACCAGCTCCCCCCTCCCCACGGCCTCCAGCTCTTCCAAATATTCCTTATAAACCAATTCCAGTGGTTTGCCCACATTGCCTGGTATAAAGTAGCAACAGCAAAGACCTCAGTACCAATTTTCTGCCACTCAGTCTTTTGTCACTATCATAAACAATGAAGATAACCAACTTATAAGCAGAAATTTTTGATTTTGTCTCAGTTTTCAAGGTTTCAGTCCATGAACCTTTGGCTCTTGTGTTAGTTACTTTTCTCCTTGCTGTGGTGGACAACATGACAAGAATACTTAATGAGGAAAGGTTTATGCTGGCTTGCAGTTCCATTGAACACAGTTCATTATTGCCAGGAAGGCATTATGTCAGGAGAAAGATAGTCACATTGCAGTCATAATCAGGAAGCAGGAAGTGAGGATGCTAGTATTTGGATTACATGTCATAAAACACAGGTGTCCTTAGCACTGGAGGCCATGGGAATCCTAGATCTTCTTCAAGAGGAAGATTGTATAGGAAAACATTTGAGAGACCCACCCCTAAGAGGCAAAGGTTAAGATCTATATTCAAAGAAACTTCATATCCTCAGTCTCTATAGGCCTGTCTTATATTCTTCTAAACAGAATCCATTAATCAAAATGCAGGTGGGACCTGGGGAGATAATGGTTAAAAGTGTTTTCTGCACAAGTTTGTTGACCCAATTTCGATCCCCAGAATCCAAGTTAAGCCAGACACAGGCACAAAGAGTACATATGTCTGTAATTCCAGCAAGCCTACTGTGATGGGAGGCAGAGTTAGGAGAATCCTGAAGGTCATAGACCAACTAGTCTGGCATTTACAGAGCATGCGCACACACATACACACACACACACAGGAGAATAGTATGTTAAGCAGAAAGAAACATCCATATAAAGTCTGGTACACAGCCTCAAGTCATAGTGTGTCATGGTACCTCCAAGGCCTTCAAAAAGATAACAGTAGAGTTTTTAATCTCTTGCTGCCCAGCACAGCATTTTAACAGACTTCTATTGTGTTTTCCACATTCAGTTCACTTAGAGGATGACATTTTGCCCCCAAATTCATATGCATAGTTTCTCTTCAAAACTTTCAAAGCTACATTCCTAACAAAATCAGGCTTTCTATTTTATCTGAAACAACCCACCAAAGAAAATCATTGAATATGAATGAACAGAACAATTCTTTATGCCCATGGGAGACAGACAGACCAAACCCAATAATACTGAAGAAAGAAAGTGACATGGCTATAATTTGTTTTTCATAATTACTTATTCAGAGTGGAAAGGAGCAGGGAGAGAACACTCCTTTGAGCATGTCTGTGCATGACAGGTGAGGTTCACTTGTCATGTATACATATGAAGGAAAGATGAATGTACCACAACCTTGTTAAACATGTTTCTCATTAGACAGAGATATATTTCTATCTGCAATGCTGAAGATAAATACCCAGTAGTTTACTCATTTTCATGATGCTTGCAGCCCCTCACAGCTCTCTCAGAGTAGCAGGTGATATGACTAGCACTCACCAGGCCCTTTTTAGGTTCTGCGACAAAACAATTCTCTTTTCAAAGCATAAAATAAGAGTAACCAAAATACAGGTTTTCCTCCTACCCAACAATACCCTCTAAAATGTGGGAATAATAGATTTTTTTCACTCAAGATGGAGTGAAAAAAAATCCTCCATATTTTCTAAACTCTTTTTCCTTTCCTTGTAACTACTTTGCTTTGATACAATATTTGCTCAAGGATAGTTTTAGCAAAAAATCAAGGGAGCAAAAGAAAGTTCTAACTTCACCCATGGGAAAAGGATAAACAAGTATCTTCTACTTAAAACAAACAACTTGTTCTAGGAGAAGCTGAACTCAAAAGATTCTTGCTTGAGCTATGAAATCCATACATCAGCTTTGCAATTTTCTTTAAAAAGGAAACTAACAATACAACTTTCCACATATCTGATTAAGGGAGGGTTTAATGCATTCATGAACCATTTCCTAAGGCTATTATGAATTCAAGGATAAAGAATGAAAAAATGGTAAGTGCAGGAAGTGTAAACAATAAAGGCTATGCCATCAACATTTATTTCTCCACATTATAGTCACATGAGAAGCTAGCTTGTATGTTGTCACCTAAAAACATAAATGAACATTTGGAGATTTGAAACTGCTTGGGGGGCTCTAGACGCTATCACTCATTTCATATGAGAGGGGGCATTGATAAAACAGTTTACTATATAGTATGTATCATTTCTTCATTATGCCTATAATTATTTAGCTACTCCAATTTTTAAAATTTGTACCTGTGGTGGTTTAAATATGAATGGAAATCCCTCAAAGGCTTAGGGATTTTTGATTAATATTGAGTTTACAACTTGATTGGGCAGACCCCAGCTGGAATGCTTGTCACTGGGGCCAGATCTTCAGTCCAACCCTACTGTATGTGTAAAGGCCAGTTTGAGCTCTGGCTGTTCATGCTTGCTGGCTGTTTGGTGGTGTCTCTCTGCTATGTATGTATGGAAGTGAGTCAGCTTCTTCCTTGAAAACTAGATCCCACAGCATGCCTGGGCATCCTAAGAGGTAGATATCCCAATTAAAAACTTATCTCACTACCTTCTAAGAGAGAAATGCCTATTACCAGTGACTTTAAAATTATATCCTGTTTGGTTTTTCTATATAAGACAGCTCCCTGACACATTGATGCAAACATGTAAACTGTTGGGCCTCACCTTGAAGATTAGAAAGTGAATTTCAAATCATTCAGGTTACCATATGTCACCATGTTTGTGTGTGGTCACATGTGATCATAATGCATGTTATCATGTCTGTGTGTGGCAAACTGCCCCAGTTGTAATCCTTTTCATTTATGTGTAAGTGTAGTTTATTAAAGCCCTCACACTTCATGATTTTATCATGACAGTCCAATTTACTCACTAAGTACCAGGGGTTTGAGCTTTAGAGTGACAACGGGCGTGCTATACAGCCAATGAATGGAGGGGCTGGGACCAGAACCCACTGTCTTACTTTCTTTCACCACGCCAGGCAGCTGAAAGTTCCCAACTGTATTATGGGCTTCTCATCTTTGCTCTGGAAAATCACAAGGCAGCATGATGCTATCTGGCCTATCACTGTCAATACTTTAGCATTTCAATGAGGAGAAGGGATGAAAAAAAGAGTAAAAATGTTTCTGTAGAGATTTTTTGCTGAGATAGGAGAATTCTTGGTCTCCATCCAAAGATCTTGAGCAACTAAGGAGACTATTGTCCACAAGTTGGTGCAAGGTTTAGCAATGAGATGGTAGCTGTTTGGCTGCTCTTGGTCTCTCTCAAGGTCTCCAGAGGAAAACAGGAAACAGGGCTTGACTCTGGCCAAAGATGGATTCCCATCCTGGCCCTGAATGAAGCATGTCCTCTCCAAGCCTTGGTTGCACTTTTACGTGAGGGCATGAATTTCCATTTTCTAAATCACAGACTTGTTTTAAGAATCCTGTGAGGAAATGTATGTGGGACTTCCTTGAAAATCATTCATATTAAATGCCACAAGCCCGTGAGGTGTTGTGATTAAGATGGTTAGTAGAGCACAGAGATTCCAGAACAATGAGAAAAGGATGGAATTAAAGGAATATCGTGTATGGAAAGTTGTTCAGGTTAACTTTTACTCTAAGTTACATGTAACTTTCTCTGAGTCAATCCCTAGAATTGAAAATTCTTATTTCATAAGTTTATATAAAAAGAGTAAATGTGTGGTGTGTGCATCACCTAAGGTAATACTTGGTATACATCTGGCCCCTTTCCCAAGTCTATAGGGCTGAAACCCAATTCCAAATAGATTTGGGTTCCTAATACTGATTACTATTTCTGTTACTCTCAGTTTACCACACTTATCATTCTCAATGAAAATATTCATCAGTTAATGAGCAGGGCTCCCAGTCTTCTACTATGGGGTACATGGGGACTAAGAGTTAGTTGGCTTCCCATCAGTGTAACTGAATCAACACACATAAAAAGAAAGGGAGACAGAGGAAGGGACTCAGGTCATAAAACCTCCTCTGAAGAACATGCTTCACCAATGACCAAAAGCTTTCCCGCTAAGCCCCATCTCATCTTAAAGGCTCCACCATCTCTCAATAGTTGGGAACCAAGCTTATGTCTAACACATGAGTCTTTGGGGAAACTCTAAAGATGTGTGTGTGTGTGTGTGTGTGTGTGTGTGTGTTAAAACATTGTGCATCCAGGTAAGTACTCTCCCACTAAGCAACAATCTTAACTCACTGAGACACACAACATTTTGTCACATAGATACCTAGAAAATGAAAAAGTGATTCAGGGCCTTAAGTCTATGGAATGGAGTTTATTAATTTTTATATAAATTATTAAATGGAAATTACTGCCATGTCTCTTCTGCCCCAACCTCTATCCTTCCCACCCTATTATCCTGGGTTTGCTAGAAAACACTCTATACTAGCCAGCCCTGGCGTATGGACACTTATCCTCTTTCTCAATAGGCATTCTTCTTAACCACACTGTTGTGGGAAACTATTCCTGGGGAGATGCTAACAAACATCTGTTCCCCACACACAGGACACGGATGACAGATCCAAGTATGATTCCACCAAAATCCAACTTGGTGAATCCATGAGGAGAACAGGATTATTTATAGCACTTGGGCAAGGGGTTACATACAGGAGAGTAGGTTACAACAAAGCAGCCACATTATTCAACTCAACATAGATGACATTCTCAGAGCTGCATAGATGGAATATACACCTCAGTTAACCTTCCACACACTATACACTCTAGTACCACCCAAGAACATGAGACTACATGCTGCAGAATCACATAAAGCTAGAAGGAGACAGGTGAGTGTCCAATGGCCCCTTTCAAACCTTCCTTCTATGATGAACCATCACCAGGCATCTTCAGAATTGCTTAGTAGTAGTCACAGCTGCTTCTGATGAAGACAGCAATGCTATGGTCAGAGGACAAAGCTCTCCAACACATGAATGAACATTTATCTCTGGATGTGTATAGTTGTTTTACATCTTTAGCTGGTGTTCCCCAGCACCCAGCTAGGAGCATGCTTCCCATGACTTCTTGCTTTACCTGTTAGTAACAACACATTTCAGGCCATAAAACAGAGATTAGCTCTTGGTTCTCACTGGAAGGCCAGTGCCATCTCTTCATATAGTCTTTCCAGTCATAAAATGATTTGGTCTTATAAGTCCATCTTTCAGCTTCTCCTGCATTCTTGACCAGTCTTCCATACAAGAATTCCAAGATGGTATTTAGTACAATTGTGCTAACATCTTCAAACACTGCAGTTAGGTGTTTGAAATAAAATGTGTAATTATGGTAGTGGAAAGCTACATGTGATTCCAAACAAACCTCCTGTTCCTTCAGCTATAATTAGAGAGCAAGGTTTGCTGAGCAGAATTTTCTCAAGAAATGCACTTCAACAGAGAGGTCTGTCTTTCAGAAGTACTATGGGAGTCCCTCTGATTCCATGATTATGATTCAATCATGGGTTATCAGGTCCTCGTCCTGGTTCTAAAGAAATTGTCTGTGCCTGAAAGTACAAAATATATGCAAGGAATTATGGAGTGGAGTTTTGAGCAATATGCTTGTTTTTGAACAGGAATAAATTAGAACAAGGAAGGAAAGTTACAGACACACACTGAAGGCTACAACCCAGAGTATAGAAGCAAGCCCTACCTTTTACATTTCCAGGGAAAAGTATGAAAATGGGAATTCCCTGTTGCCTTATGTTGTCACAGTCCCTACATCCTATAACCCATAAAAATAGGAGTAGAAGAGAGATGAACAAGGACTGGAAGGCTTTCCTGTTTCCTGCTTGAGGACTGCCATTGGAATCCCCGAGCCATGAGTTTCTCTGCTACTCCTGGACAGTGTTTATAATCAGGCATATTTAGTTGAACCATATTATCCCACTACAGGAAGAATCCCATTTGTCAGCAGTTTCAAACTTTGCCAAATAAAGGCTTATTGGCCAATGGCACTGAACACTGATAATGACCCAACTTCAGAAAACACACACCCTGCTGTGTTGTATTCAAGCCATGGTCCTATTGAAATAAGAAAGAGAGACAATGCCTGCTTTCAGACACCAGGGATCCTTTGTATTTTGACAAAAGTCCAAATTAATGTTTTAAAAGGTTATTGCTATTTTTTCCCATTTAGCTGGCATCATTTATGAGTCTTATTTAGACAAGGCCCTACGTTACTTTCCTATTTCTTTTTGCACAAAAAAAATGAGCCTTTGATTGCATTGGATCATCAGTTTCTGTTTTTCATTAGGGAAACCTGAAATACCCTATTATTAAGATAAAATAAAAAATAGTTGTTTTCTTTTTCTGAAACCTATTATTTTGAGGCTACTCTGACCAGAGGAAGAGAAATCATCTGTACAAAACTTGACCCAGAGACATTCCAAGAGGACCAACATAACCTCCCCAGCATTGTAGCTGGGTTGCTTCTGCAGGTGTGTTCTTTCCTGGAACTAGAAGGAAGAGGCTGGTCATTGAAATAGTTTACATCTGCTTTGTTCTGACTGGACTTTTACAGCACAAGATATCCTTTTGCAGTGCAATGCCTTGAATGGAGTGAGGCACTGCATGGAAACTACAATAAACTACACTTGAACTGAAGGGTTTTAAGTTCGTTCTGATGCCTACAAGTCATTTATACTTAACCTGATGTTTTCTCAATGTACATCTCAGTGTAATGCATGTGCAAGTGATGAATATTTCTCCAGCCATACTAGCCAAAAAGTATCAGAGTAACTTTTATAGGCAAGGGCTTACCTAATGTTCCACCGTATATGTGGTCACTACAGTCTCCTCAGATTTCTCCCAAAAGGATCAGGAATTCTCTAGGGAAATTTGTTTGTTTGTTTGTTTGTTTTTTGAGGTAGGGTTTCACTCTAGCTCAAGCTGACCTGGAATTCACTCTGCATTCTCAGGGTGGCCTCGAACTCACAGCGATCCTTCTACCTCTGGCTCACCAGTTCTGGGATTAAAGGAGTGCGCCCCCACGCCTGGTTTCTAGGGAATTTTTTTTGCATATTTATGTATGCCTGGTATGTGGCATGTGCGTATGCATGTTCATATTTTTGTAGGTAAATATGTGTGCATGTATGCATGTATGTGTGGAGACCAGAGATAAACGTATGAAGTCTTCCTTAGTCACTTTCCACCTTTATTCTTTAAGTCACTCACTGAACCCAGTCCTCAAAGATTCAGCTAGACTATCAGCAAGGACAGGAGCTCCCTATCTGCACCTCCCCAATGCTGGAGCTACAGCGGTGCACCACTATGCCTGGCATTTTACATGGGTGCTAGAGATCGGAACTCAAGTCGTCATACTTCAAGGCAAATGCTTTACCCATTGAGCATTCTCCTCAGTCCAGGAATTTCACATAGGCTCTTACCTCTGGAATAACCTTATAGGTTCTTTTAAACTTTAACTTACAAGCCAACTCTCCAGGGAAGCTACACAACCTACCAAAAAGTAGTTAGGTACCTGTCCTATGTTCTAGGAGGTTAGCTCTAATTACGCCATGTTCTGGTTGTCTACAGATATACCAGCTTTCCATGTCAGACCACGGGCAATATGATGTTAGGGGTCACACTGTTTCACTATAAAGTTTGCCATGCCTAACACATTGCATGCCACAAGGTAAGTTATTTAGTAAATGTTTGAGAGGGTATCTCTCAGGCTAGCTTTTTCAATTACCTCATCACCTTGGCCAGCTAATTCTTATTCTGCCCAAGGCTGTGTGATATTGGCACTGACTTGCACCCACAAAGAAAGCCCTGATGGTCATACTGACATGTTCACTGATGTCAATATAGTAGCTGCACAGGCTTCGTGCTGAAACCCATATGCCAATGCTGTGTGACTGTGTTTGTTTGCTTATTGTATGACCTTTTCTTTCAACTATCATTCATAATGCTAGGATTTGGGTTTGGAGTTTTAGAGGTAGGAAGGAAGACAGATTGAGGTCCAAAGCTCAGCCTGAACTGATTTTCTATGGTAATGAATCAGACTTGTATACCCTGGCTCTCAAAAAAGTGAAGTTTTTCTCAGAAAGCTCTTTGGCTACTCAAACAAACTGTGGGGTGATTCCTCTGTCCTACCTGGTTTAACATTCTCTATTCTCAGGGTAAGCACAACTAAATTGCTAACTGTATCCTTTCATGTAGGTTGAAGGTAAGAAACTGCTCACAAACAAGCTTTTAAAACATTTTTTTTCTTTATTTTTATATGATAGAGAAAGAGAGAGAGAAAAGTGGCACACCAAAGCCTCCAGACACTGCAATTGAACTTCATGCACCATCTTGTGCACATGAGCACTTATGTCACCTTGTGCATCTTGCTTAACTGGAATCTGGAGAGTCAAACATGAGTCTTTAGGCTTCACAGGCTTTAACTGCTAAGCCAGCTCTCCAGCCCCACAGACAAACTTTTATTTCCTTGTTCTTCCAGAGTGATACTAAAGCTCCTGTTGGATTGTCAGATATGAATATGACACTCAATTAAATTTAAGTACCTGAAAATTAACAAATAATAATTTGTTATAATTAGTATGTCCCAAATATGTCATGGTGTACAGTAATACTAAAGAAATGTCATACTTGAGCAACTAACTAAGCACCTACCAAAAGTGATAAGGCATTGCAATCATCATTTTTCACCACACATCTAGCTTTATTTTAAGTCTTATACTATGAAGACTGACCTTAATCTTCTACTACTTCTCCCTCTCTCCCTCTTCTTTCTAACTCTTTTATATTACTTATCTTTTTCTTCTTTCTCTTCGTGGGCACTGACCTGTAACACCCAGTACCAGCAGGTGGCTATCATCCACAATGAGCTTTTGATCAGAGAGACCTACAAGGTTTCCTAAAAGAATGACAGATTTCTGTCCGAGTACTTGATGACCCACCAAAGGTTAGTGGTCAGACCCTACTGCTGAAGACACCATATGCGGTTGACATGTGACATGGCTGGAAGCTGGAAGAGAGTCAGTCCCCAGACAGTCAGCATGTCTAGTGCCAGAAGGTGCTACATGGATGACTGGGGGAAAATGACCAATATCTGTCCAAGCAACTCATGGTCTAACCTACTTAGCAGCAAATAACCTGTCGTGATGCTCACAAAAGTGCAATAGTGGCTCACAGCCACAGTGGGAAACCAACTGCTCGTGATTTGGCTAACCTATCCACTCAATGGAATGGAACCCATAGCAGGATCTGGAAAACAAGTCAGAACAAGATCCTAAATGATCCCACTCTCCATTATCAAGCTACCACCAATCGTGGGCTATAAGAGGGCCTACACCTATTAAATTCTCTCTAAAAAAAATAATGGTTATCCATTTATCTGCTGCTAACTTTACTCTCTGTTGAAGAAACTTTTGAATATTGAGTAACCAATCATAAAAGTATAAATCATCAACAGTATGATAAAATCAGTCCAGGTGTTACACAAGACATAATTATTCCAAAAAAAATGATTCATTTATCTGAAAATCAAATTTTGCTGGGCATACCGCATTTTTATTAGCTACATTTGATGGTATATTTAATCATTAGTCCTGAGTCAAAAGTACCAATAGAGCCATTTGAATGAACAGGACCGTGATGTTTCCACTGTGTCCCTAATACAATCCCTAGGGTGGCCTTTGATGGAACAGATGGATCAAGTCAAGTATCTTTTGTTGCATTATCTGTAAGTTTGCCTTAGTTCAGACTGTCACTAGATTCTTAATGGAAGACCAGTCATCTGAACTGCAAGTTCTAGACCCTGGCTATTGAGTAGTGAAAGGAATGAATTCACAGAAAGAATACTTTGCCAGCATCACCCTAGTATTTCGGAACAGGAGACAGGAGAATCGCAGGTTCAGGCCAACTTGGACTACAATGAATGAAGCCCTGTCTCAAAATTTCAAGACCAAATTTAACATGAGAAAAATTCAGAATAGTGTATAAGACCTTTCTCCAGAAGAAGACTCTTGTCTTCTTCTGGTCTTTCTCTCATAATTGTCTTGGACTCAGCTCAGCCAGCTCCTGGTAGATAGAAACACTGTGCTTTAGTACCTGGGCTGACATTAAGCTTTTGAAGACTGAATAAATTCATGTATGTGTATATATATATATATATATATATATATATATATATATATATATATATATATATATAGTTTGTCAACAGGTGACAAAATCAAGCCAAGGCAAGAATATAAAAATTAATTGACATTAACAGGAGGGCTTCTAATTTTCTTCTCTCCATACTGGCTTTTGTGCTTACCAGGAGTCAATGGAGTCCCAGATAAACCATATCAGTGCCTATTACTAGTGACAAAACAAAAGGAGAAGAAGGGGGATGGTGTCATCCAGGGAAGCAGGAAGCCATTATACACATAAAGAAAGTAAAGCATCACCCAGGATGAGCCTGAGCTACCATTTACTTAGGTTGGGGAACTTTCAGTTCTCAAGGGTTTTCAATAAGTTTTCCTAGTTTTCTACAGCTTCCTTAATTTGATAGACTCTTTTACAATGATAAATTATAGAATTATGCAGTTATTACTGCCCACATACCCAGGTCTTTACTGCATCACAGAGAGGGGGTGTGGGAGGAAAGAGTGGGACTAAACAACAGAGATGAAAATTCCAAAGGCCCTTCATATTTGCTTTTGCTGGAGCATTTGGGATTATTTTGGTCAATCCCATCATATGGTGTTGCCCTAAGAAATTGAACTTCTGTACCTTTTTTTAAAACACAACAAACATTGTTAAGTGGATAAAAGGAAGAAGTGGTTAGAGAAGTTAGGTTCATAGCTATCAAATTGCCTTTCTCCAGGGATCAAAACAGTCCCATAATTCTTGACCAAGATCAAGACTTACACAAGCAAAAGGAATTATTATGCATCCAGTCCTTGGAGTGATAATTATTAGATGAATTGTCTGAATACATGGTAGGGGCCATATGTCTAATACATGTCATGTCTATATGCAGACGGTTGGGAAGATTGATTTGTGGTAGATTATAAACATACAAATGGAAAGTAGCTCTATCAGCACATGGGTTTGGCATTTTTCTTGAAGAGTCTATAGACATTGAAGGAGAATGGAGTCAAATTGGCAAAATAATTATTTTCAAGAGTATTAAAAGTCACCATTTGAAAAAGTGTAACCAAATACTTTTCAAAATTTTAACAACTAAAGGAAATTTTATTTTTTGTCGTAGACTGTGTTTTAAACTCTCTTAGCAGCATTTTACAGTAGAGGACAAGATTCTTTTCCCAAGTTTTTGCAAACAGGCCTTACATAAGGGCAGGGGATTCTGTCAGACAAATCAAACACTTTGGGGACATGTTCAGATTTTAAGTGGATTCACAAGTTC